>NC_135170.1:5523782-5877532 GCF_041146795.1 Maylandia zebra
CTTCCCCCTTAGTGTGTTTGTTGGGCAGCTTAGATAATGTCACTTCAGAAAAGAATATCGCCCATATGGTTTTCACTGCCCTATGCATAGCCAAGAAAACAGTCCTCATGAACTGGAAAAATAAAAATAATCTTAATTCTAACCAATATAGAAATTATCTATTAGATTACATTAGTCTTGATACACCCTCTGCCACCACATCAGATCAATTGCTCTGGGCTCCTTTGATCGGCTCCATCACCTAGTGGGGGTGGGGGGTCATAGTTTGGTCCCGCCTTCACTGTTGTGATTGGTGTGGGGGTAGGGACAGGCTTAGGGCGTCGGGGGGTTCCCCGGAGGCATCTTCCTTGGGGGGCTCAACCCGGGGTAGCGGTCATGTCCGGTTAGGGGCTCTGTTGGCTCTCAGGTGACTGTTTCCTCGCGGCTGCGTGCAGCGGGGCTAGGGGAGGGTCTGTGCTGACGGACGTGGGTTACTGACCTGGTAGCCTGGCTGCCCCTGGGTGGGTCCGGGATGGGCGTGAGGTTCTGGGGGCGCTCCGTCTCTGGGCTGGGACCCGGACCGGGCCTCGGGGGCTTGGGTCCTGGTTGGTGTGTTGCCGGGGTTGTGGGCGGGTGGGTGCATGGGGGCCCAGCCCTGGAGCAGGGTGCCACCGGTGCGTCGAGCCACCTGGGGGGCTCTTCAACTGGTGGGGGAGATTGTCACATCTTGCAGGAGGTCTCCTCTCCTCAGGAGCTCCCTCTGCAGGAGGGGGAGATACAGGAGAGGTGGAGGAAGATCTCAGCCTGGGTGTTTATTGTCTTATGTAGTCTGGAAGATGAGTGGATGGTGGGGTGGGTGCAGTTTTCTCTGTGGTGGGGTTGGGTGGACTGTCCCGGGCTCTGTGGGGCCGGGCGGCGCTGCTGCACTGGGCCCGGTCTGGATGGGCCTGGGCCCCCTTTCCCTGGCGGGTCGCGGAGTATGGGGGTGCCTACTGGGGTCAGCGGGGGAGCTGGCCCCAGGGAGGGGTCACTTGCCCCTCCCTTCCTTCCCTCCCCATCTCCAGCTGCCTCCCTCTTCCCGCTCCACCACAACCACCCACACATGCAGGGCCTTGGAGTAGGGGTATGTCACCAGGGTGCAGAGGAGGCTACCCCCCCCCCCCCCCCCCCCCCTGTCCCCTTCTGCCTGCCTCTGCCTCAATTTTATCCCACAACTTAGACATTCACATTACTCACACTCTCATTACACATACATATAGGATCTTGGGGGTGGGCACAATACACGGAGTCCAAAGTACCATCAGGGTGTACACCCCACCCCTGGCATCGTTGCCCACCTCTCAATTTTAAATACACGTAGACATTGAGGGCTAGCAGGAGGGACCATGCGCTTACCTGCTGCTCTCTGGCAGGTAGCTCCATGCCCTCCTGGGTTTTAAATGCACCTTAGAACACACATGCATCAACACTACAATGAGCGGGTGGAGGGAGGTTTGGAGTCTTCTCTCACCCCCGTTCTCTGCGGCCTGCTGGAGCGGGGGGGGGCTAGGACTAGGAGGAGGAGTTGGCCGTCCGACTGCGGTCTGGAGTGTGGAGCCTTCCTGCTGCTGCGGAGTCGGGGCGGTCTGCCTCCCCCCACCGCAGGGAAAAGGGAAACACCACCTGGGTCTGGGCGCAGTTCCCCCCTCCAGGGGCGGGGGCACCTAGACCCGGTTTGTAGAGTACGCTTGGGGAGTGTGATCGTGTGTACAGCGTCTCTTTATGTCTGTCTCCACGTTGGTTGAGTGTGGAGTAAGTGCATATGAGAGCATGAGGGTGGGAATGGATGTTTGTATCTGTGTGTGCCTGTATGTCTGTGTCTATATGTCAGGTTGGGTGTCAGGCGCCACCTCTCTGGGGGACATCTCAGGCCCTCCAAGGTTTGGAGGCCTATCTCCCCCTACCACCACTTCCCCTGCCAGTGGTGGACCCCCTCAGACATCGGTGCGTTGGTGGTTCTTTGTGTCCGGGGATGGGCGTCCAGGTACACACCGGCTCACTCCTTGGCGGCCGCTTATCGGGGCCTGGAGCCTGGGGCTCGCTCGGGCCACTTCGGAGGTGGGGTGCCCCCGGCCTCTCGGCCTGGGGCTCGGTCACTCAGGCGCAGCTGGCTGCCGGCGGAGCTCACGGGCGCGTCACTGCAACTTCTGCTCCGCGGCTGCTGAGTGAGCCCTCATCTGGGACTCTCCTCAGCTCTTTCCGGGACAGTGGCGCGGCTGCCCCTCTGTTGGTCTTCCTTGGTCTCTTGTGTTCTGGGGGCCTCTGGATTTCTGGAGTTTTGATCTCCTCATTACCTGCTTCACGCCCTGGAGGACGGGGCTGTGGCCCCCCCACACCCTCTAGCAGATTATTACATGAAGGAACATTTTAAAAAACAAAAAATAAGCGCGTCCATGCTCACAGGTGTACACACGGGTGATCACACCCACAAACTACACCCTTTTTGGCTCCTACCTCAAAGCACACTGTGTTCTGTTGATCTTATGTGCTGCACAATAATGTTTAACATTTAGTATTTACTGTCATATTCCCATATATCATTGTGATGTTGTTTATTCTATTACTCTTGTTCTCTTCTGCTTGTTTTCTTTTTTCTTTCTCAGCAGGTGACCCAGGTGATTGATATATGCATTTTTTTTTCTCTGCCCGTTCTGTTGGTTTTTGTCTTTTGCCCTTCTCCCCCGTCCCTCTTCTCAGCTGTTTCTCTTTCCCTCTTTCTTTCTCCCCTTCTTTCCCCCAGTCAAGTCTGTCCCGTATTCAGTAAGTGAAAATAAAATAAACAATAAAAGGTGAATCAAATGGACCATTACGGCAAGGCTGGGATGGTCAGTTTGGTAAAGTAAATCCGTTGGGCATCTTTCTTTGCCTTTAGACAACAATTCTGATGCAAAAGAGCCAAACGGGACAGGCCAAAAAGAAAAAAAAGAAAAAAAAAAAAAAAATGACAACCAGCACTGATCAGGAGGAAAATCACAAACCCTTTTGCAGCCACTTCCCTGACACTCTACAGCAGACACCAAAACCCGATGCTTCCCGCAGTCTCTCTCCAGATGAAAGTCAGTGTAAAATCAGCCTGTACAGCTGTTTTCCAACAGCAGTAACACTTTTTCATCCATGATCCAGACTCCGTAAAAAGGCAGTGAGCTGGAAAATGGATTTATCTGAATGGCTCTCTTCCCAAATACAGCTCTACCCACGGGCAACAGAGGCCACTGAGTGCACACGAGGAGGGACTTTTGTAAAGCTTCTTAAAGAGGAAGCTTTATCTAAATCCTGCAAAGAATAAGATACACAGTAAAGCACAGCTGATGGGTGACTGTATGAATATATGACAAATAAATCAATATTCAGATTTATGGATCAGATGCTTAATGATTTTCAATATTCTTAAAGGTACAATGAAGCACAGTGGGGATACAGTATTGATCAGCAATCAGTGCGTTGCTGTTGAGCTTATGCTTTGTGGCATGATGCATTCAGGATGCCGAAACAAAGCAGTATTCAGGTGAGCCTGAATGCACCATTGTGTCAACTCTCCCTGGTCCTTTGTCCTGTGTCTTGTGGTATAACCCTCAGCTTATTCCACTAAGGTTACAACTTACAATTGTCTTTAATTACAGTTTGTTCAGTGAACAAAACTTTTTTTAAATTACCAAACTGTTGCCAGATACATTTCTGCATCCTGGTTGGTTCCCAGTTGGCCCAGCGACATCTTTTTTTCCTTTCCTGTGGCCCCGTAGTTAACCTGGCAATGAGCAGAAGTAATTTTAGGATTTAAATGAGTGTAGGAGACTGAGGATGACACAAGACTGTGTGTCAACAGCTGAATAAATCAAATCACTTTTATTGTCACATCACATGTGCAGGTACACTGGTGCAGTACATGTGAGTGAAATTCTTGTGTGCGAGCTTCACAAGCAACAGAGTTGTGCAAAAATACAATAACATAAAACAAGCAAAATTTAAGAATGGCTAAATCTAAGACTAATAAATATATGTACAATATATAATAGTATATGCATTACTGTATAACAGATCAGGAAAGCTTTTAAAAATTTTAACATTTGATTGTTTTGCTTTGTTGAATTAGAAATATTATATTTAACTTATTATTGTTATTATTATTTATTATTTCAGGTGTAATTTATTAATTTTGTTTGTGGTATAGTATCTTAAAGGGTCAAAGCACCCCTCCAATAAAACCTCTGAAATATCGTCAGTTTCTTACTACAGTAAAAACATGTCTTTATATTCGTTTTTTGGTGTTTTCTCTCATAACATCTATCCCATAAATGGTGGTTTGGACACAGTTTAGAAATCTTTAAAGCAAGGGTGTCAAACATAAGCCCTGGGTGCCATAATTGGCCCGGCAAAAGCTCCATTCTGGCCCTGCTGCATTGGAAAACATGAAGGAGGAAAAATTACATTTTTGGACTTTTAACTGTTTAAGTTTTACAGCTTTATTTATTTATTTATTTTTACTAATGTTACACCAAAGTAATCAGGAAATAGATTTAAAAAAATACACGAAAGAGGAAAGTTCCTGTTTTTTCACTTTTTCACAGTGACTTAAACCCCCCCCCCCCCCCCCCCCCATTCAATTTTAGAGGCGAGTCACTGAGCTACACCTTCCAGAAGTTTTTCTAAAATTTGACACGTTTATTTCCGTACAGTTTCTTTATCATGTAGAAACATTGAGATGCTCTGTAGAAATTATACTTCTTATTATTTTAATGTATCTCAGGTCTTAAATATGCAATTAAACCTCTTTATGCTGATAGAAGATTAAAGTGGGATTTGCGTGGTCCATGAAGTAAAATCAGTTTGACTTTCATAAATTTTAATACACTCGTGTCTAATCTATAGATATAATAGATATAGATATAATTTATTTCGAACATGCAAATATAATTGAAATAACAACAGAAAAAAACAAAAAACAAAACTTAAAAATCATCAAGTTTTCATGAATATATCTTTGTCTACAGAATGCGTATGCTCGAAAAGGAGTAGATGAAGTTTACACTTTTCTTGTTCCTACCCCCTTATTTCAAATTTCATTGCTTACAAATCCATATCCAGGATTCAACATTATTTGATCATATATGATTAACTATGTACAAGTCTAACACATTGAACATACACAAATAAAAACCATTTTCAGCACGTAAACCAGAACAACAACAAACTACATTTTTACATAAACGAATCACCCTGTCTATAACACCCGCTTAATCTCTGAGCTTGTTTTATATCTATGTGACAAACACCTTAATGAACACTTAAGGTTGGGTTACTCAGGCCTTGATCTATATAAAACAAAAAAATGAGGACACAATGAGACAACTCAGTCACTGAGAGGAAGATTTCTTATATTCATGCAATTTATTATTTTTGAACAATCATGTGAATTTTTGTATTGATGTACTTGTCTTGATTTCATCTGTACAGGTGTTCCACACACTAACTCCTCTGACTGTAATGCTCTGATATTTTACATTTGTCCTTACTACTGGCCTGCTGAACACAAGGATTCCTCTCAGGTCATGAGTATTTGGTCTTATTTGGAACAAGTTCTGAATGTTGTGGGGAAAAGATTTATTTGCTGCTTTATACATTGTTTGCACTTTAAATTTGAGAATATTTAATTTGATAAAAAGTGGATTTGATGGTTCCCTTGAAGTAGCTTTATTTATTATCCTTATTGCTCTTTTTTGCAGAATGTATATTGGATAAGTGTGTGTCTTATACGTGTTTCCCCACACTTCCACACAGTATGTCATGTATAATAGAACAATAGAGAGTATATAATGATGTTTGATTTATGAGATCCTTGACCTTATAGAGACTTCGATATTTTGCCTCTGATATGAGTAATGTGGGGAATCCAATTATTCATTACCCATATTATTTCAATTCTTTAAAGCTGACAGGACTTTTATTTTATTTATTTTATTATTTATTTATCTATTGTTTTAGTATTTTTCAGTCAAAAACGACATAACCCATCATGCAATCCGGTCCAGTACACGTCAACTTCCGGGTGGCGGGGCGTAAAGCCGGAATGTTTTGATTTTGAAGTCTTCTCCAACTTTAGCCGGTTGTTTCAAAGAGCAATTGTAAACGGACATCCTCCACAGACGGTTGATGGACGCTCTGCACAGGCACCGCTCACTTTATAAAGGAACGACTCCGCCATGGAAAGAAACATATCGCAAGGTATTGCAAGGTGTCGGAGAGCTAGTTAGCTAGCGTGTTGCTAACTTTTTCAGGCTATGACTATTTTCTTGTGCTTTTAAGCGCTGTGTAGACAGGCTAAAAAACAGTCGGGCCAGGCTGCTGGAGAAATACCGGCAAATGGGGGAGAGCCAGCAGTGTAGCAGCTCCGGGGCCTCCATCATCGTCCAGGAGGTGATGGAGGAGGAGTGGAGCGCGCTGCAGTCCGAGGACCAGAGACTGCCCTCACTGTGGGGACCTGCGGGCATGGCAGAGGTCTGTCTCTCCCAGCATATCCTCATTTCTTATTAGGAATGTCTTCTGTGTTTGGATTTCGTTTGTCTCTCATTATTTGGTCATTTTTAGCTGTTAATTTAGATAAAAATCTTTATAATGTGAAAACTGCTTTGGCGTTCACACTGTGCTGCATGTAAAGGCTTGATTACAATCACTGAGAGCAGACGAGAGCTTAGTTGGTGTAATCTGAAGGAGAACTGGTCTGACACTTTTCTTTACAGATGTTGGGTGTAATGAGGGAGTACGATGAACTGGCGGTGCTTGAGGAAATCCAGCAGGAGCTCATGTCTGAAGGTAACACGGGTATTTTCAGTGGAGATCCAGCCTGTGTGATCCTGTTGATTCTGAGCCTCTGTGTTTCTCTGTGCTGCAGAGATGTCCATTATTGAAGAGTACGAGAAGAACCAGCTGTTTGAGCAGCAGTACATATCATCTGTCGTGGAAGGAATGGATGAGATGCGTATTATTTGCCCCATATGTCACACGTGAGTTTGGAAATCAATCGCTTTAAACACGTGACAGCAACAATTGGTTGTTTCTCATTTCGCGATTTCTAACTGGGATTTAAAGCGGTCGACTTGCCTTAAAATGTTTTCTGTCAGAGCGGTCGCACGCACACTTTCTTCTTTGTCACAAATAGAATCTGAAGGCCATTTCACACCGAGTGTGTCATGAAACACTGACATGAAATTCAGAATTTTTGGCATGCGATCCTGTCAGTCAACCTGAGCTTGCTTCTTAATCTTACAGGAACAACTTGAACCTCAACAGCTTCTTTATCTCCTGCCCCTGTGGAGTTTATATCAACACTAAGGTTTGTCTGCTGAACTCTAATCTATTAAAAAAAACAACTCATTATGAAGGCTTCACTAACTTTAGAAATCATAGCTGGTTGGCACTCTGTTATTGTCCATGATAGCCTTATTTCTGTCAGTTTGCATCGTAAATTCAGTCTTTGTTCTCCTCCTTAATAATTTGACACAGTTTCGTAGGCCTGTGTGTTCTTCCCCTGTCCCAGCAGCCGTCTGTCCCGAGTTTAGATTTAGGCTAAAATGCCCCAAAAAGTGACAACCTGCTCCTCTCTGTGTGTACGGGCACACAGTGCTGTGTCAGCTCGATTGCCTTAGTGAGGAGATTCCTTCACAGTGTATTCCCTAGCCTGTTCATCCTAACCACAACAATTATGGTTGCATGAAAAAGAACAGGCCATTATAAAAACTAAGCTTTTAAAATGATCTAAATACAACTACAGAACCTTGCAAAAGCACCTTTAGCTGCAATAACCTGAAGCCATCATTTCCTGTATTACCACCAGAATTTTGCTCTTAAGTTTCTACCACAACATTTCAGTATTTTTTCTTCTTCTGAGCTCTTCTGTTGTTGTTGCTGTTCTTGGATCATTGTCCTGTTGCATGATCTAGTTTCAGCCCAGCTGTAACTGTTGGACTAATGTCCTCACATTTGACTCTTCAGATGTGTGACTCTGTTACTGCAAGGCGCCCAAATCATGACCCCTCCTCCACTGTGCTTCACAGCTGTTATGGCCAAACATCTCCACTTGTAGTATTAAAAGGAATTTGTTCTTTTGGTTTTCCTTGTAGTTCCTTCATATGCAGCCTTCCAGACCTAAGCTGAGCTACTGTGTTCTTTTTAGAGACTTGGCAAACCTGCTGAGGACCAGATGTTTTATTTGAAAACTTTCTTATTAGAATGACTGTACGGACTGTCTTGATTTGAATAAAATAAAAATAGTGTACGTGGCTAAAATATGCTGAAAGCCTGTGAAGGTAAAGGAAGAGGAGAGAAAGTGGAAACATGATGAAATGTCTGCATTGTCCTTAGAAGCAGAGCATCACTCCTGATGTCCTGCAGCATCTTCTGGAGTCCAGGGTGTCGGAGCACATGGAAGACTGTCTCCACAACCCGGTGTTCTCTGTAGCTCCTAACATAGAAGGCTCTCCCAACCTCATGATAAGCTGCAAGGTATGGTGCCCGTTCATCCACACAGCTCGCACGTCAAGTGTCATTAACGTCTCAGAGTTTGAGGTGCTGTCGGTCTAAAACATCCAGATGTTCTCGTTTACTCTCACTTTAGGTTTGTGACTACCTATCCATCGTCCTGTGAACGCAGACGGCTGTCATGAGTGACTCCACTCGTGAGATTTGATTTTGAGTTTTTTGTGCTCTTTGTATATTTTATTAAATAAAGGCAATTTTGTATATTAAACGGATGATGACGTTTCTTTTCTTTACTTTTTTAGCTCGGTAGAGTCGAGCTCTGATTTTCTCACTTTATCTCAGTCATGATGAAAATAAAATCAAGAATAAAACAAAAAATATACACAATATATACAATTTAGACAGTTTAACATTATTACGCTTGTCTGAGTTTACACAGCATATCATAAATGGCAAAGCTGTCACTGCTAAACTTCACCAAAAACTAGGAGCAAAACAGAAACAGTGTTGGTTTTCTAAACAATAATCGTGCTTGAGTTTTACTTTTTTTTTTTTCTTTCATGCTTGTAGAACAAAATGACTGGTTTTAAATCAGAAGTTAGTCAAACTGGTCTCTGCATATACAGCTACCACTGGAAAAACCCAGAAACGATTCTAATGGTCAAATCACGTCTTTATTGATATACTCAGATGGCAAAACTCACCGTTAAGGGTAAAGTGGAAGCAGTTAAATGTTGTCTTTATGGGGAAAAAGTTAATATTTGCACCTTTACTGTATGTAAAGGATGTAGCTACATTCTGCTAACTCCCTGGTTTGGAAAGTCCCTTTGTAAAACCTGAGTGGTGTAGTTTTTTGTGTAAATGAGTGCACTGCACGGTACCATCATTTAGAACATATAAACCATGCTGTGTTCAGTATGAGTTAAAACTGAAAATTGAGCCCATCAGCAAAGTGTTTATTGAGGACACTACTGTAACACGTGATGTGTTTTTTGCACAAGAGAAAGGGGTTTAAAGCCCCGTCGCATTGGTTTGAAAACTGGAATATGTGTCCATCTTTAATATACAGTCTTTCCCTTGCTGCGTAAAAACCCATTCCTCAGCATTTTTATAAAAACTTGTCACAGAAATGGCCTCGTTGAGGCTCTGCAGCCCCAGTCATTAACGCTCTGCATTAATGACTGGAGGAAACATGTATGTTAAAAATTGTTAAAACATAATTAACAAATGAGACAGTTAATGCTGTGCATTGCTGTTAGAGCTTAATATGCCGTGAAACTTTTCCAAGCGCCGTTTCCCAGCGTAGTACTGGGCGCGACCTGTAGAGGGAGACATTGTTCCAACCCTGTGAACGACCTGACCGGAAGACCACCAGCCAAGTGGCAGAGGAGGCAGGCAGAGGAAAGATGGCAGCCGCGGCAGTGGCTGAGTTTCAGAGAGCACAGTCTCTTCTTGGAACAGACCGGAATGCCTCTATTGATATCTTACATTCAATAGGTAAATATATTCCGCAAAACGTGGCGCTAGAGAGAAAGTTATTTCACGAGTAGACACAGAGCCTTTTACTTTGCTCCATCAGTCCTGGAGCAGCTCAGTTAGCCAGGCTTGCTCTTTGCTCGCTAGGTAGCGGCTAAGCTAACGCGAGCTAGCTAGCTCAGTGTTGCCCGTGTCTTTTTGCCGACTGCTTTGCACAGTGAGTCAGCAGCAGCGGGCTAGCCGGCTAGCAATATACCGGCTAGCTTATTAGACAAGCTAATGTTAGCTACCCCGCTCATTCATTTGACAGTGACTTGGGTGACAGCTGGCTAGTTAATGTTAGCTAGCAGCCAGCGTTGTTAGCAGCTATCCCTTGTCTAGTCAGATGACAGGCCGACAAAGAAACTTAAGTGAAAATGAGTTTGTTGCCTAATATCACCGTCTTAATCATAACGCATGTCAGTGCGGGGTTGTGATTCTTTCTGTCGTTTGTAAAGGCTTAGCGGTTTAGTCGCCAATGCCGTTTATTGTTTCACTGTGACAGCTCCGGTATTTCGCAGCTTCTGGAGCCTCTTGGCTGCTCGCCACCCACCTCATTCCGCTCATGATAGCTATATCTTGTAGCGTTAAGAGACGGAGTGGTAATGGGACATCTGCATTTTCACTGTTTGTATATCGCGGTGATTCACGTTAACACGGATCAGATGACATCATCATTATGTGTGTTGTAGTGAAGCGGGACATCCAGGACAGCGATGAGGAGGCGGTGCGTGTCAAAGAACAGAGCATCCTGGAGCTGGGGGGGCTGCTGGCGAAGACGGGACAGGCCGCAGGTAAACACAACGCAGTGTCCTGATTTTTAACACACTGTTTATGATTTGTTTACATACGTTGTGAATGTTGAGCAGCTAGACCAATAGGAAACCAACTTTAACCAACTCTTGTTTGGGCGTCTTTGAGCAAACTCCTGAAAAACCTGATCAAGTACGATTGTTGTGTGTCCTAGGAGTTTGTTCTGGTCTAGGGGTTTGGTTGAATCATCAGGTTTGCTAAGAAAGGTTCATAAGTGAGTGAATGAAGTGAACCAGAAGTTAGGAAAGGTGTTTCATTGCTTCCTTCATTACCCCCTTTAGTTATGGATTCACTGGACCACTGAAAGGCAAAGAGACTGGATGAAAAATTATATTTTTGCCCTCTCAGTGTGAGCAGGACTGGAATGACCAACATGTTTACAGGCTTCCCGGCTGACATGGGCAGATGCCAGATCTCTGGACATAATGGTGTCACACAGGTCACAGCTAGGTTTAATAAAACTCGCTGTTCAGGGAAGCAAATAGGCAACACTACTGAAGCTTGATTTAGGCTTCTGCGGGAAACAATTGGGTTCGAATTTTAATGTAAGCTGTGATGTAGATCTGATGCAGAAGTATAATATATAAGTGACGAAAACGATCATGTCAATGAGTTCTGTCACTTCCTAGTATACTGACAGGCCTGTGTCTTGAACACCCACAGCTGAATTCTGAACCTTCGTGAAATCAGCTTGCTATGAAATTGTTTGGTATTGTATTAAATATGATGGTGGTGGGCTCTGTAGTGTAAATGTTTACATTCATCTAACACATGACAGGTCCTGGGTTCGAGACCAGGAGGAGTTATAAATACCTGCGAGGGTTGTGTCAGGAAGTGGGAAGAAAATCACGTCAAGGATGTAGATCCACCTGCTGTGGACGCAGCAACTGAAAGAAACTTCATTTGAAACGATAAAAGTGAAATTTTTGCCATGTTTTAGGGTGATCATTAATTAACTGACTGCTGAGATAATGAAAGCCTTTATAAGAAAAAAGTTCATATGGCTAATGGTAGCAGAAAAGAGATTACGTGAGCAGCATTTCTTAATACAGCTGTTTGATTTGACTGCTAATGAAGTGGTATGTTTGAGTTTCCTTGTTTGTGTAACCAGAATAAAACACCGACTATGATAATATAGGCATTGAAACTGTGCTTTTTGTAGTTCGACATTGGGACAAAGTAGTTTGAACACTTCAGACCCACAACATCAAAATTCACTGTCCCCTGTGAGGCTTTCTTTGTCTAAAGCCTTTAAGGAGAACCTAAAATCTCCTTCACATCTGTCATTAACTCCATGACGTTTTCACAATGAGGTCAACATAAGGTGACTGATTTTTGCCATGAAATCTGCCATGACTGATCCAGGGAAGAACATATGGAAGAGGCAAATGAAAGGAAACGTGCCAGGAGCTAGTAGAGAGGTGGGCTGCAGAGGCTTTGCAGGGTGCTCACTCTGCAAAGTCCTAAACCAACTGGGCCTAACAGGAGTGGCTAGGAAGAGCGCCTTCTGGTCTGTAGGTGAAGCCACAGAGAAGGCCACAAGGTGGCTGTGGATAAAGAGGACTGATCCATGGGTGGCTGCTGCTGGGATGCAGGCTGGGGTCTGATCAACCTTTGCTGGGTCGCCTGGGTGTAGGTGTCCGATGTTGAATGACCTGAAAGACCTGAATGCTGACAACTGCTGAGGACTTTAAAGGATCGAGTTTGTATTTTTATTGGCAGCAGTGAATGACACAGGCCATTCTTTTAAGTTGTCGGTTGAGTCCAAAGACAGAAAACATTGAGGTTTGTGACTTACAGATGAATCATAAGACATGTGGCTTTATTGAAATCTAAAAGTAACAGACTTAGCTTTTTCCTCCATTACTGAGAAAACAGTTTGAAGTTGCCTTTTTCTGAAATTGCAGTTTGTTTTTATTTGCCCAGATAAATAATTTTTTTCTATTTATCCTCTTCTCAGAGCTCGGGGGGCTGCTAAAATATGTCCGGCCCTTCCTCAACTCCATCTCCAAGGCCAAGGCAGCCCGGCTGGTCCGCTCCCTGCTGGACCTGTTCCTGGACATGGAGGCTGCCACGGGTCAGGAGGTAGAGCTCTGCCTTGAATGCATAGAGTGGGCCAAGGCTGAGAAGAGGACCTTCCTCAGACAGGCGCTAGAGGTGAGATGTGCTGCCGTTATGCCTCAACTGCACTGATCACTTTGTTCAGTGGCTGGGTCTTTACCTTTCACGTTTATTTGGGCGAGCAGTAACGCTCTGTGAACAGGCGGATGTGTTTAGTTCCCTTTTTTATTATAGTCTAGTCTTTTCTTGTGGGAAAGAAAAAGTGAGAAGGAAAAACTCCCTTTTAACAGGAAGAAGACCAGGATCAGGATTGGAAGACACCCAGAGAGTAATAATAATAACTTAATTTGTACAGCACTTTATTTTTTTACCCATGGGAACCTAATAATAACATATAGCAGAGCTACAAACTAAATCTCAATAATTTGGATTGTGAGCAGCAAAGGAACCCAGCTCATCACCCTTTACATATCCCAGGATGTTCTTATCAGCAGAAATTAACAGTTTTTCAGGTTTACATTCAGGGGGAGAAATAACCTCTCCTCTCTCCTCAGGCTCGACTCATCTCACTGTACTTCGACACAAAGTGCTACCAGGAGGCTCTGCAGCTTGGTGGGTGAAAATCTCCTCACATTTCAGTTTTTAATTTGCCTGACAAGACAAACCTTGTGTGTACAACTTGCAGAAAACATATTAGTGTTCTATAAAACTATTTTTTAAAACAGTTTTAGTCCTTATTTAAGGACTCCAGGTTTTCCGCCTGTCTGAAGAAGAATCTCACGCTGAGATCTGACTCTACTGCATGTCTTCTTTCTCCAGGCTCCCAGTTGCTGCAGGAGCTCAAGAAGATGGATGATAAGGCCCTGCTAGTGGAGGTTCAGCTGCTGGAGAGTAAGACATACCACGCCCTCAGTAACCTGCCCAAGGCCCGCGCAGCCCTCACGTCTGCTAGGACAACCGCCAACGCCATCTACTGCCCGCCCAAACTACAAGCAGCTTTAGACATGCAGTCAGGTACCCTTCGTAAAAGCAAGAAACAAATCAAAATGCGCGTCTGTGCAGCGTTGCCAGCTTGACATTTGTATGTGCTCACGTGTTTCCAGGGATCATTCATGCAGCGGAGGAGAAAGACTGGAAGACGGCTTACTCCTACTTCTACGAGGCCTTCGAGGGCTACGACTCCATCGACAGCCCCCGAGCCATCACAGCCCTCAAATACATGCTGCTCTGCAAAATCATGCTCAATGCGTAAGTGCTCTACATCACTGGGGCCTTTAGAGGTTAATACAGCTACTGGAAATACAAAACTCTGTTTCCAAAGGGGTCGCCATGCTGTGTCTGACATATCTGCTTCTCTGCCTCAGGCCAGAAGATGTCCAGGCCCTCATTAGCGGCAAGCTAGCTCTGCGGTATGCCGGCAGACAGGTATCACTCTTTGTTTCAACTTTTTATTTTACTTAAAATACAATAGACTTTGCCTGGAACTGTTATTTCTATCCTAGCCAGACTTCAAAAAGGATGTGGAGCTTTGGATTGCTCTGTGCATGGTCCTGTAATCCAGATAAAGATGGACTAAGGTCGTGTCCAAATTCATGGGCTGCATCCTCCTGAGGACCCGGCCTTCGCGGTCTACATGGGCCGGGTCCTCAGAAGGTTGGGTAGGCCGGAAGTAAACGGCCGTGAAATTGGACGGTCTAGCCTTCTGATTAGCGTCCCCGCTGTCTTGGTGGAGTTTAATAAACTCCGCCGCCTGCTCCTTGCTGTCTAAAATATAACGGTACACTGGAGTAAATTCTCGACTGTCTCATACTTCTGTTTAATCAGTTTTCTGTTTGACGTTTAGTCAGCTGTGTAAAAACCAAGGAGGAACCCACCTGGGGGATTAATAAAGTTTTATTTAATCTAATCTAATAACTTTAATCTCAGCCAAACCGATTTACTCACAAACAAACAAAACACTGAAAAAAGCCCAACAATAACATTTTTAGGTTGTCTAAGTGACTTATATATTACATTTAACCCGAGCAGCGATAGTCCACGATGATCTGAAAATGATGTGCCGGGAGTTGTGCCGTTCTCGGCCGCATCAGTGACCCTCGAGCTCCCGGCTAGCTGTCGAGCTGGTGGGTAGCAGACGCCTCCGAAAACGTCGAAGCACTTTTGCAAATATGGGATATCTTGATAAACCGAGCAGATATTTGATGTTTACACAACTACTTTCTCGCCTGAAAATATGTTAAAAGTTTATTTTGTGACCCAGAAAGATTAGTATGAGTAATTTTAAAACTTAGTAGCGGCCGCCATTGTTGGAAACTGGAGTTTGGCTGGCTACTATGAATTCTGGGATATGGTAGGCCACGAAGGACACACCCGACCCATCCTTCAAATTCGGGGAAAAGGAGGACGCATTTGTCGGCTGCATTCGGAGGAGTCTACGAATTTGGACAGCCTTCGGCGCGTCGCTGTGACGTAATCGGTCTACAAATGCGGCCTCAGGAGGCCTCATGAATTTGGACACGACCTTAGTGATGGGCTAGCATTGCTTAAGTCTGCTTTTGAATTACTTTCTTTTGGAGCCAGAAGTGACCCAGTTAACCGTGTTTGTGGTTGTAGCACAAACACATGTAAATAAGCCTGGTATTTGTAGCATCCACATGTTGCTGCTTAATCTCACCCCAGCTGAACACCTGTTGGAGGTTTTGGACCGATGCGTTTGCACAACAGCAAATGAGGGAATGTGTTTTGGAAGCATGACGTTCCATCCCTCCAGTAGAGTTGCAGAGACGTGATCTTCACTTTGCACCATGAGCTGCATAATATGCTGTGTGAGAATGGGCGGCCGTGGCAACAGTAACCATTTTACCCCAAATGGACGGCTTTCTGCAGGATTTACTGTATATTTGTGAACACTTGGTTGTTTTGTGTCCAGTATCTGTCAGTAAAAGCTGTTCGGTCATGTTGACTCTACTGTTATCCATCCCTCTCTTTCTCTCCCACAGACAGACTCGCTGAAATGTGTGGCACAAGCCAGCAAGAACCGGTCGCTGGCAGACTTTGAAAAGGTGAGTGTATGTAGAGTTTGATGACTTTTTCCTTGACATTGTGGTTAGTAGACTGGTTTGTGTGGGTTACATTTTCAGTTGTAATAATATTTGAACCCCCTCCTGTCATTTGCCCTCTACTTCCCCTCCCCAGGCACTAACAGAGTACAAAGCAGAGCTGCGGGATGATCCCATCATCAGCACCCACCTGACCAAGCTGTATGATAACCTGCTGGAGCAGAACCTCATCAGGGTCATCGAGCCATTCTCCAGGGTCCAGGTAATCCTCTCCAGTCACTTCTGACAGATATGAACATGGCTCATATAGAATAACAGCTACCTGTGTAGTGCGCTGATTACTGCTTAGTGTTTATAAGCACTCGTATTCTCTTCTCTGACAGATAGCACACATTTCCTCCCTCATCAAACTCTCTAAGGTAAGGTTTTGCTCTTGCTGGTTAGTATTTCATTTTCATTATGCACCAGTTGCCTGCTTTAAGTATTTCCAAAAGGTTTATATTGTGATCGCTGCACTCATGCTGTGTCTGTCTTGCAGGGAGACGTGGAGAGGAAATTATCACAAATGATCTTGGATTCGAAGTTTCATGGTACGTGTGAGCGTTTTTTGTCAATGAATACTTGGGTTGTGTACATGATATGGGTGGTGTAATGTCTTAGGAATGAAAGGATGCCACATGGTTTGATGGAAATAAAAACGATCAACCTACACAGGGCTGAATTCAAAGACACAAGTAATAAATGATGGAGTGGGCTTGTCCATTTTGCCAAAATGCCACAATAGTAGCTCAGAATGGTACCGTAGATGATGGATGGTGTCCAGCAGAATCTCCTCCCAGATCTGGACCAGGGCATCACTGAGCTCCTGGACAGTCTGAGATGTAACCAGAACATAATGTCCCAGAGGTGTTCTGTTGGATTTAAGTCAGGCCAGGATGGAGGCCAGTCAGTGGTATCAATTCCTTTATCTGTCAGGAACTTCCTGCATCCTCTCACCATATAAGGCTGGGCATTTTCGTGCACCAACAATAACCAAGGACCAGCATGGGAGTAGGGTCTTACACTGGGTCCAAGGATTCTATCCTATTGCCTAACAGCAGTCGGGGTGTCTGTAGAACTATGTGTGTCCCTCCATGGATATGCCTCCCCAGACCATCACTGACCCACCAAACTGGTCATGCTGAACGATGTTACAGACGGGATACGTCTCCATGGCTACTCCAGACCCTTTAACGCCTGTCACAGGTGTTCAGGGTAAACCTGCTCTCACCTGTACAGATTGCTATTGTCAGACCTTCCAATTCTGCTGTTCTACAGCAAATGCAAGTCGGAGTCCAGGGTGTCGGGCAGTGAGCACAGGGAAAACTAGAGGATATCGGGCCCTCAGGTCACCCTGACAAAGTCTGTTTCTGATTGTTTGGTCAAACAAATTCACACCTGTGGCTGCTGGAGTTCACTTTGAAGCTCTGGCAGTGCTCATCCTGTTCCTGCTTGCACAAAGGAGCAGGTATTGATCCTGCTGATGTGTTGAGGATCTTCTACGTCCCTGTCCAGCTCTCCCAGAGTAACTGTCTGTGTCCTGCAGCCTCCACAGTCTCATGTTCTTGAGACTGTCCTGGGAGACACAGCAAACCTTCTGACAATGAGGTGGCTGTAGCTCAGGCGGTAGAGCAGGTCATCTACTGATCGGAAGGTTGGTGGTTCGATTCCTGGCTTCCCCTAGTCTGCATGCCAAATATCCTTGGGCAAGGTAGTAACCCCAAATTTCTCTCCGACGCATCCATCGGAGGGTGAATGCTACTTAGAACAATGTGCTTGTGTGAATGGGTGAATGCACAAGTTGTGTAAAGCGCTTTGAGTGCTCAGAAGAGAAGAAAAGCGCTATATAAGAACCAGTCCATTTACCATTTACCATCCTGGAGTAGTTGGACTACCCGTGCAGGGTTCAGGTATCGCCTCATGCTACCAGTGGTGACGGTCACCTTAGCCAAATGCAAAACTAGTGAAAGATGAGAAAGGATAAAATGTCTTCCAGCTGTAAAACCAGTCCTGTTTTGAACGTTGTCTCATTGTTGCTGTTAATCAGCTGAAACTCTGCTACTTCACATCAATGTCCCACAAGTTTAACTGACTTGATGCTACAAGTGTTCTTTGATTCTTGAGCGAGGTATATAAAGTGGATATCTGATACACTAAGTTTTCTTTGCTTAAGCAAAGTCCTTGGGACAATATTTTAAGCTACAGGTAGAGTAGCTCAATAACTGTTGACCTTTGCATATGTTTGCATATATATAACAACTAAAGCAGTTTTACCAAAGTTTAACAAGAAGCCCGCAAATATTCCGATCAGCTGACGGCTGTCTATTTATGTTCAAACATTAATTGTCCCTGATCAAAGGTCTTTTTTAAAAATAGAATTTAATTGTGGAGTATGGTTTATAACGTTCACTCACAGTCCCAGTCCTGATGCAGGTCTTCTATACATCACTGTGTACGAGTGTTTTCCTCTTTAAATAATGATGTTTTGTGGCTCTTTCCTGCTTTCACTCCTTCCTACTCCACAGGTATTTTGGACCAAGGTGAAGGCGTCCTGATTGTGTTTGATGAGCCGGTGGTGGATAAGACGTACGAGGCGGCACTAGAGACCATTCAGAACATGAGCAAAGTGGTGGACTCTCTCTACAACAAAGCCAAGAAGCTTACATAAGGTGAGTCTGATTGAGATCATTCACATGCACTGTAGAAAGATGCTTTTACTTCATTCCAGCAGTCTTGAGCAGTGATGAAGTAACTACACAATAAAGTGAGTTACTCTCCAAAGTATGAATTTTATTTTAATTTCTAAATATTTGGAATCCATGAATCAGTAAAATGTGTGTCTGGCTCTGCAGATTTAAAGGAGGCCAAGACCAATCCTGTAAAAATGAAACCTCGGAGCTTATTTGTGGTGACTCTGACCTGTTTACTGTAAGGTATAGAAAACCTCCGTCAGCCTGTTTGTTACTGAATTAAAGATCAGAACCAGGGGTTCAGTTAGATGCCGCTGCCGTCTCTTTCTGTCACATAACTCGTATTCACCTGCCAACTGTGAGTCTGGGTGTGGTGTTTGCCTTCAGCATGATCATTATTGACTCACAGCGAGTTGAAGGTCCTGTAGTTAGCGGTTTAGTGTGAGTGTTTACTGCTTCACCTCCATCTCATCGCTGTAAACTGAGCCTCTTTGGAGTTTTGGACTGATGGACGACGAGATGAGATTTAAAGGTTTTAAAATGTGTTTTGACAGGTAAGATTGGGAATCGTTTGAGTGAATAGTTCTCCAGGATTTAATGATTTCATCAATTATTCTGGTAGCTGATGAAAATTGATTGAATAATTAATTAATGTTTTGCGGGTTTTTCAGTCAATACAGACTGATATGCGACGCAGCAGGAGAAAACACGGCTAAAGTCAAATATTTTTTGATGATTTCCTTTTTTTATGTTTCCTAAAATGAACAAAAAACCAGGTTTCATTTATGCATTTCAAAACACTTTGTACACGACGATGTCAAAATAGTCCATTCTTTGAGTTATTGTAGTTCAGTAATAATACAAACACGTAAATACACACTTATAGAACGATTGTAAATTTTTAAACTTGTCATTAAAAACTGCTGAAAAAGCAAAAGTCACCAGTGTCACTAACTGCAGATTTATGCTTCAGCAGAAAATCTCTACCTCAAGCACCTTGAGACTACTGTTGTTGTGATTTGGTGCTATATAAATAAAGTTTTGCCTCATTGTGAAAACACACAGCGATGCAGACTACAACTATTGTTGTGTTGATTCCTCGTGTGTATTACCGGCTACTTTTTCACTGCAGTTTTTTAATTTATCACAGAGAGAATAAAAATCACTGTCTCAGTATGAAGAATAATGATCCTTGCACTCATAAAGAATAACAAATGTCAGCAAATTCCTGGAGGGAGATATATGAAGAAGGTACACGGTGGTGTGGCTGCGCTGAGCCAGGGTTTCCTCCTCATGGCGTACAGGTTTGCTGAACAAGGACCTGGGTTTATTTGCAGTTTATTCATCAGAAGCTGTTCAAATGATATTTTCAGACATATTTTTGAGAGATTTTTTGCACACAATGAAGTTAAGATTACAAAATATTTGAAGGTCTGCTTGTTCTTGATTGTGTTTTTTTTGTGTGTGTTTGTGCAGCCAGGATTCTGGTTCTGTATCTTTAGCTGAGTTTTTGTGTACTGGGTCACGTGTGTGACAGGTTGAGCACAACTCCTGCTGTAACAGGTCCAGAGGTTTTATAAATGACTTTATCATTGGCACAATAGTATGTAGGTGACAGGTTAAAAAGCGTGTGTCCGTCCTCAATCCTTGTAGGTAGCTGTCTGATCCCTCCATCACCCGACGTGCCCAATCCAATGTTCAGCACGTAGCACAGAAAAAAGAAGAGCGGTTTCTGTCTGCTCTGTAAATCAGAAGCAGCTAGCCTGGTCCCGAGTGTGGTGTGTCCTGCTGCCTGTAAGGCAAACATAAACTAACCTCATCCTGGTGTCTGTTGATCATTTTTTCTGTCTTGTTTGTCTTTATGGTTCTTCTCAGAGTGACACCATCTGTCCTCCTGTCTGGAGTGACGTGGGCCAGTCTGACCTTTGTCGATTGCTTCACTTCAACCCGGGAGGGACGAGGGGAGAAGGATGAGGAGATCACAAAACACTCAACAACCCAGCAAGCAAAACAACCAGCTGCCCCACTGAAGATGACCCAACAGAACAGCAAACTGACAGGGTGGACTGCCCGCTCCTCCTGGTCCTCCCTCAGCCCTCTGCTCTCCCGCCCCTCCTGTCACTGTCTCTTCCTTCCAATCTAATTGGGGTTGATCAGACACAAAGTGCTCCTCCCTATGGACAAATCCAGGCACTGCGCCTTTCTTCTTTTCTCCCACCACTGATTTTTACTGTATGTAAAATTGGATGAGCCTCTTTTCCTTTTCCCTTTTGTTTAGTTTTTATTTTGGTTCCTGTTTCTCTCTGCGCTGGCCATCAGGGAATCTTGTAAAATACCAGTAAAGAATACATATACAGCACTTATACATAAATGTATTATAAACAGACACACACGCACACACACACACACAAATGTTTGATCTGTTCTCAGAGTGTAAAAAAGGGTGAAGGTGGGTTGGTTGGTTGGTAGGTAGATCTGAATTCTACCTGCTCTGTTTAATTTTCCAGCCAACCCTGAAACCGAACATTTGAATTTTATCTGTTGTTGTGAAAAATGGACCCCGTGTTGTCCACAGGACATCAAACAGCCCTTCTTTCCTTACCACAACTTTTGCCACCCTCTCCCTTTAACGTTTTCACCCTAAGTGTGCTCATTCGCTCACTCACAAGGCATTCTGGGATTTGTGGACCATACAGGGAATTGCTCTTCTGTCCACTTGGGACCATGCCACAGGAAAAGGGGAGAACAGTCATCACACCATGCTGGGGTCTCCAATACCCCCTCCTCTTTCCTCCCCTCTGCACTCCCACCTCCTGTTTGTATATAACATTGCCAAGCGCCTCTGTTCATCCCAGGCCTGATGATGTATTCACACTGTTCCCCTTTTTTTATAATCCATAAGAACAGAGTATACCTTGCCACTGAGAGCTCGGTCAGTCACATGAAGAGCTTTTGAGGCTTAAGATATGACTTGATGGTGAACTCTGTGTTCTGAGATATGATGAGTCGGTTGTGCAGAAAAGGGCAGGCTTTGCTGAAGAAAATAAAGCTGTACATTTCTGGGAACTTAATTTTGCAAGGACTCAAAGGTTTACCATATATGACATAGAGAAAGAAAAATGCTAATAAAAAAGTCAAACCTGCAAGCGGTGTGCTTTTACAACACTGGGAATAATCACCCATTCACTCTTTATTGTTCCAGCAACTTTGGTAGTATGTTGAAAATGACATTTAACTTGTTTACTTGCCTGTAGTAAACTAACTGTCAACCAATGATATTGATGAGAACACAGTTGTTCAGTTAATTATAAGGGGAGTCTGCTGAGCATCTTCTGGGTGAGCCATGTAAAAGCTAGCATGTGAAGAAGGCTATACAATCAAAGGCAGTGGTTACAAAATCTGCTTTTACTAATTCCAATAAAGAAATGTATAATTAGCTAAAGGTAGCTGATACATTAATAGCAATGAATATGGAAATGGCTACAGTAGCTTCAATTCAGGTTGAATGTGTTTATGAGCAGTTAGAGAAAACTCGGTGCAAGCTCAAGTATATTTCTGTTACTAAGGAAAACCAGTAAATGGTTAAGATGTTTTCTTTAAAGCAAAGAATGGTTAACCAAGAAACATACGAATAGATACAGTAACAGTTTCAGGTTGGCAAACATGCATTCTAAAGGCGATAGTTAGCTAAAAGTAAAGACTAACTTGCTAACATAGTTAGCTAAAAAGAAACAAGTATGTGGTTTACATGTGTTCCTAAAAGAGGGAGCTTCACAGTTAAAAGTGTTAAACTTGTGAACAAATCCTGCGGTTATTGGTAAGAACAGTTCTATTACATCAGGCCGGTTGTGAAAGCGTTTTCATTAAAAACCCCTGTAGTCTCAACAGCGACGCCTGGTGGTGAGATTCAGTGTTATTCGATCAAAGAGCCTGTGAGGGAGATGGTAATTTGTGTATGCAAAAAGCCAAATTAGCATTCAGTTTTTAACAAGCTCCCTCTGTTACTGCAAACTATAGCACTTTGTACTGTTTCACTTCAAACTGAGGTACTGCAAGGAAGCTTTACCATTATCCTCCTGTATTGTCTCTCGGGAATGTCACATGCACTCAAAACTTATAGTAGGTTTGTTGCTGGCCGTTTCTCTCCCCCCATCCCAGGCAGAGCAGAAGCCCGGGGCCCCACATTGACACATGTAAAAGAAGAAAACGACGAGCCTTGATTAACTGTAAATAACTCCCAACGTGTTCTTAAACAGCACCTGGCTCTATTTGCATTTAAATGGGAGGCAGCACTATTACGTTAATGCGTTAACACTCCTTATCGCAACACCATTACGCATAGTTTGGTTAGTAGCTACATATTTTATCTGCTCTGCTCACGGTTCTCTATGTTAACTTGAATATATTTCGAGGTAGATAAAATAAGGACTTTTGAGTAAGTCCTGCCAGCTATTTACGCGCTCTGGTGAAGGCCCTAGGAGAGGCTTACTGGAGGTTTATGTGGGGAAAAGAAGGGAGCCAGACAGGCGACAGCGCTGTCTTGGCCTCAGGGCAGAGGCAGGGAACGAGCAGGCGAGCCAATGAGAAGGAGACATCCACTCCTCTCTGTCCTGCTCGGCTTGGCTCAGTTCGGCGCGCCCTGTAATTAGGGGCTCTAGTTGGGTTGGGCGCCGCCACGGTGGACAGCCTGGCTGCTGCGTCAAGGGAGTTTGGGAACGCAAGCTTCAGACTGTGTGAGGAGTTTCCAAACAGTGCTGCTTCGGAGCTCAGAGCAAACCCGATCTGAGACGACAACAGCGAGATAAACGCCTGAAAATGAACGGGCAGTCCTCACCTGTCTTCGAGGAGAAGAAGCCCTCCATCCCCGTGGCCGGTGGTTCCATCTCGGCTTCCAAGGATTCCCCGACCATGCCGGAGTCCTCCTCCACAGATATGGGCTTCTATAGCGGTCAGAGCGCGCTCCACGGCTCGCAGGATTTCTACCCGGCACAGCAGCCGTACTCCGCTCAGCACATGAACCCGTACGCATACCACCACTACAGCCTCAACGGAATGGGTCCCGGCGGTGCCTACCCCGTTGGGAAGGCAGAGTACCCTTACCCCCATGCAGCATACAGGGAGCACGGAGCATTCAACAGGGAGGTTCAGCCAAGTCTGCAGGACAGCGGTAAGTTCACCCGTAACGGAAAATTTTAAAAAAAATATGAGCATAAATGTGATAAGCACTGTTGCGTAAGCTGCTCTCCATCTTTGTCAAAGCCACACTGACCACCTGAGGCTGATGTATGGCAAGAGCTCATGTCTCGCCACATGAACCCAATAATTGCGCATGAGTTTTACGCACGAGAAAAAAAAGAAAGTTATTTTTGTTTTTCATTTTTCCACTGCGTCCAACTTTCCACACATCACATTTCATAGATATGTGGAAGCATTCAACGGATTCTCAAATAACTTTCTATTGTTCATCACGAGAAAATGATTAGGCAGGAGCAAAATCCCACACACAATGGTGCTGGGCTCCGGGGAGAGGCGCTGGCTATCACTTTGTTGAGAAATAACCTTGTAACGTGTCTGTGTAAAGAAAGAAAGAAGACTCACAAAGATATTATGAAGAGTAGCTGTTCTTCAACTCTACAAAGTAAAAAAAACAAAACAAAACAGCCATGTTCATATGCAGCTGATGGAGTGCTACAGTTTGTGTTACCTTGTTTTAAAAGTCCCAAACGTTTTAAAAAAAAAGGAAAGACAAGTCTATAAAAATCTAAGCTTTAACGTCGATAAACATATCAATGGGAAGCTTGTCTGGGATATCACAAACAATTAAAGCATCAGTGTAGTTTCTATGAGGCAGGATGACGTGATGGGTATATATTCCTCGAAGAAACGGGGATCATCACCGGTGAGCTTCAGTCACTGCGAGCAGAGCCTCGGTGCAAAACGCTCCTGTTTATCATCACTGCTTTGAACCTGATTCAGATCGTATTTTGATAGGGAAATGACGAGCAGGCCGAAGGCCTTTGGATGGGAGCCACGTTCCAGCTCTAATCAGTGACTTTTCAACCTCACCGGTATCAGCAGCGAACGACTCATTTGTTAACACGCAACCGGTTCACAGTGGGCTCAACGTGCTGATCCCTTGTCGGTATTATAGCACAGCAACGTCAACATTTTCAACAACAACCATAAAGGGAGTTCTCTGTAACTTCCCTTTGAGTGCAAAACAAACAAACAAGAAAGATTTCTCTTTGGGCTCCTTTTTAGAGCTTGGAAGGTGTGCCGGCGCAAACTACAGGGAAAAAACAAGCTTGACAGACTGGTGTACTGTTTTTGGCATTCCAGTTGGGAGTTCACTCCTGGAAACGGCCCCGGGGGACTTTGGCCCACAGCCACGTACATCAGGTGTCACGACTTGTCAGTCAGCCTTGGCCTTTGAATCATTCAACGTGCATGGTTCCTTATCACGCAAAGCCTGTCGCCACGCCCAGAAAAATAAATAAACAAACAAAGGTGCAAATATGTAAACCCTATCATCCGTAACCAAACGATTAATGAATTTGAACACAGCCCAGAAATGTAGACCTTTTAGTATAAACTGGTTCTTTAAATACATTTTATTCTCCTTTATAAATCCTTTAAATTCTCTTTCAAAAGTACGGAGTCTAGCACATGACTTTTTAAACAACCACAGTGTGTGGGTTTAATATAGAATATAAAAGTTTAGCATAGAATAACTCCCACTTTGGCTACAAAGCCTGCAAGAAAAACACTGGAGTGGAATGTAATGAGTCTCTTTTGGAACTCTTACACGTGAAAAGCAATTTCAAAATGATGTT
Source organism: Maylandia zebra (assembly GCF_041146795.1). Taxonomy (NCBI): domain Eukaryota; kingdom Metazoa; phylum Chordata; class Actinopteri; order Cichliformes; family Cichlidae; genus Maylandia; species Maylandia zebra. The sequence goes on from NC_135170.1 coordinate 5,549,283, forward strand.
TTTAAGCCTATTATAATTAAAATAGCTTGTAAAAAAACTGTCAATATAGACTGCTTTGTAAATAGTTGCCTTTCAGATTCAGGCATGCATGCAGTACTTTACTATTGTTAAAAAGCTGCTTTATTCAATGCACCTGTACAAATCACACACACTGATGATGCAATGGGGATTCATTTAGCATTGATTATTACTACTCACTTGTCGAACACTGCAGACCGGAGGAGCCGAAGATCAATTTGCTGACTTTCTTATTACTAAATAACTCACACTATGTCCTGGACCAGAGCCGCCCAATGTGTTCTTCCAATACAAACAACGAGGGGTTGTATATTTAAAGAAAGACCCCCAAAAAAGGATACAAGAATAACAACAGGACAAATGAGCGGCGTTGTATACAGTCAGGCCTCCAGGCTACATGAAAAGCACCTATAAATCTCTGTCTCCCTCCCCAGCTGTGGGAGACACTCAGACCAAAATTATAAGCTCAGAGTGCTGGCGGAATTTCTTTGAAATTTCGGGGTTTGCAGTGGCTCTGGCTATTTTTGTGCTAAAACTTCTCTGCACCAACTGCCCTGTAGTAAAACAATGCAAGTTTAGTTCATTGTATGAGAAACGTAGGCGTGAAAGGGTAATACGTCAGTTAAAATATTGCAGTATTTTTACTTCTTTTTTGTTTTCCCTCGCCGCCACTGCAGTGAAAGAAGAACCAGACGTGGAAGTTAGGCTGGTCAACGGGAAGCCCAAGAAGGTACGCAAGCCCCGGACCATCTACTCCAGCTACCAGCTGGCAGTTCTGCAGAGGAGATTCCAGACAGCCCAGTATCTGGCCCTGCCAGAGCGGGCCGAGCTGGCTGCACAGCTGGGCCTCACACAGACGCAGGTGAGACTTTATGGGTGATAACTTTGCAGTTCAGTCATGACTTGCAGAATTTAAAAGCATCGGAAGTACCGGCCAAGTGGAAGCACGGAAAGGATGTGAAGTGTCCTGTGAAATGGATGCGCTGATAGTATTTCACATTCAAATTTGGCTTCCTAAGGTCATTTTATATGTAAGCCAGGGTCTAAACTGAAAAGGCCCTAAAGCAGTGGAACTATCAGAGACGTGAGAAATGAAAGCAGCTGAATGGACAGTGATGCTGGCTTTTTAGCAGCGATGTCAGCTGAATGCAAAGATTCACAGCGCAGAAAGCTGAGGTGTTTGAGGTGTACTCTAAAGTTTCAGAGGTCTCAAAACTTGAAGATAAAGATGCTACAATATATAAAATTTACAAAAAACTGAACTGGAATCACTCCGAAATAAAAATGTGAAATGTATAAAAAAATCACGCTTTAAAACTCCCCCAGATGAAAATAGAGGAGAACACAAATACACTACACTGAACGTCTGACCTTGACTGTAGGCAGTGCTGCGAGTTGTTGCAGTGTGTCAGTCTGGTTTTTGCTGTCGTAATCTCCGTGCCCTGATGATTTACTAGCAGACGTATTATCTGTGCTTGAGTGATAAAAGACAAAACTTGAGGTGTGAGTTGTTTTATCACAGCTGTTGTAAATCATTGCACTGCGTCATGCTCGGGTAACATTCCCAAGCTTTAAGCAAACACAGACATGAGCACAGTTCCCTTCAGCTTGAAAAAGCATGAAATATGATTTGAAGCATTCACTGACAAATAAAAGAATAATAGGGTTAACAATCTCTTTAAAGTCCACATTAAACAAGAATTAATATGCCTCATTCTTTTTTTAAAGCTTATTTATTGTTTAAAAATTAGCTGCATCAAGATTTATTTGGTAACAGCTGTTGAATAGGTGCGTTTTAGAAATGACTTTGAGATGAGATTAAGGCAATGATACAGACATTTAAGTAAGGCAGTGAGTTTTCAAAAAAATTATATAAATCTGTATTTCTTTAAAATACTGGTTAATGAAATATAACAAACATTGTAATAGACTTGGAATACTTTGTCTTGGCCACATAATGGATATAACTCAGTTTTTGCCTCCTCGGCAGCTAAATGCTACGTAGCGTTTACTAGCTAGCTGCTAAACTTGTCTGTAATTCATACAATTAAGACAAATTGCCTGAAATTAGATTATTTAAGCTTTTTACTGCATGTTTTGGCTAGAAAGCCTGAGAAAACTCACATTTATGCAGAGAAATTCTACTTGATTAGCAAAACAGTGCTAAAAAGAAAGAAGAAAATAGGTACATTAAAAACTGACGGTAAGCTAACTAGGTGCTGGCTTTAGCTATAGAGTTAGCATAGAAAGTTGAAGGAAGAATAAGTTTATCTTCAAACTCTCCCCATTCTGCTTGTGGCTTAGATTAACACTATAATGCACCCATATCTCTGACTAATCTTACCAGTCAATTATGCGTAATATAGGCAGCTGGTTTTGAAAAATATGAATAGAAATTTCTCACATAAGTTTTCCAGTAGTCACGTGGAAACCGGTCATGGAGGAACAATGTGTATTCCACAACTGTCACAAGGTGCATGCACTTAAAACCACCTTGTGATTGCCTTGGTCATGAGCAGATTACCACAGTCGCCTGTAGTTCTTGTGGAAGATGCCGACTTGTCTGCAAACATTCACTGCTAGTCGATTGGAAATACAAGTTTCAACATCAAAAGTTGAACCTCCCCGCTACAGCAAACACAAAAACGGCTATTGAGGCAAACTTCAATAGCTCTGTTTCTGTCGTAGTTATTTTGATGCTTTTTTTAAAAAGCATAAAATAGATGATTTTGCATGTGAAGGCAAAAATATACGAAATTCTAAGATGGAAAAAATCCAAACCAAGGTGACACCTTTATGGTATCAATCCTAGTGAAATTCCAAACAAGAAGCCAAATAAGGATATTTTACTATTTCAGACTTTATAGTTACAAACTATGCTCAAACTATATAGTTACAATATGTCACACACTAGTGGCCAAAAAACAAATCCTAATATTTAAGTTGCTTCAACATTTTATCTTCTTCCTCTCAGGTCAAAATCTGGTTCCAGAACCGTCGCTCCAAGTTTAAGAAGCTCTACAAGAACGGAGAGTTTCCGCTCGGTGATATTCCTCTTGAACACAGTCCAGACGCCAGTGACTCCATGGCCTGCAACTCTCCTCCATCCCCAGCTGTGTGGGAAAACAACAACAGTAGCAATGGTAACAATAACAGCAGCAACCACAGCAGCGGGAGCGGCAACAACCCAAACGTCAGCAACGGTAGCGTCAAAAATAGTGCAATGCTGGATCCTACCAGTAGGGGGCAGGTTCCCTATCAGCCTCCGGTGGATTCTCCACCTGCCTATATGGGGGAGTACACACACCAGAACTGGTACCAACAGCAGGGTGCACACTTAGGTCTCTCACAGTCAGGCCAAGTGCACCACGCACCACCAACTGCTCCGTCGGCCACACAGAGTATGGGAGCCGTCTACTGATGTAGAAAAATGGACAACATTTCGACTGGAGTCCTGGGCTTCACCTGGGGCTTTTTTTTTTTTTTGGATGATTCTGAGCTGTGCTGTGTGCAGAAACACCTGACAGTGATCATCAAATCCGAGTCATAACTGCAAAAACCCGAAACACATGTTGTCACACAGGCTGCAAATGTGGATTGAAAACAAGTGTCGGCCTCATTTACCCTCCACCGCCCACAAGGTGAACTCACAACACTGTGGGAGACCGGGGTGATTCAAATGGGTTTTTTAGTGCAGAGACTGACATTTATATTCAATATCACTGATAACAGTTCATGTTTTGTTTATAAATATTTGAATTCTGAATATATTTATGCAGAAAAATATAGAAATGCTCAGTATTTCCCTCACACGTTTCTTCTTTCTGTAAGGGGGAGTTAGACAGACTTATTCCACTAAAACTGGTAATACTACTGAAAGTCGCCCATCAAAAGAAAGCCTGCCACACTATTTCAGCGCAGGGCTTGGAATTGATATAGAATAAGAATATGACAGCTTGATGACCATTACACGCATAACATATCAACGCAACAGCGAAACAGAGGAGAATAATTACCAGCATGTAATTTCACATTTGCTGGAATGAAACTTGTTTTCCTCTGTGGAACAACAAAGCGGACTTAGCAACACAAGCAAACAGGTGGTTTTGGTTTGTGTGGAAGTGAAGAGCAAAGCTTGTGCTCTCAGTTTAGAGGTTTGGCTTAGACTAAAAGTGATCCCCCCCTTCAGATAGAGCCGCACCTCTTGTTCCAGTATTTACACCAAGGGTTAGGCAGGTTAACCAGCTGCTGGTTGTAGCTACAAAGTCAGCATCTGAACATGAGTATGAGCAGTGTATTAAACTCACCTCTGGGGGCTAGTGGCTAAAAGCCAGAATAGCTGCTTCTAGCCAATATAGTTAGTTAGAAACAAAGCTAAACTAGCTGACATATGTTTTAAAAACACTTAAAGATGCTCTTTTAAAAAGTGGCTCATATTCAATCCACCCCATAATTTGCATGGCATGATGCAGTCTGCCATATTGGTTGTGAAAAATATATAATCCCCATCTGGTTGGCGAATGAGTCCTGGAGGTTGCTTGCAGCCAACGGGTGAAATTGGTCACAAAGGGGGTGTTGCATCAAAAACCACTTTGTAATTGCTCCAATCAAAAGCAGAGTGCCACAGCTGCCTGTAGTTTGCATAGGAGACGTGGACTTGTTTGCAAATCATACATGGGATAAAAGATGAGTCAATTTAAAAAATTAAGACAGAAGAGAAAGTAGCTGGAAGCGCAGAGGAGGAATCGGCAATACTGGTCTCAAGTGTCAGTGCAGGTGGCGCTGATCCGAAACATAGTTGTATTTATAAGGAAGCACACATCAGATTATGGCGTAAGTTGCAGTGTAGGGTTTTAAAAAGTTTATAAGAGCATATAAGTAGAACTAATCTAAGTTAAGATAGGCTAAGCTAACTAGCTGCTAACTGTTGCTACACAGTGAACACACATACTTGAGCAGAGTTTGACTCCTCTGCTGGAATCCTCCACTCCCGGTCACAGAATATGCGTTGCATATCCAAAGACAGACATATTATTCAGTTAATCTTTTTTTTAATAATAAATGCCTCCAACAGAGGTTTGGTGCGCAGCTACAAAAAGTTTAAGGGCAGCTGAGCCTGAGCCAAGCTGTAAAAATGCTAATGCTTAAAATACAACCTACAAGTGCCGTAATTCACCACATTGTAGTATAAATTCCCACATCTTTTAAACATCATAGCCCGGCCTTTCTTTAAATCTTAAACCGAGATAACCCTGATTATATCACTTTAGTTATTTCCTCACACTTTTAAAGCCTTTTGGTGTTTTCGCTAGCTCAGTAATACTTTTTTTATTTTAAAAAACAAAGCAAAACAAAATCCCCTGGCCTTTCACTTCCTAGCAAGTTGGTGCTAAAATATTTTTAAAAAACAAGCTGTTTATAATCTTTCAGAAGTGTGCTGTGCTCAGGTTTTTTATTTATAGTGTCAAGTGTAGATATGAAGTAGCACAACAGTTTGTGCCTTTGGAGCTTTTTTTTCTGTAAAGTTGAAAAAGCAAACCAAAAATAAAATGTACTATTTTGTGTATTTCAATCTGCTGCTGGTGTTTTCATTTCTACCCGTGTTTACGCGTGAATACACCAAACACACAAAGGCGTAGTGCTGACGGTGCGCTCTTGGTGTGCCTCTCGGAGTGAGTCAGACAGCAGATCCAGGTTGCGCCCATCTATATATTTTACACACACAAACAGGCAGGGTGCGTGTAAAGGAGGCTGTGGGAGGTGACAGCGCAGCAGACACTCTGGAGTCTCTGGATGCTAATAACACACCGCTGACACTGAGAGAGACGGGTGTACGCCGCTTTCATGTGGCACACACTTGAAAAGGGGAGGAGAAATGTTTGTGTGGCAGAGTTAGTGTGTGTGTGTGTGTCTGTGACAAACAAGCTACACTTAACCAACCAAACCCATGGGTTAGCTAACAAAAAGAGGGTGTGACAAGGAAGAAGAACACAGACTTGCATGCTTTCAAACAATGTTACTAGGAAGAGTGAAAACATGACATTGTGTCTTTGTCTGAAATACCACGACATTAAAAGGAATGGCAAGGAAAGTTATGCAGAGCAATGTAACCTCCCACGAAATAAAATAATCTTCCTCCATTGTTCAACACCATTAGTTCAAATGCATTTCTAGATTTTATGATGCCTGTCTTGCATTCTGTTGTGCTCAGCATTGGCATCTTCATATTTCTGCACTCCTTCCTGGTTACCAAATGCTTAGATTTTACTACTTCTAAAGTCACATGGAGGAAAATGTTAGAACTATTCTTATAGTCTAAAACAGCTCAGTATACATAAAGCCTCAACATATACATTAGGAGCAACTGTGACTACATAATTTCCTCTGGGATTGATAAAGTATTAAAGCAAGACTGGCGACCTGTCCAGGGCGTACCCCGCCTCTCACCCTATGACAGCTGGGATAGGCTCCAGCGCCCCCCGCGACCCTGAAAAGGATAAGCGGAAGCAAATGGATGGATTAATAAAGTATTCTGACTCTGATTTATCACTAGCACCAAGTGCATTCATCAGGACCTGAAGTGGGAGCCCACCATCACCTCCGTCATTAAGAAAGCCCAGCAGAGGATGTACTTCCTGAGGCAGCTGAAGAAATTCAACCTGCCAACACGGACGATGATGCAATTCTACACTGCAATCATCGAGTCCATCCTCACCTCCTCCATCACCGTGTGGTACGCTGGAGCCACTATCAGGGACAAACAGAGACTGCAGCGTGTTGTGCGCTCTGCTGAGAAGGTGATTGGCTGCAGACTCCCATCTCTGCAGGACCTGTACACCTCCAGGACACTGGGGCGTGCAGCTCGGATCACAGCTGACCCTTCTCACCCTGGACACAGTCTGTTTGACCTGCTCCCCTCAGGCAGGAGGCTCCGGTCCATTCGCACCAGAACCTCTCGCCATAAGAACAGTTTCTTCCCCTCTGCTGTCGGACACATGAACAATAACCATATGACTGTTCCCACCACTAACACATGACCCTACGCTGTGTTCACTGCATCATTCCATGTTTGTCACTGATCACCACCTGCACTCATGTATATATCATGTATATATCTATCCACTTAGCACTTTTAATTCTTATTCTTATTTTTATTTTAATGTCTATTTTAGCGTAATTTATGACAGTATGTTTGCACTGAAGCACCGCAGCAATTTCCTGATGTTGTAAACCTGCTCAACATTTGGCAATAAAACCTTTCTGATTCTGATTCTGCATACAGGCCAACCTAACCAAATACAAAAAGTGCTGACTGAAGTAACACACTGAATATATCTGTGGGCTTACAGTTTTGTGTGTGTGTGCATGTGCTTTTAAGTATGGAAGCCCGTTTCTGCCACAAAAAAACCCTATCCATAACTCGAAATTTCGAGTTAGCTCTGCCAATCTGTAATCTACGTAAATGACGTCATTTTCTTGTTACCCGGAAGGATATGGTGCAGAGGAATGCACACTCAAAACCAGACTGCAACAAACTGACGCTTTCGAGAGTACGTGGCTGATAGTAACGCCATGTGATTCAGCTAATAACACAAGGATTTCATCATTTGTGAAGCCTCACTGAAAATACTCAGCAATCTGTGCATTCATGACTGGCTGTGATACTGGTAGCTTAGCTGTAGCATTTGTAGCTGAGGGCTTCAGCTTCCGGGTAACAAGGAAATGATCTCATTCACTGATTGGAAGCGCTAACTCGAAATTTTGAGTTATGGATACTTTTTTTTCGTGTGTGGCAGAAACGCTCTTCCATAATTATGCCATGTTTAACACATCCCAACGAGTATGTTGTATGTCATTGCTATGTGGATGCTAATCCTGGACACTAAGTCACAGGCTCGTGTCAGCAGTTTTTGGTTATTCTCAATGCTCAAAAACCGCTAATCTGCCCTTCTGTACTTGCTGTTTGTTCTCTAATGTGAACCATTCAAATTTCATGCATTTTATCACATCTTCATGTAAACATATAATAAATGACGCCTGAAGTGCTGTAAAGCAACACTGAAAGCTCAAAAACTTGGATCAGGCATTCCTTTGGCCAATAACGTTTGTTTTCAAGATTTTATCTAAGAAATCTCATACCTTGCTAAGGCAGAGGAAAATGTGAGAACTATACTTAGATGTCTACATTTTCTTGACACGTTCCCCTGAATCCATAAGTGTGCAGGGTGTGGACCCTAAACCATAAATCCACTAAAACACCTTCCTGTGCTGAGCCCTCGGCTTCCAGGTGTCAGGTAGGAATGTACCTGAACATCACAGGGAGACAGACAGTAAGGGCAAACAGAGACTTGTAGCGACCTGTGACTGGTACTCCATTGTGGGTTTTTGCCTGACAGATTACAGTTTTAACAAATAATCTTCAGCTTATATTCATGCAACCAAAGACAACCATGCCAAGTTATGACTCTTTTTTTTTGTCATGAATGAGTTTTACAAGCATGTTCACTCACTTGGAGAAAATGAACATCTTATTTGCGCAGTGTGTTTGGAGGGTTAGCCGAGGTGGCAGTTAAAAAAATTCTTTAACATTTGCAGGAGGGCTGAAAGGGTGAGATGAGGTGAGAAGAGGTGACGGCATAACCTGATGCAAGCCAAGTTGAAAAAATCCGCAGCAGAAGAAAGGTTTATGACAGCTTCTTGACAGACTGGAAGCTGACATTACTTTCCTTTCCCTGCCTCGAGGTGTAATGTGTGTGCTGACCTTGGAAAAATATGTGATTTTGAAATCTGATACTAAAGCCACCATCTTTATTCCGTCTGTGTCCATTTTGAGATATTGCCTTTTATGTTACAACAAAAATAAAATACACGACAAACCAAATAATAACAGAGGGATGTTCTTTTCTGAAGAATGCACTTGCTGAAGAGTCAGTTGACCCATTTGGGGGGGGGGCGATCGTGGCTCAAGAGTTGGGAGTTCGCCAACAGGAAGGTTGCCGGTTCGAGCCCCGGAGTCTCGGTCGTTGTGTCCTTGGGCAAGACACTTCACCTACCGCCTACTGGTGTTGGCCAGAGGGGCCGATGGCACGATATGGCAGCCTCGCTTCTGTCAGTCTGCCCCAGGGCAGCTGTGGCTACAACTGTAGCTGCCTCCACCTGTGTGTGAATGGGTGGATGACTGGGTGTGTAAAGCGCTTTGGGGTCCCTAGGGGAGACTAGTAAAAGCGCTATACAAATACAGGCCATTTACCATTTGAGCCCATCAATTTGTTTAAGCCAATTCAATTTCATTTATATGGCACCAGTTTACAAAACAGTCATCTGTTGGTACTTTATATTATAAGCACAAATCCAGTAATATTATAGACAGAACTATCACACCATCCCCTATAAGCAAGGACAAACAGGAAGGAACATACTATAAGTGCAATTTATGTCTCTCAGTAATAACATAATGTAAACAAATGGGTGCTACAGATAATGCCTAATAATCAAAGCTACATGTATCTGCGTATTTCTATAGTAACTAACTGCTTGTGGTTAACAGCTCACGATTTTGCAAGGAGCAAATCACAACAACAGTTGCCTCGAGGCACTTTATATTGTAAGGTTAAGACCCTACAATAATACAAACAAACAGAACAGCAGCAACAGCAAGAAAGTCCTCGGTTTGAATCTGCTAGCCAGCCTGAGTATACATGTTCTCCGTGCCAGTTTGGCTTCCAACAGGTTTTTCCTCCCACATTACAAAGACATGTTTGTTAGTGTTGTTAATGAATATTAATTGAATGCGACTGTGAGAGTGTGTGGTTGCCTCTTTGTGCTAGCTTTCTGATGGACTTGGGTGAAATTCCTTGAAATAGGATAGGCTGACTTGCTCATGTGCCCAGATAACTATAAGTTTTGGAATTTTGATATGGGCCAATGTATTTGGAGGAAAAAAGTGGATAAAACAGTTCTATAAAAATAGGAAACCAATTTGGTTTCCTATTTTTCATGACCAAAACTAATACTGGTTATTTTGGATCCAAAAAATGCATTTAGACTGAAATAAAATGTGTACACTGTATGACAGTTTGCCCATACCTTTACCCAAGCGAGCCTTATTCCAGTGTATGTCACTCAAACAAAGCATATTTGTATTTAGTGTTGTTGTAACACTGCTTCTTGGCAGTAAGGCTTATACTGTTGGAAAGCCTGTTTTAACACTTGCTGCCACATTTGTAACGAAAATGCATTTGTGGGTTGAGCAGCAGAGTTGATTATGTGGGTTGCGCCCATGAAAAACTTGTCAAATCTTTTCTTTCGGTGCCAGACAGGTTATTCTGCTACTGACTTGTTTGTTTTTTGTTTACTGGATTAGATGATTTAAGTCTGAAGAAACAAGACATACTGGCTATTTAACAATTTATTCATTTAACAAACAGGGGCTTCAGGAGCAAGCATTATTATCTTGGAGATCAGAGTTTGGTTGCGAACTGTGTTAATATGCCACTGGTTGCAGAATCTCATCTTAATATCTCTGTGCATTGAGATTGCCCACAATAATGACAAGTCTGTCTTTCTAATGAGGGAGATGCTCTGCCACACCATCATGTAGCCTCCACCAAAAGCCGTTACCCTATTGGTGCTGCCATCTCCACATCTTCTGCGCTGAGAACTGCCTTAGGCTAAATCTGACCTCAACACTGAGCATAAAGTTCTTCCACATGTTTAGGTTCTAGTGCGCATGTTGGGCCTAATGGTAAAGGGCAGTCATGACAGGCCAGGGATTTGCTGTGTGCATCCTGTTCCAGATTGTCTGGATAAAGGCCGTATAGTCCTGTAAACCTTGTAGAACACTGCATACAGTACAGAGGAAACGGTCTTCTTGTGGTGTCAGCTCCTGGGGATCTTAACTTTGCAGCTTGTCTTTGACATTCGATTATATGAAACTTGGCCTTCAATTTGGTGATGGTACCAGGGCTCACTCTAAAGAATGTTGTTATTGGTTTTGTGGAACTTGTGCAGCTTGAAGTCAACCTGTGGGATGTCTCCTACTCCCTATGGTGTGCTTTGAGCAGACGCAAGTTCAAAACAAGAGTCAGAATAAGCTGTTTGGTCCAAGTCGTTCATTGGCGCTACCCACATGCTCAACTCTGCTACTCAACCCACTAATGCATTTTTTTTGTATAAATGTGGCACCATTTAAGGGGAAATAAAAAGGCATTCCAATAGTATAAGAATTATTGCTAAGAAGTATTGTTACAACAAAGAAAATATCAACCAAACAGAATTACCTTAGTTTTTGTGCTATGTTATTTTTGGGACATTTTTAATATAAATTCAAAGATATGTACTTCACCAGTGAAATCAGAAAAAAGGGATTCTTAGTTCCAAGTATTGCATATCTGTTGATATATCTCATAAATTGCATTATTATTTTTTTTACTATGTTTCTGTAATGAATATGCACTTAGAATGCAAACAGTAGAAATGGCCAGTGCAGGGTTTTACATTGGTTGATTGTGCATTGACCTATTGGTAATTTCTCCAAAAGGTGGAAAGGTAATTATCATAAACAAACACCTATGCACTTAACATTTTACTCGTAACTGTTAATTCACGGCTGTTCAATGTGATAGAAAGAGGTGGATTATTGACTCTATTGTGTTTGGGAGTTCCTGTCACTGTCTAAGCTAGTGTTGCTTTTGTCTGAGCATATTGTTGTAGCTATTCTGTAGTATTTGCATTCCAATTAGCCATTGAAAGGTTTATAGTGCTTAGAACTTAATTTCATCAGTTTGAAAAGTCAGTTAATGTGTCAGCTAAAATATATAAGTTAAAAAGATCTATTTAGTTCATGTTACATGTAATGATGAAAGTAATGTCACTCAGACCCAAGTTGGCTCTAGTGGACGCGGAAAGTAAAATGTAGACTTGGTAGCAATGACTATAACTCGAAGTGAGCACAGACAAATGTAGTCGAGAGCTGTGTCTTCTCTTTATTCATTTCCCGTCATTTTTTTGTTTTTGTTATGTCACCGTTTAAGGTCACAGCACATTAAACAATTAAATTTCCCATCTAACCCCTTCCAGCCTGTCTTCATTGTGTATCCTGCACTGTAAATACATTGTCCTTATGTAACTGATTTTAGTGTCTGTAATTGTATTATTTTATCTGTACATTTTGCCACATCCTGAGCAGTATAGTAAGTAAAGTATATAACACTAATGGTTACCATCAGACCTTAATTTAGTAGAATTTGTGGTCATTATTTCAATAATTTTATGTTTAGAAATGTAATCCTTGTTTATATGAAAGGAATTTTTTAGTGGTTGTCTGGCAAAGAACAGTTGACACTACATTATTGATACAGGAAATGTAGGAGATGATTGAAACCCCTGGATGACGCGATCGTCTGGTATCGGTCGATATCATTGTGCATCAGTGTCAGGCTTATGCATTAGCGCATTACAGAAACCTTGAGATGTGCACACACACACACACGAAGCCACATTCTCATACACTTGGGCAAAAACAACCAAGGTTCTGCAGTATCTCCGTTGCACTTAAAATCTAAGCATGCATGTGTTTCTGCACTGCATGGGTCAACTTTAACAAGCAAATAAAAAGTGACCCCTGCTGCTTATTACTTGTTTTAATTAATGTGTTTTTTTCTCATCTCGCTCCCTCAATATGTCTCATTCATGAATCCCCCTCTTTATTTGCTTTCTACTCTCTAAGGGGTCACATGCTGTCATCTGCCCAGTAGCAAGTTGTGAAGGCTTTAGTTTTATAGTTTTTACTTTTTAGTCCTCACGCAAGAAGGAAAATTTCTCCCCTTTATTTCCTATTCATCCTGCACATGCCTGATGTCTTCTTATACCATAATGTACTGTGGAATACCATGTTGTGAATGTATATGAATATTTGGATGGGAAATTACTTAAATATAAAAAAAAGTTGATGATAAAAAGACTTGATAACAAGTCCAGATAACTTAGTAAGTTGCTTGTTAGGCCTTTAGCATCCAGCTAGGAAGTAGCAGTTTATCTAACTTGCTGCTGGCCCATCTGCTTATTTATGGTTCACTCGGTTACAATATTTTGTAGCCACACAAATGGCTGGTGCTAGTTATTAGCTAGGTGAGTCATATATATCCATTAGTAGATATCTTAAGTTCCAACATTTAAGCTTGTGAGAGGACAAGCATACTGAGAATTTAATTGGTTCTTGCAGTACTGATTGTTTTCTGTTCATTCACTGTAAGGTTGTGCTTTACAAGTATTTGCATTCTATATTTATATTGCATCAAAGTCCACAATATACATGGAAAAATGAACTCACCTAAGTATATTATGTAGTAATCTGCCTATTAGGTTTAATTACTCATGTCAGAATTGCAAATCATTCTAGCTCAATTTAACTCAGAGTATACAGAGTATGTATCTTTTTTCATCTTTAAAAATTGTCCTCCCAGGTCTTGGCAATCAGGGGACAGAAAATAATTATTCTAAATAAAATCAAAAATATCAGAGGCTCCTCTCGTTTCCCCCAAAACATACTTTCTGCTCGGCTTCTAAACAGAGTGTAAAGGTACAGAAGAGGATTAGGGCCACTGGGGAAAAAATTGCCGTTTTTTTAAAATCAAGAATTCCAAGATAAAAGAAAAAGCTTTTTTTTCCTTTTTCCAGTGCCCCGAATCCCCTTCTGTATAAATGTCTTTACACACCAGACGCCCTAAAATTCTTTTTCAGACTCATTTGTTCTTACTGTTCCAGTTCACTGGACAAATTTGCAGCATTAATTTTTTTTTAACCAAGTTCAATTGTTTATTTTTTGAGGTTCCAAATGAACTGATTTGACCAGTCAGACAACCGCATTTGGCAACAAGTGCATTTGTAGCTCAACACATCCTCCAGTACTGAATATACAATGAAATGGAAATAATAAGATACACAGACACACAGCCAGATGCTGCTTTGGGTCAATCGGATCTCTGCAATGATTTCTCTGCCTCCTTAGGTGTGGTCCAGACTCTGCCAACAAGAGCTCAAACTGCCTCACTGACATCCGGAAATATGTATGAAATCGATTGTGATACAACTTCAACTCCAGGATCAAACTATGAACTTCTCCCTTTATTGTGGGTATTTTTCAGTTTTCTAAATGAGCAAGGAGGAAACAAAGAATGTCTTTAGGTGTTCCTCCTCCTTTTTTTCTCCCTGAAGAGTGTATTGAGTTTATGTTGGTCTGGACCTGTGTAAGATTACCGTCCTCAGCCCTCCTTTCCTTATAAATGTGACATACCACATTGTAGCTGAAAGTGCTCAGTCATTTAGTCATACAGAAGGTTTGAATCCTCTTGTGTACTGACTGTATTCAAAAACAATGTGAACATGCTTTTTAAACATAATCCTCAAAGTTTTGTCTGTTATTAAGGGAATAAGAAAAGGACTTTAGGAAATATCAGAAATGCTCCTGTGTTTCGGGCTCTGTGTTTTATCAACAGCAGCTGGCAGGCTAAGCCTGGAGGCTTGGAGAATAAAAGGCAAAGTCAGCACACAGGATCTGTACCTACATGTCATGAGCAGATAGCAGTTGTTAGTGGTATTGAGGAGTTAGGAAAACAGCAGCATCTCACTGGACCCAAGTGATATTTGCAGGTATGTGGAAGCAAGGCTTCAAATGCAGTGCAGGGAATAGACTAGAATTACCAAAGTGAAACTAAGGGGCATTTTAATTAAAATAATTCAAAGAGTGTATATAAAGATCAATCTTAGTCCTTAAAGTCATCATCATCCCCTCAAAAGTGTTCTCTTAATCAACAACCATCATATCCGCATATCTAAATGGCTGAATAGGTCTCCCTCCAGTGACTTCCAACATACTAAATGAGTGTTTGTAGAAATGACACAAAGTTCAGGGACATCTATTTGGCCATAAATGGTAAAGATCTTTACCACAAACAGCAACATGACTATGAAGTATTACGCTAACTGTCCATTGTTGCAGTCCCAGCAATGAGACAAGCATGGCTATGCTCAGAGCTCTTAATGATTGCACTTTTCTTAAAAAGTCAAGGAAAGGCATCCAGCAAACAATCAGGTATCTTTCGTCATGCTAGCATAATGTTTGTTTTGGAACAAATTTTCAACGTGACTTATAAATACATCTTTATTCAGTCAAAATGTTTTTTGGGTTCGTGCTTGCAAACTTTGACGCAAACCTAAATCACCTTTTTGTTAAAAGGTTTTTGGAAAAACAGTGTTGGAAACGCATAACAAACAAATGACTTTTACCCAGGAAACTGGGATTTGTACCTTATACATGACCATTATTTTAGAGTTAGCTAGCTGATTCATTAGGAGATATGATCAGTAGTAGTGACAGCAGCTCAATATAACCACTTCAGTAAATCTGGCTAGTCTCATGTTCAAGTTGATCTTCTCAGGTATATCCACACAGCTTCCACATAGCTGTTTGTTTTTTAGATCACTTGTTGGTAGTCCCCTTTAAGCAGTTTCAAACACACCCAATTTCATGAGGAGAATTATTCAGTATAAGAACTATGTCTTCAGCTGTGACTAAGCAGTTTTTTGCCATTTTTAATTAAAAAGTGCAGAGTTTCGTAGTTTGAAGGCAGCACACCAGATGAGCAGCTAAACCAGAAGAATGCTTCTCCTGTTCTTTTATCCAGCATTCATGAGGTTTTGCACCATGACATCATTCCCCAGGGATACTGTTAATGGAGAGATCTATCGATGGAGAGATCTATCTATCGACATTCTGAGGAAACAATGAAGACCGAGTTGAAGGAGCATAGTTTTGCTATACTGTACTGGTGCAGGGGGACACAATAGAACTTCAGAGGCCCAAAAACAACAGCTGATTAAAGGCAGAGATTAAAGGCATACAAGGCGAAGATGATGGCCAAATTTAAATCAGGTAAGGCATTTGATAAATACAGAGCATTTCTAATTTTTGTAAACACAGACTTCTCTTCCATTTTTTTGGTTACCATGGTGAACTAATAAATGACTGGTTGCCTGAGGATGAGTGGGTTTTATCGACATCTGGTCTTTTTAAGCCCCTAAAGCAATCAACTGAAACAGACTCTTTTTGAAAAATGTGAATGGTTGTTTATGTGTGTCACGTGGAATGATACTTTTCTTTGTTCCCTGATTGCTAAGAACTGAGAGACCAATTTAATCAAAACAAAAATTAAAAAACTACATTTTGATTGCCAGAGGTGAGAGTTAGTGTTGGAGTTGTCACACTTGATGAATTGGTCCTCGGAGGGTTAAAGGTCTCTGCTCCCGCCCTGCTCTATCTGCTATTGTGTATGTGTGGCCCTTTGGTTCGCTCTCAGTTTTTCTTGCCTCCTTCATTTGCCAACACTTCAGCAGACACCGTTATGTTGCCATGGTTCCTCAGCCTCCAGGAGGCTTCCGTCAGTTCATTAGGACAATCCGACATGTCTGAAGTATTCCATAAAACTCTATGGTGTGAACTCTGCCAGGGGCAACAGGATGCTGCTCTTGGTAGCAGATTAAATCAATTGAGGTCTCCTAAAAATTTCCAGTGCGGGCTTTCTTTTGTTCCAACGGCTGTTTGATGGTTGGGAGAAAACTACACAAGAAAATGCTTGTAACTTCCACTCCTCTTCCATACGAATCGAGGGCTTTTAATGTAAATAAGTCCATTAGACTTCTGGCGTGAACAATGCATAATGCTCAGGTACTCATCTAATATGTGTTTACTGTGAAAAAGACAGCAGTCAACTGTCTCGATTTAAGAGGAAGAGGAAGAAAATTGTCCAGTGGTGTAAAATAATTTACTGTTGCAGTTAAATCGCTTCCTGAAAAATCAAGCCCCTTCATGCTCAGGTGCAAATGACTCCTTTCTCTGCTTCTTCATTTAATGACACGAAGGGTGCAGTGTCATTAATAACGGATTATATTTTCCTGTCCCAACCCAAAATTACACATTTAGAAGCACTATACGAATGATTTCAAGCGTTTGTTATTATCAACCTTAACTCTTTATATGATGTGATATAAACAGATGGTTTACACTGGACGACTCAGTTTAATTCATTTTAATGATTTGAAAGTATTTCTATTGCCTCATTTCACAACAATGGCACTTCACTGTGTTTTCTACTGTAAAGTAAAGACCCTGGGATATTCTAAGGTCTGATGACAGTCTGTGAGGAACAGTAGAAAGGAAGAGCACAGCTCAATAGGCAGTTTGAATGTGAGGGGGAAAGAGGACAGGATTAAAAAAAAAAAACAGTGGTGGCCTCCATTATGCCACCTTGGCACAACTTTAAATTTCACAGCTAATGTGTCATTTGAACAGAATCTTTGGTTTACATGATAAAAGAAACGAGTAATTTTCTTCTCTACACTATTTATAAAATCACGTTTAAAACACCGGTCAATCTGAAGAACAATCTTCCTCTGAAGCCGCTGGTCTCACCGTGAGAGACCACAGCATTCAGCTTAACTGGACTTTCACCTTATATAAATGCATAAATGTTAGTTTTAGAAGCAAAGTATTGTTATTGTGTGTCATTAATAAAAACAAAAACAATGTCATATTGTTAAAAATCTAGAGAGAAGAATAATGAAGTTCTTTGAAAATGATTTTACATTCACAAACTGTCATGAATCGCTGTGCGGCAGGCAGGAGTTGGACCCAAAATGCAGGCGCTCAGGCACGAGGTTTAAACACAAAGAACTCAGCTTTATTCGCTGGCAGGACAAAGTCATACAAAGCAAACTAACCCACAGAGAGACACAGGGAGATCCACACAGCATGAGGGACGACACGACACTGACTCAGAGAAACACAGGGTTTAAATACACTGGGAAGTAACGAGGGGAACGAGACACAGAAGGAGGGCACAGCTGGGAGAAATCAGGACTGACGAGACAAGCAAAGCAGGACACATTCACATAAGACACGGACCATCAAAGTAAAACAGGAAGGATCACACAGAGACGCGAACTTGACACAGTGGAGACAGCAACTAAGAAACAGAGACATAAACCATAAGGAAGAGGACTCTAAGAACCGAAAGACACAGAGGGAAATACTAAGCTTGGAGCACAAGAAACTAGACTAGAGGGAGTAACAAAAGACCAACCATGAGAACATAATGCACAATGCAGAGTGACAGAAAACAAGAAACTCAAACATGCAAAGACACAATTACACAGAACAGAGGGGGCACAGAGAAACATGAAGGGCAAGGGATCAAAACTAGAAGCCATAGAATAAATCACACACAAGTACAATAATCACAAAGAACTAAAAACGCTGGGTCAGGGGACCCAGGACCGTGACACAAACGTTTTTATTTATGTTTTTACTCTGTCATTATGGGATAATGTGAGTATAATTTTGAGGTAAAAATTGAATGTAATGCATTTTACAATAAAGCTGTAACATGACAAAATGTGGAAGAAGTGAAGCGCTGTGAATACTTTGTGGATGTAGTTGCCTCTTCCTGACATGTCTTCCTGTTAATAAAAGGGAGTTCTTCTTTCCCACCATCACCAAGTGATCACAGAGGACTGAGAGCTGATTGGAGTTTTCCTACTATAATAATGTTGGCTCTTTACTATAAAACCGTTGAGAGGATTGTTGTTGTGAACAGGCATTTCATACAGTAAATAAACTTGCACTGGATTGAGTTTCACCAATTACTATATTACAACAATGGAATGTACTACCTTATAATGCCCCTTCCTGACTTCTTGTTTTTTTGCATATTGTTTGCAAAAACATTTTTAGTATTTGACAAAAATAATGTACAGATAAAAAGATAGTAAACACAAAATACCATTTTTAAGTGATAATTTAATTTATGAAAGGATAAAACCGTACCTGGCCTTACTGTATGAAAAAAAAAGTAATTGCCCCTTAAATGTAATAACTGCTTGTGACATCCTTGGCGCCAAAAACTGCAATCAAGTGCTTGCGGTAACTGGCAAGGAGTCACATCTCTGTGGAGGAATTTTGGTCCTCTCTTTCTTAATTCAACCACACTGGTTTTTTTTTATTTTTATCATGAACAGCCTGTTTAAGGTTATAACATCAAAGCATCTCAATCTAATTTAAGTCCCAACTTTGACAACCAATCAGAGGTGGACTTACTGGTTTGTTTCAGATCAATATCCTGCTGCATAACCTGCGTGCACTTCAGTTTCAGGGCACAAACTGATGGTCGGACATTTTTCTTCAGGGTTTCTGCTACACAGCAGAATTCATAGTTCCATCAATTACGGAAAGTCATCCAGGCACTAAAGCAGCGAAGCAGCTCGAGACCATCACACTACCACCACCATGCTGACTGTTGCAATGATGTTTTTTTTAATGAAATTCTGTGTTTTACAGCAGATGTAACAGGACTCAAGCTTTCCAGTAAGTGCAGCTTTTCTCTCATCAGTCCACGGAATATTTTGCCCCAAAGTCTTGGGAATCATCAAGACTTTGGTCAGCAGTGTTGTTTCCTTGGATCTCTCCCATGGGTGCCATTTTTGCCGTCTCTTTCTTATTGCAGAATCATGAAAACAGACCTTAACTGGGATAAGTGAGACCTGCAGTTCTTTAGATGTTGTTCTGGGTTCTTTTGTGACCTCCTGGATGAATCACCAATGCGCTCTTGGGACTATTTTGGTCGGCCGGCCACTCCTGCGAAGGTTCAGCACTGTTCCAAGTTTTGTCCATAGTTCATAATGACCATAGTTTACTGGAGTCCAAAAGCCTTAGAAATAGCTTTCCAGCTCCTTCCAGAATGATAGATGACTGGCAGACTTTGTTTCTCAGTCGTTCTTAGGTTTCATCTTCTAGATCGTGGAATGATGAGTTGCTTTATGAAATAGTTTAGCCTTTGTCAGACAGGTTTTATTTAAGAGATTTCTTTATTTAGCATATCTGGCAGTAAATAGTGAGGCTAGTGAAATTAAATTCAGCATTCCAATTTTTTTTTATTAATCTCAGTTAATTAATAATTTAACAGAGAAGGGAAGTTTTTCCACACAGGGCCAGATAAGTTTGTATAGTTTATTTCTCGTCATAAATGAAACTGCTTTTGTATTTATTCATCTTACCTTGTCTAACATTAAAATGTATTTGATGATCTAAAACGTGTGAGAAATATGGAAAAAAACTAAGAAATTAGGGAGTTTATCACGGCACTGTAGGGATTTGCTTTTTCTGGTCCGAAGAAAACATGAAACTCATGTTTTCACGCAAATCTTCAAAAACCGTTCAGCAAATCAATTTGATGCGAAAGGATTAAGCCTCAGTAATCCAGTTTGATGCAATCCACTACTTCCTAGACTTCTCCCTCGAGGGCTGGAGGCAGAAGGATATTCCCTTGACTGACAATTACAGATAATTACAGCGTCAGAGTGAAAGCTTTATTTAACAAGCTGTGTCCTAAATTACCTATAATTGACGTGGTCATTTTATAAAATCATTGACAATGTTTGACGACTCTTTTTGCATTTCCAGATGTTTGCAGGGGTGAAAGACGTGACTTGCTTCTTCTGATTTACGACTTTAAAGAAAATGGCTTTGGGCCACAGGGACGCACAAAGAACTTAAACTGAGGAGGGGATGTGTTATTTTAGCAACAAGTTACTGTTGCCAGAATTCGATATTCTATCAAAGGTGCAAAGACAAATTACATCCACCTACGGATTTAGGTTAAATAAACAAAATCAGCGATAGGTTTGATTTATTTCAGATAACAAAGGCTAACCTAAATCTGCTATTGGCAAACTGATAATTTGGGATTTTAAGAGGTCGTTGAGTTGAAAAAAAAGAAGTTTGGAATTTAAAGTTGAAACTTATGGAGACGGTCTTTGTAATTCATTGGTGAAATAAAATGAAAAGTTCATAAAAATGTAAATCAGCCTATTATTTTCCACCAAACACCCCAATCCCACTAAAGCTTTCTGAGGAAAGAAGTGAACAATGAGTTGAATGGAGAGGAGCATGAAGTCCAATTATTTTAATTTAGTCAATTTTTCACTTATGTGGATTATAAAAATGAAAAAACAGTGAGCCAAAAAAAAAGAAAGAAAGAAAGAAATGAAAGGCTTTTACGAAACACCCTAAAATGACTCTTTATACTGACACTATATACTATATAAGTGCTATTAGTACTTTTTTATATTTGCCTTTTGCACTGGATCCTACACAGAACACAAACACACAAATGTCAGCATCACAAGAACGTTTGTTTTCATCTGTGTTTTAATTTGATCTGTATTTAACATTAAAAAACCAAACTGTTCATTAAAAAATATTTATGAGGACGCCCTCTTTTTACACATGTACCTGCCCGAGTGTAAACCCAAATAAAAGGCAAAGAAAAAAAGAAGCCTCCGGAAAAGTCCGGAAGCAGTGGTGGCATTAGCTTTGAGTTATAGTGTTAACTTGTAGCTTTATCAAAATGTCTTAGCAGGCAGAGCTGCTCTGGAGGCAGAACTAGGCTTTTTTTTTTTAACTTAGGTAAGGTTATTTTAAAAAAAATATATTTAAAGCTAAATTCCTCCTCATACAAATGAAAAGCTGAGTTCTACTGCTACTGTAAAGCTACATTTGACATTTACCATATTTATACTGTAACTGAGACTTCCTGGACCCGTGGTCACCAGTACAAATGCAGTCTCGCTTTAAATTGGAGTCGGATACGCGCAGTTTGATATTAGGCAACTGGCAAAGTAAACACCAAAAACATGACAGTGAAATACTTCAAACAGGTATACACAGTGCTATGGCTTTGTGTAAGTACCGAACACTTACTGCTCAGCCTGGTAGATCTGATGATTCACTCCTCATAGCTGAGTCTCGGAGAAGTTTATCAATATTCATATCTCGCTAGTTATATTTTACAAATGAGACCTGAGCCACTTTGTCGATCCCTTATTCCAAGGCTTATCAGACATCATCAACACACCGCTAACAGCTAATAGTAAATTCAACTCGTCTGAAAATTGTACTGATTGTAGTATTTCTTTCTGTTATAATATTGTGTATTTTACAGCTATTTTAGCAGTTTCCCCTATATCTGTCCACTTTAGTTTTATTGCATAGCTGCTGCTTATATTTTTGCCTCCAGAGTGGCTCAGACTCTAAAAAATGTCCTTGTCTCTTAGAGCTTCAGTTCAGCCTGCCGGAATAATTCCGCAATTTGTCCCGGAAGCGTCGCATCTCCCCGTCTGTCACATCATCTGAGTTCTTGGCATGGGTTCCTGCTGGTGTCCGGGATACCAGTGTCCAAAATTGTTCACATATCCTCCTGAGTGCACCGGTGCACCTTTGGCAGCCATGCTGATATCCCACAAGGAACACGGCGAGGAGGAGGCTGGTGGTGGAGGGGCAAGGTGTTCTCCCTCGGGTCCACAGGGCCCATTCTTCATGATCTTCTTGTATTTAGATCGTTTATTTTGGAACCATATTTTCACCTAGAAAAAGAAAAAGTACAAGAGTTAAGAGTCATACAGGAAACGCTGTGATTGGATTGAGTGATTTATTACAAGATAAAGACCAAAACTATCATAAAGTGACTGTTTTATTTTAAGGTCATGGGCTCAGTAAATAATTTTATTTAAAAGAATTATGCAGCACCGTGTTCTTATTTTGTCCTCTTTTTTTCTTCCTCGAGTTTTTAAAAAATCAGTAACCAACACAACAGTGGGTGAGTCTTTAACCATAAATATACATCTAAAAACACTTTGTTCACAACTAAAATCAAATCAGGTTAAACTCTCATTGCACCCTTGTGGTTGTATACGAATACCAACAAGTCAAGTTGGAGTTTACAACTGTCTTTACCAAGGCACATATAATATGTGCTTTATTAGCATCGTCAACCCAGCAGCCCAAAAGAACTGTACAATCACCTAAAAATCAAGGTGGGTGTTGTCACAATCTCTCCTATAATTTTGCCATTAACCACAAAACTAATCAGTTTTTCCTTGAGTTCAAATGGAGGGTTTTTTTTGCCAAATTTGAAGAAATTCCCTCAATGTGTTGCTAACAGTGGATCACAGTAAAATCTAATCCGATCATCCTTAAGCCTGAGTGAACCCTCCTTCACCACAGTTACTGACAAGAAGAAAAGATTTCGATATAGATGACCTGATAACTGAATCATTATAAAGTCATTGCTATCTAGCACTAACAGCTGTGATGACCAAAGGTAAGTGATGTGCATGAGCAGATTAACATTAGCTTTGGGCTCCTTAAATCTAGGTGCTAGCTTAGGTGCTTCCTCTAAGTTGAACTCAGCGAGGAAGCAGTTTTTCTCTGCACAACTGTTTCTGTTTTTAGTTTTTGGAAACATTAAAAGGTTTAGCACATGTTAGCAATGATACCTAATGATGTAGCGGTGATAATGTGATACCTGCGGCAGGCAAAAACAAAGCAAAACAATAAGGCAGTGTAAGGTTACATAAACCAGGCAACAATAGGCAGCACACGTAAGATGTGCCTATACTTCAATGCGGTACTAACAGAGAGTAAGCTTGGAGTAATATTACAGGGAAACTATAGTTAGCTCCTACAGCTAAAAACACCAGCACATGATAAGGTACTTGAATCACACTGTCACACCCACACTACTCTGCATACAGCTCCTTTAGGGTTTTAAAAACTATCTTGGTGTGACACATAAAGCTGTTTATTGGAACGCCTGCATCTTATAGAACGACGGGTTCAATGGAAACTGATGGTCAGCATATTACCCAATCCTGTGAGTATATTAGCCAGCAGGTTCATACAAAAATATTAATATGTGACTACAGGTATCATATAATTAAAATATCTCAAAGTATTTAGATGAATATCACTTCAATCATTTATCAGTGGTTACAGATGATTTAGTTACGTTGTTAATATAATTGGCATTTCTTTGTTTCCAGCATGCTTGCAAATTGAGCATCAAATTACGCAAATATGCCTGTCGGCCAACCTGTCAGCTTAGCGGGAACGAGTGAATCATGTATAATTGTACAGAGGCAGTGAAGGATACTTTTGTCTGAAATGGGTTTTAACTGTGCTGTAAAGGGGAAAAAACCTGCGCCCATAGCACAGTTCTGGCTAGCAACAAAGGAGAAGAAATATAAAAGAGTGAGCAAAAGAAAAGAAAACACTCTTGGCCCTGAAAGTGTTTTCTTCTCCAGTCCTAGGAATTATTACCCGGGGAGTTTATGGGTATTTATGAAGACTGTTGTGAAGTGGTTTTATGGAAGATATTTTAATCTATAAAAATTCTAATTTCAGAGTGCTGTAATTGATTTGGAATATGTGGAAAAAATTATCCCTTTCCCAGTAATCCCAAAATGTGCAGCTTTCACACCCAGCTTTTGAACTGAAACAGCCAGAAATCATGCCGAGTGAAATTTGACATTTAATTTAAACTCTATTGTTCCAATATATCCACTGACGCCAGTCACCAGCTGTGAAAAGCATAGACTCCATAAATATACGATATAATATATGAAAATTAAAGGCGATAATGCTGCTTTTCAGAAATTAAAACTAATTAAATTGTAAATTATCCACTTTGAATTCTTCAAGCTGCAACATTTAGGAAGGTTTTAAATCATATTAAAGTTCAATTATTAAATTAATATAATATTAATCTTAATATAAAAAGTGATAGTCACACACTGCATTGAATACTATATAATAATCCCCTGCAGTATTACACTGTGGATGAAAACCTGAAGGATTGGAGTGTAGCTTAAGAGGCCAGGAGTCAATCAACAGCATCCTCAGTGAGAGCATGTCATCTGTAATTATTGGTTTCATATTCCAGCAGCAACACGGAGCTGACAGTTTTCTGAGTGTGTGGCTAATGACTCTGACTTTAAGGGAAGACGGTGGCTGAAAGGCAGGCAAAAGACCACTGAGGGACACAGAGTGTGTGTGAAAATTAACAAACTTAATTGTCTGCATATACTAAAGTCCTTGTCAAAAAAGTTTTTTTTGTCCAGATGTCTTCCATTTGGAAGTTGTATAGATGGCGTGTATGTGTGTGTGAGAGAGATGGACAGAGATAGGGAACGTTTCGAGGAAAAACATTAGAACAGTGCTACGTGCCATTTCTCAGCTGCGTTGGGAACATTATTTTTCGATGGAAAGTGGTCAGTCGCTGGCTGGCAGCCTAATGGCATGATCGCTATCTTCAAGTGTGTGCGAGTGTGTGTGTGCGCGTGCATTTACGTGGCCGTGGGTGAATGCGTGCACATAAACTACGTATGTTTTCCATGAGTGTGCCCGTGATCAGAAAAGCGCACCCGTGTACGTGAGGAATGCACAGCAGACGCAGCGGGCCAACACATATAAGCACACAGGCTAGATGCAGCTGACTGTGGGTTTCAGTAGGACTTGTTCTGTGTCTTCTATTAATTATGTCGTAAAGAAGCCTAAAAATATAAAAAGTTGCTTTTTGTTTAAAATTACTGCACATATTTTACCTGCAATTCTCTATATTTACAGCAATACTGGTTAGCCTAGCCTAAAACATCAGAGGTTTTTATGTTTCAAAATCATTTGACCAAGAAAAAGGAGTGGAAAGTAAACAAAATAGAAAGTATTTATTAGAGAAAATGAAAGAAAATAATAAAATTTCAAGGATCGCAGGGTTTTAGTTCTACATGACCAGTACATTAATAATATACATTATTAATATAAGCCAATATTCATCCTCAGTTCCTGATTCAGATAATTTTTCAGTGTATCGTAGTTCGTGCATGACATGATCTGACATATAAGTACAAGGGGAAACAAAGACAATTATTCTAACTGACACAGCAAAAGCTCTTCACTCTTTTCCAGAAAAGTCATTTTTTCCTCCCTAAAAATATAGGGCTTGGGTTTGGGTTAACACTGAGGATGACTTTGACCTCAGAGTGTTAAAACATTGTACCTAATCTAGTTAATCTCTTGGTTTGTTTAATATATTTGTTCCCATCTGTCTATTTACTGGCTAGTTGGACCCGTTTCCATTACTGTTGCCACGTTCCGAAAAATTAAAGTTAAATTTGCTAATAGAACCAAGAATTGGATGAAAAATAAAAATCAAGGTTGAAACGTACAGGCAAGGCAACTCTTGATTAAAGAAGCGGAAGACTGTGTCAAAGCTGAAGGCAGTAAACCTTTTTATTTATGAGTGTCTTGCCCAAATACTTTTGATCCCCTGAAAATAGTGGGCTGTGTATACAAGATGCTGAAGTTCAACAACGCTTAAGTGCAACATTTTTCCCCAACCACATCACCACATCAACTGTACCGTGTACACCAACTGTACTATCAACTGTAAGCTGGATATGAACATTTCACAAAAGGCACCATCATCTTCAACATGTGGCGTTGTGCATAGGGTGTATTTAACGAATGCTGCTTTTTTCGTTCTATTGTGGAATTTCTGAGTGTGTTATAATGGAAACATTTACACATCAGGAACTGGACATTTAAAAAATCCAGATAAAAGGACAAAAAGTAGTGAGTTATTTTGTACCTAGCCTACAGAAATGCAACAAATGTAACAAATGGTATGTGATACTAATAAAAGTAACTTCAGTAACTTTGTGCCGTGTTTCTGAAATGGGAACTCAAAGAAATAAGACTCCCACACGCTAAACATCACAATCCAACATACAAATGTGCTGCCATTCCTCAAACTACCATCACATGTGCTCTCATTGTACTCCACAATCAGCTGAATCATACTGTGTTGATCCGTACAAACTGACTGCCTTTGATCCAAAACACCTTGAAGAACAAGGAGCGAGTTCAAAAATGGTGCTTCTCAATGAGCATACATGTGAGTATGACTTGTAGCAGACCACAATAAAAAAGCAAACCACTATACCACTACAAAAGATGAAGACAAATGAATGGATCATCTCTTACTTCTAGTGTAAACATAGCTGCTGCAGTTAATTCATATGGGATTAGGACAATTCAGCTGATGATCAAATGCTGATGGTTGCTGAGTGTGCACACACATGCAGGCGAGCATGGATCGTATTTCAAATATTCCAAAACAGTGTCATCTAATGTTTCCCCAGTCGGACACCTGCTGTCTATTCAAACCTTTATTCTTCACCTTTTGGACAGGCGCAATGTATCTGTGATTATTCTACACAGAGCCTACAGTGTCATAAGCCCATGGAAGTAAGGCACTGCTATAATTTGTTGTTATAGATTCCTGTTATCCATAAATAACAACGACTCTGCTGACTGACAGAGTTGGCCACTTTGTCTACAGTCTACATGTACCAGTTACTCACAGGGACAATACTTCCTGTTTTCCAGCTCTGCACTGGTTCTCCCAAGAGAAACAAAATGTTTAATAATATCACTGTCAGACTCTGTCGTTGTTGGCTGTGCTTATGTGAAACTTCCACTTTTTCAGTTTTCATTAACTAGAAAATAGCTGAAACCAACTTATTTATCATATTTAAGAAACTACAGACAATGACTGACTCTCCTCTTGGTAAGTCAGTTTGCTTAGTGCAGATGAATTTGGTAGTAAATACATCCTACCATGAGCTACCATGATGGCAAAAACACTAGCTCAACTCAAATAATACATCACTAGTTCAAGCACTTTAACAAGCGTTTGGACATCACAGTGTTAAACTAAGTTTTAATTGTATCAATTATATGAAATTATAAACAAAGTTATTATTACTTTATTTTGAATTGATGAATGAATTACATTAAGTTGGCAATAGAGGTGCAACAAAAGAGACGACACAGCCATGCCTCTTACAGCCTTCTCTTGCACTGAGTCAGTATTACACTAGCTGACAGCAGTGGATCACTGGAGCTAAATATCAACATAAAATTTGTCAGTAATCTGGATTTTCCAGCGTCACTACCTCGTGACTTCTTGGCACCTCTCAAATGAAGTTTTGTGTTGAACAATATCAGGAAAACTGCCCGACAAAGCAAATCAGAATCAGCAATCAGCTTAAATGAGCACATTGCTAATTTAAGCAGGCCCAGTAGTAAACACAGACACTGACAAAATAAAGCAGTTAGTAAAACACGTTCCACTGTTTTTCTTTGTCAGTTACACAGATATAGAGATTTATGGCTGATGAGCCCCAATGAAAAACACAACAGTTTTTCAGTATCATTAAAAAGGATTTATTCAAAGAAAACACGCTGGAATGGAAAGCATCTCTCTGGTCTATGAGTGTGTTTTCTTCATTAGTTCTGTTACGATTATGTCATTTGCATTGGTAAGTTTTAAAAATGTTCATTATGTCTCATAACGAGACCAACCAGGTGTCACACTTTGTTTTTTATCACTTGTCCCATAAAGTTGAGTCTCACAAAAAACACGTGCCTTATAAAGAAATGTGAATCTACCCTCCCCCCCAAAAAAGTAAATAAATAAAATAAGATATATTTGATCCTAAAATGGTCAGTGCCAAATGTATATAGTGCTACATTTTTTGTATTTGTTAAATAAATACTACAAAATCTACCTTTAATCATTAGCAATGTGTTCCACATTGTACTACACAAGCATGCTCCATTCCCCACAATTAGTTTCATGGGGTCCAGTCATAATACTCAAAGCAGTGCATGATGTTAGGTGAAATAATCAGCCTATACACGAATCATTACAACCAACTACACGTTTCTTTGTGGATTCCAACTGTACATAAAATATTTTTGTATTGAATATATAGTTAGGGCTCCTATTTCTAAAGCAGTCCATGTATTTTGCAAAATGTGTAAGTTACTACATTTCGTATTTTGAAGAAAATGCACCTTCATTCACACATTTGCCTGTTTTTCTAACGCTATGATAAAACTGAGGATTGGGGGATTTGATCTGTAACGTAAAGATTCAGAACAGCAGATATCGAAGTGTTGTTGACTGGATAAAAGCTGGATTGCTGCTGGCTAACGTGGTTCAACCTTTATGGACATTTATAAAAAATGTGAATTATAAATAAATGTTAAAATATCCAATTAAATCATTTTTACCTAGACGCCACAACAACACGATGCAGCTTCACAGACAAAACAGCAGCTGTTGGGATTCGTTTGCTGGTGTCTCCACATGTGTATGAGTGCGCACACACATTTCAAAGAGATGCAAAACAGGCAGAAAGTCCCAGTGAACCAATTTTGAACCTGTTCTGGTGACACGTGGAGACAAATCTGCGCAAACGGTTTCCAGCACACTGCTCTGCATTTTCAAATGTTTTCTCCCATCTCATGCATTTGAAGATTTCATGACAGAGTTTATGCCATATTGCACTTATGTTTGGCTACATCAATGTCTAATTTACAGATGAAGGAATGTTGGCATCAGTCGGCATGAATGTACCAGCGCTCGTCTTGTTTGGGCTTAGCAGAGAACAAAGAAAACAATCAGAGGTGTGATTGAGCTCGGTTAAGAAGTAGCTCTAATTTTGTGTCATGCATACTTTGGAAAATAGGGTGAAATTGCAACTCACACCCTCTATTAGAGTCACTTCACACTGGAAATGTTTTCAAATCTTCACATCATAGGCAATAATGTTTTTACCTTAGACAGGTTAATTATATTCCTAAAACGCTTTACACGTATTCTTAAAGTGTCATTCCATCCTGCTCACATTTTAATGCCTAACATATTACGAATGTTCAAATTTAGGGACCGTCTACACTGCTTTATTGTGCATGCTTTGTCCATGTGTGAATAGCTCATACCAACCTGTGTCTGCGTGAGGCCCAGTTTGGCGGCCAGGTCGGCCCTCTCGGGCAAGGCGAGGTACTGGGTTTGCTGGAAGCGCTGGTTGAGAGCCTGTAGCTGCAGGCTGGAGTAGATGGTCCGAGGCTTCCTGATCTTTTTCCCTTTTCCATTGAGCCTCACTTCTCCATTTTCTATCACCGCTGTGGGCTTCTCATGCTCTGCGTTAGAAGGGAGGACAGAAGGACGGTGTTCAGAAAAATGTTAACAGTGGGATTTCAAGCTGGGCTCTTCTATGTCACAAAAAGACTGTAGAAAATCATTTTAACATTTAAATGATTACGAGATATAAAATATTCATGTGTGAACACTGAAAATTGATGTTGGACAAAAAAAGTGGTTTATACTATAATGTTTTTGACATAAATTCTTTTTTAACCATTTATTATATTAGAAATTGTACAAAAAGTATAAATAACACTGAAAAGTATTTTGTGAAAACTGTCCCAACATCTACAATTCAAAGATAAAAAAAGAAATCTCTACGTGTGTTGATTAAAAAATTGGCATTCAAAGATTTTGGATTCAAAATACTAACAACAATTATTAATAAGCTCCCCTCTAAAATTGGATGGTGCTGTTAAAAATGGATATAGCGCAGAAGCAGTAGTTAACTTCACCCAGTACTCAAGGCTAGAAAAATCCAGGAACCTGAAGTAACACTGGAGGAAAATAACCCGCTGATACTGGCTAAAACTACTACAGCTACAGTAAATCAACCCACAGCAGCTCATTTTTACCCAGTGATATTATGTAATGATTAAAGATCAGGTAGCGTCACAACTATGACATGTGCAATGATAGTGAGTGGTGGTCCTTTTCAAACCATGTTGACTTACAGTTATCCAGACATCAAAGCAGCTCAGCTTTTCTTTGTGTTTTTTGTATTTGTGTATTTTTTTCAGGAAAGCTATATTGTGCGTACGTACACCCCCTCTGATCTTTGTTATGACATGAGCTCACAGCTTGCAGTGGCAGGAAAGAACAGTTGTAGAAAAGCCAAGGCCCCACAAGATGCTTGCATTCTGTATCTGAGCTACGCTCTGAGCTGACGCGCAGCAACACCGGGGGACAGAAGCACAGTGGGTGCTTAGAAACGACCTGACAGGGGAAGGTTTCTTTTAGAAAGAAAACGCGCTAGTGTGTAAAACACTTATTAGCTCAATCTGGCTGACACATCCATATATAATAAAACGTATATGTATGTTTTTAAGGTGTGACCCTTGTTCCAAGAAACTGGACATTTCATAAAGGTGACCAAAGTGTCCAAAAAGAACTCCATGTCAACAAGCCCTGCAGAGTCCCTCACAGACCAAGATTTGTACAACACAGTTAACGTGTAAAGTGATGTTTAACTTGTATGTATTGGGTGAGTTAGAGCGTGGTGTAAAACTCCAACAGCAAAAGTCCAAGAAGACAGATTTTGGGTGAGCACCAATGAAAATCTGTCGTATTTATTTGTGTTTTTGTAACTGATCATTTTCCCTGCCACTGATTCCAAATCTGCTTTAAAAATGTATAAACTGCAGTTGCTGTGAAGGATTGTGAAATGGGCCTTGAGCTGATCCATCTGTTCGTCTGTCGATGCGCATTTACAGAAGCAGAATTTATTTAGAAAACCAGTCGAGTAAACCTGATGAAAGTACTGCGTCATGTTCACCTGCGTCATGTTTATGGAGAACTTTTTTTTCTTTTTGAGAAAACATAAAAACATTGTGTACTTTTTCAGAATTTTATTTTCATTTTTAAGCTTTTCTGCCCTTTTTTATGTGTATCTAATACAAGACGCTTGTTTTCTGTCTCTCTGAGAGTCTCTGTCAGCGTTCCTGTCATCTCAATATTTTGTAAACTGGTGAAATAAGTCACCAGATTTTAAGCTGAATATATGCTGAAATGACCGTAAATACTGCATGTGAGGCAAGGACATTTTCAGTATAGACAAAAAAAATAATCCTATGTAAAGATTTAGTTTAAATGAACGTGTTTTTTATGTAATAGTAAATTCTTTAAATAATAATGATGAAAATAAAAATATAAAATTAAGAGCAAATTTTTTTTTTAAAAAGTGAAAATGTGAAAGAAAAGTGATCTGCACTGGGATATTATTTAAAACAAAAGAAACAGTCGTAATCGTCCCGGTATCTGTTAACTGCTCCTGCTGCCAAATTCTGACGAGACGTTTTCATCTTACGTGGAGTTTTATTTTTATTGGCGTTTATTGTTTTTTTCGTAGCTTTAATCTGTCATATTACACAAAATAACTGCACGTCTTTGTCAATGAAGCAAAGACATAAATAAGAATATGAAGTAAATGTATCAGGTTTTTCCCTTTGGGTTGGATTTTAGTTTTGTTACACTTTGAAAAAAAAAAGCTCAAATCTATAAAACACTTTTTTTCGTTTAAAATGACATTTTCGTTTAATTTCGTCCATTTCGTATTTAGTTAATTCTGTTTATTGTGGTAGTGTGATAAGTCAGATCACAGGCTTTGGTGTCTGCTCAGAGGGAAACGTGACGGCTAATATTTGGAGCATGAGGATGAGGCTTTGGGTTTTGGTGGGGAGCGCGGGACACCACAGGGCCTGTGCCGGAGAGTCACACAGTCTGCGCAGGCCTTAAACACATCTCCCGGCCAACCCCAAAATACGCTAAACACAACGCTGTGGCCGACCTGTGTGTGGATCCAATTATTGCGTTCCGCTGCGGCTTATTTTCATGTTTCTGTAGACCCACTTCAAGAATTTTAATGGTCCGAGTTCATCCGCTGTGATTATCCTTATTAGTTTTGCATGTTTTATTCTTTTAATGTCCTCTGTGATTAATTTCAGACTGAATTACTATTAAAAATGACACATCGAACTATTAATAATGTATTTTAGCTTGTTGTCGGATTTATTTATTTATGGCATCTTTCAGCACATTTAAACTGACAAATAAATTAAACTAAAATCCCACGAACATATTTAAAGACCAAAGTGTAGAAACAAGGAAATGAGCAAACATTTATTCATTTCTGTGCGTAAACCTACCCGCATCGTCCAGTCTGGTGTGTCCGAGCGCGCCGCTGTGACCACCGTGCTGATAAGGCAGGTAGGCACCGGGGTGATGCGCGCTCACTGGACTGTGGTAGGGTGGGTATCCCAGCGGGCGACCGTAAGAGGAAGCCCCGGAGGAGAAGGGCCCATCGTGCTGCGAGGGTCCGACAGCGTGCAGTCCGTGGACCGGATAATGGTTGTGGGATAAGCCTGGCGAAGGTTGTTGATGTCCAGGGTGTCCAGGGTAGCTGTGTCCACCGAACTCCAAAAACGCGGATTTGGACGGATCGGACGTTACTAAAGTGTCTGATATGGAGCTCATAGTCATCATTGGGGAGAGGGGCAGCGATGTGCAGGGGAGAGAGGACGACGGGTCGGCTATGACCTACAGATGAGGGTCATGATAAGGCAACTGGTTTAAAAAGAAACAAGAAAAACACCCCACAAGAAAACAGAAGACTTTAAGAAGCAGCTCTTTAAAAACAAAGCGTCTCTGTATTCCCGTGGAGTGACTTTAGGTGGGTCTGCCCTCCGCTACATCCCAGCTGAAAGCTCCACAAACATCACGCTCAGTGTTTAAAAGCATTAAGTCCAACAGTAGAAGACTGGACGAATGGCAGGGAAACACGCAGACCAACAGGGGAAGTCAGCGAACAGAGAAAACAAAACAGGAACTCTTAACCAAGCAGCAGGTTTAATTACGAATATCCTTCGACGTCCTCCTACTCTCGGGCCAAAACAACCAGGTTCCCGCTCGATTCCCCGTTTGTTGTAAAGAGACTCCTGGCAGCGGAGAGAACTGGAGAGTGTTCCGAACCTGAGAGCGCACTGCGCGTCTGCTCTGACCCCCTCTCTGCCTCCATTTGGCACAAGCAGCGCGCTCATTGGCTGCAGGGCTTAACCGTGTCACACAAATCACAACCGGCAGCGGCGGGGCAGCCGGCTCTTCCCGGAGCTTGTGGCGGAGAGAGGGCCTTAAGAATGCCGAAAGAAGCCTTCAAGTTAAGAACGGCCATTAAAACATTTTTCCGCAAGTGTGACAACATGTACAAAAATAAATAAATAAAAAACTGCAGACATATTTTCCTTTCATGAGGTCAACAACTGCTTGGATCACAACAGTTTAACGAAGGCATTTTATTAATACTGACTGACGAGCTTATTTTTGGGTTGATGTGTATTTATTACTGTGAAAACGATTCGCTTCTTTAATCTGCGAGGACGTAAATGTCCTCTGGTGTTTAACGGAATTGGTGCTAAACTTTTTAAAGTACATTGTATTAACAGGAATTTATTGTACAGGATGTTCGAACCCTCTGGCAGAAATAACAATAAAATGTATACATAACCTATTTTAAAGTCATTAGTAATTCTGAGAGCAGCAGACAGATCGCCTCATTAAACTCCTTCCCAAAATAAAATTCTTCCTGTTTGCCAGAAAGCCAAATAAGGCGGATGAGGATGATTGATATTTATAAGATGCTGGCGAAAAGTTGGTGTTTTTAAATGTTTTTATTTTATAATATTTTTTATTAAACACACTGTCAGAGCAAAAAAAAGTTCTCAAGTTATTGCTCTATTTCTTTCATTTTCATTTAAGCAAAACGTTAATGTAGAAACGACACACACACACACACACACACACACACACACACACACACACACACACACACACACACACACACACACACACACTGACTGCGGCCCCACACCTGGAGGACAATCATAACAAACACTGCCCTTCCAGAGAAACTCAAAACTTGTGATTTTGGCAGAGCAGAAGCTCGGACACTGTAATTTCGCTGAAGTCATGGTCATTATGCTCATCTGCGGTGGAAATCCCGGACTGTGGGCATGCTGCTAATTAAACGAAAAGAAAAAAGTAGAATGACGTGAGATAAAGTCAGCAGGATCGTTCGATTGTGATCAAATTTTAAAAAAGGGGGAATTAAGGGTAATAATGGAAATTAAGACCTACTACTGTATCATGACGTATAATCACAAATTCCAGCTGTTTGCAAGCTCTGATACAACATGCTTTTAGGTTTGAATGAAATTTACTGATATATTGAGAATCATCACTGTATTGATTACATTCTCTTATGATGCAGAAATGAAAGGAAGCCCACGAAGTGTCAGTGATGACAGTACTGGTAATAACAGTGATGTGTCAGCTAAGGTATTTTAAGTAGCTGATTACTCAGGTCATTTGGAGCGCTTCTTATTTGTAAAGGCAGGTTTATAGGGCAGGGACATTACAGGAGAACAATGGTCTTTATTGGGGTTCTAAACATTTTGACTTTGCGCTAATCCCAGCTTTACTGAAAAGTTAAATTTAAATAATCATTTTGAAATCATCAAACTATTTATTGTGTGTTGTGTCTCTATTTTGACACTCAGGAGGTGGAGCAGGAACAAATGTTTTCAGATGATCTCAGTTGCACAGATTACTTACTGTACATTCATATGTGTATTATAAACATTTCATTTTTGATGCGGCCCCACTACTCTCTTTGAGTTTGGAGTTAGGCCATATTAAATGATTCCAGAGGAAGTACTTGGATATTTTACAGCACTCATATATGAGAAGTAGATGTTTCGCAACATCTGAGGCTCAACATTTGAAACATTGTGTAAAAATATTATTATTGGTGAGCTGAATAAAGAAAATGGTTTTTCAAAAGTCCAACACTTTTCTAAAGGAATGGGTTTCTACAGGTGTCACATAAATACTGTAAAATGAAGTAAAATGTAAAACATTTCCTACTGAATTTAATATAGACTAAAAAGTAGCATAAAATTAAAATACTCAAGTAAAGAATTAATGTATGTTAAGTAAATTTACTGGGTTACCGCCTGTGTATACTTTCATTTTGCCCTCCCAAAGCCTCTGTCTCCAAGACAACCAACATATTATTGGCAAAAATATAGGTCGTTATCTGAACCTTTAAGTCAGGTTGAAATATTGACTGTTACTGTAACAGGCTGATCAATATGCTGACAATGGCAAACTTTCAGATACGTCTCCATCAGTCTGAAAAACAAAGGCCATTTGTTAAAGCAGTTATTAGACACCTAACAGTCGTGTGAAAGTGTGTGCTAGTACTGGCAGCTTTACACAGTGAGGATGTTGCACACACTGAACTTGGAAACTGGAGCTTTCTAATGTGTTAACATCACAAAACACATATTTTACCTGATCGTTTTCCCAACTTTAATCAAAATTAAGAGAAAGCGACAGTAAAGTGAACCGTAAAAGTTGACTTGAAGTCAAGGCTCCAGGTTTATACTTTGGCTGTGACTTGCCTTCCTCCAAATGTCGACTCATCTGCCTTTTTGTGTGCTTTACACCTTTGTGTATTTAGGGAGATATCAACATAAATGTCTCAAGATAATTAAACAAAACAAAACAAAAAAACAGGATCAGAACAAGATGATTCATTTGGTATAAGCAATGTTTTTAATGTGTCTTTTTTATTTGAATGCCAATACAAATATTAATAAAACAAATCTAATCAAATATATCTGTTCTAAGATAACAATATTTAGATTTCTTTGTAAGTAGCCTTAAAATATAATGAGTATAAGTTGCAAAAACGAGCTTCACCTCGAGCAGCTACTGCAGTAAACACAACAGTGTAGTACATCTGCCAGGTCTCTCTTGAAAATGAGATTTTTTACCTGGATAAATAAAGGACTAATAACAATCATGGGCACATGACATTTTCCTTGCTAAAATATACTTCAGCTGGCTGATAAAACTTAGGTCCTTCTATGGAGTTTAAAATGCTAGAATATCTTGTTTAATACAGTAGATTTACTGACACTGATTCTCTGACGTAACACTTAACAGTTAAAGAACTAGAGAATTAGAACGATACCGATAAAAACAATTGAATTCATTTTCTTTTATTGGAAGTTTTTTGTGATACCAATAAAGTTGGCTGAATTGAATGTGAAACATGAACCAACAAATATCAAATAATGTTGTTAAAAAGCTCCCATTAGAATGAAACTGTACTGTTTTGACAATATAGCCTTTGCCGTGCCAGCTGGAAAACGCAATAATTTGAAGGTACTGCAGACAAATACAGAAAGACAGTAAAGAGGAGGAGGAGAGAATGCATCCAACTGAGAGATGTCTTGGCATGTATCTTTCTCTTTTCTCTTCTACTGCCTCTAGGATCCGGCTTATTATACCAACAGGCTGATATGTGGAGACTTATTACACATCCCAGCCTGTGCTCCAGCTTTCATCTACAGCCAACATTCCTCCCTTCCCTGATTTCACCTCTCCGAGCACCAGGCACACCCACCTTCGCTGTGTCAATGCTGTTATTTAGTCGTACAGTCTTGCTAAGTCGTCAAATTTTCTTTCTTTCTTCTTCTTCTTTTTTCTTTGTAATGCAGACTCAAAGGAAAGGTAATGAGTTGCCAGGACTGGATAGAGGTGCAGTTATCCTTTAAAGTCAGTTGTGCAAGTCTGAAAGATAAAAGTTCTTTTAGTCATCTAGTTGATTTCAGTGGAAGTCTAATGAAAATTTTATCATGTAACCCAAAATTGAGCTATGCTTTATTCTGGCCACACTGTATACTATGAAGTAGATGTGAGATGAATTATAACTGATCTACTCTGCCTGCACCTTTTATTCAACAAATAAGACAGACCGATAACAGCTTTCAAGCACCCACATGGATTTGCTGGCCTGAAGGAAGGTAATTTGTCATCGATTGTCAGGGAGAGATGAGTTGCTGTCCGCCAGACAGACAGAGACTCAAATGAGGCAGCTTGTGGGGACATGAGCAGGTCAGTTTACCCCTTCAGGGAGAAAGAAAATCAAGATGAGTGAGATAAACTGACACTATTTTACTACAGCACATCTTCACATCGAAATACAAAAACTGATTGCTTATGACAGTCTGTGAGTGTTTTCAGATTCACAATACTAATACTTCTGTTGAGAGACTAAAATCAGCAACAAAATCACCACTGGAATATAAAGGGTGGGGTGGAACAAACACATGGCTTTCTTCCTGTGTGAGTAATCAGTTGTAGCCACTTGTGGGCAGCAAAATTTCAAACCAAAAATTTCCATACACTTTCCTCATGAAGTTAATCATTCTGTTTTCCCTGGACTAACATTACTATTCATTTGTAGTTCCAGTCGTCCGTTCACTTTCATTGTAATTGTGGTATGGTCTCCAGCAGCTGCTATAATACTGTAAGGCTTTTGGCATTATCCAAGAGAGGTCAAACATCCCAAAGCACACCACATCATTCAATTCAATTCAATTCAATTCAATTCAATTCAATTCAATTCAATTCAATTCAATTCTTCTTCTTCTAAAATGCCCCTGATCGAGGTACATCTGTTGTTGAAATATGGCTATGTGACAGACAAGTTGTAGAAAAGCTAGAGGCACAGCACAAATGATGATCTAGTTTGAAATGTTGGGTTAAAACTCATGTAAAAGATGTTTACATGAGTGTAGCCCAGTGTTGGAAGTATTTTTCTTTTCAAAATAAGGTTGTCAGTCACTAGGCAGTACAGTCCTCTTGCTGCTTATAGGGTCTACATCACCTTGAGGCGACTGTTGTGATGATTTGACGCAGTATAAATAAAATTACATTGAATCGAATGCTTAGATAAGAACCAAGACTAACTATGTGCTTCCTATTAAGTGTGTACAAGGACAGTGCAAAGATACAAGTGGCATGGATTGTGTTTTTATGAAGAGTGGCTTTTAAAAAAGACTAAGCTTATTTCAGTTCAAGCACATTATTAATATATTTATATATTTAGCCAAATCTCATATTTTTTCAACTGCAAAACAGATGTGCCAAAAATGTTACACAAATGCCATTGTGTGCTGCTGGCATAGTTTGATGTGCTGTAGTGGCTGAGAAGTAGAAATGTAGAAACAGCTAGAACCAAGTTTGTTTCATTACACACTGGCTGTCCCCATTAAGTTGGTTTAAGATGACATCTTACTACCATGTCACTGTTTCAATGAAGAAACCAGAGATTCAATGGCAGAAATGGCTCAGCATATTTCTCATGCCCCCCTATTTCCTGCTTAAGGCATAGACTTCACCAGTTTAAAAATATCCTTCTCTCCTTTAAGTTTTATTTCTTTGAGTCTTTGCAAAATTATTTGTTTTCTTAACATCCACCAGACTAATTCAGAGTTACATTTTTATTTTGAACTTTGAACTTTCTGAATTTGTTTTTGGAAATTTTTAGCAGTTGTGAAGGTCTTTGACCTCTCATCCTAACAAGGCTGAAGAAGTCTATTGGATATTAGATGAAACATCTTACAAACAAGTCTAATTACCTTCTTTTTTAAAGCTCTCAAGATGAGCCGGATCACTGAGAACCCACAAGCATTCTCCACCATTGTCCTCATTTCTACACCGTGCCAAAAAAGTTAAAGGAATAATTTGAAAACACATCAGATCTCAATGGAAAAATGTCATGCTGAATATCCATACTCATACGGAGAGCGTCATGTGTTAGGAATGAAAGGATGTCATGTTGTTTGATGGAAATAAGAATGATCAACCTACAGAGGGCTGAATTCAAAGACAAACCAGAAATCATAGTGAAAAAAAAGTGGCATTCTGGTCTGTTTTGCTGAACTTTCATTGTATCAACTTAAAATGGTACTCCTGACTGTCAGCCCCCACCTGCTTCTAGAGGCATTCAAACCAGTGACCTGATGGAGGCCTATTGTAGCTCCAGCAGTGCTCATCCTGTTCCTCCTTGTACAAAGGAGCAAATACCGGTCTTGCTGGATGTATTCTCCTCCATGCTCTTGATGTCATATGTGATGTCACTGTCATGTGCCATCCTGGAGGAGAATGACTACCTGTGCAAACCTCTGTAGGGTCCAGGTATTTCCCTAATGCTACCAGTGGTGACAGTGATATTAGCAAAATTTAAAACTAGTCAGGAAATGATCAACTACCCAATCTCCTACTTAACTAACCAGATTAATATCCCAGGCGTTGCTTCACTCTGTTTAAGGCTAGGGGGTGGCTGTAGCTCAGGTGGTAGAGCAGGTCATCTACTGATCGGAAGGTTTGTGGTTCGATTCCTGGCTTCCCCTAGTCTGCATGCCAAGTATCCTTGGGCAAGATAGTAACCCCTAATTGCTCTTCAATGCATGCATCGGAGTATGAATGTATGTGAATGCTACTTAGAACAATGTGCTTGTGGGAATGGGTGAATGCACAAGTTGTGTAAAGCGCTTTGAGCTCAGAAGAGTAGAAAAGCGCTATATAAGAACCAGTCCATTTACCATTAAAAAGCATTCCCTTAATCTTTGCGAGCAGTGTTTACTACACTGTAATAACAACTTTTGAGTGTGATTATCTAGATATGTTTCAGCTTTTAAAAATTATTCTGCTTAAATTATTTTGTTCTTGCCAAC
Source organism: Maylandia zebra (assembly GCF_041146795.1). Classification (NCBI taxonomy): domain Eukaryota; kingdom Metazoa; phylum Chordata; class Actinopteri; order Cichliformes; family Cichlidae; genus Maylandia; species Maylandia zebra. The sequence continues at coordinate 5,589,547 of NC_135170.1, forward strand.
GTATTTTGGATTTCAGCAACCATCAGAAAAAAAAAAATCTGCTTAAAGGTCAATTTAGGGTCAGTTTTTACCAACTCCAAAAAACCAAGACTTGTGGGATCACTGCAGCTAGATTTTGGATGATGTTCATCATGCAACATACATTATTTAAAGGATGCTCTAATCTCCTGGGGCCTTCTATAACAGGGAACATTTAAAGCTTATGTAGACTTCATATCTTGGTGGAGTTGATTTGGCTGCAAAGAAAATATCAACAACGTTGGCAGGTATAGTGCTAAACTTTTAGTTCATCAGTTTAGGTACAATAGATGTCCAGTTTGAATTACAATTGTGATGCCATCATCGATAAGCCAATCATAAAGACGTATCAAGAAAAGACGTATTAGTGATTAGCGTGCTGAATGTTTGAGTAATTTTATCCTTTCATGCCGTGTGACTTCTTTAAAAGACTGTGAGAAAAAAAAGAGCTGGAACAGGACAAGCCTTAGCATTTTCCAATAAGTAAGTGTGAACACATCTCAGTGACACACAACACAAACGTACTTGTTAACAAGAGTTCACACATAATAGAGGCGTTTAACTGCATGTGCCTGTGTTACCCAGCAAGGTGAGGTGAGGCAAGGGGTAAGGTAGACGGTGCCTGCGTATCTTTTCTGCTAAGACTGTAATTATGGCATGCCATTATGGAGTGCAGAACAAAGGCGAGCCCTGCAGCTCTGCAGCAGCCGGCTCTATTGCCGCCTCTATTCACACTGCAGTTAATAACAATACTCCTGAATGCACTGCAGACAGCCCGGCGTCAACCCTCCCACGTGTGTCTCCTTAGGTGTGTGTGTGTATGAGAGACTGGAAAGGGGGGATGCCGTGTGTGAGACAAGGAAAGAGAAAGAGAGACTGTGATGGGTTTGCATGTTTGTACATTGCGTAGGTTGCACATGTATACAAGAGAGTTTGAAGAAGGGTCAAGGTTTCAAGCACACCTGCATGTATCTGCTACTGTGACCATCCAGGTATGGTTTACTGAGCCAGGCTCACCATCGTGATAAACAGAGATAAAAAGGATACATCTCCTTGGTTCAGGTGTGCCAGGGTGGCTGTATGTTTAGTGTGTATTTTGTTGCTGAGTAAGAGGTGGAATGGGTGGCCAATAGATCATTTTCACAGCAGATGTTTTGACTTGTTGTTGCAGAAAAAGAACAGGTGTTCCTGATAACATTAAGGTAACTCTTGTCTTTGCAGGAGTTCCAGTAACTCATGATGGTGTCACAGAGTACAAGAGTGTATAACATGATGATCATAAAACTGAAGCATGTAAAGCCACCATTATTCATCTATAACTGTGCTTTTCCTATTATCACATGTCAGAAAGGCTTAAGAGTATTCTTGAGAGATGAAGCTGTCTGTAAGGGGTACTCCCTACAAACACATTCATAATGGCAATGTTGCATTAGTTAGAATTTGGCAAAATGTAACATAACTGGTGACATGTGGTTACAGATTTTTATTGTATATTATCTCATTTGATCACTTGTGCTCCAAGTGATCATTCCATCATAACGGTATAGATATGGAGGAATAAAAAGGGGCACATCAATTCAATTCAATTTAGGTCTATTTTTATATATAGTGCCACAACTCAAGTTAAGTTGAAGGTAAGACAACAACAATAATAATATAATAATACAGAGAAAACCCCAGCAATTAGACGGCCCCTATGAGCCACCACTTGGCAGCTGTGGGAAGGAAAAACTCCCTTTTAACAGGAAGAAACCTCAGGGAGGTTGGACTGCTAACTGTTTAAGACAACTGCTTGTTGTTGTCTAAATTTTGTATGACCAACTGAAGTGCCAAAAATTAATTGGAAATATGACCTCATTATTTGAAACTTTGGCTACGTGTTGTGTTAATATCTCTAACAGTAACAGTGTATTTAGCAACATATCATATATAATAACAAAGTATCAACCACAGTGCCACAGAAGTTTCAATAGTTACATTTTACTTGCAGTACAGCATTTCCACAATGCTGCATTGTTTTGTTTACTTAAGCAGAGGAACCTCTTTCACCACTGGTTGTCACATTTAATTACACTGACTGTGATTTGGGTGCTGCCATAATGCTTCCTCATGCACTGTAGAGTGAATGGAGAGAGTTGAGCTCTCCAGCTAAAGAGGGACAGACTGACACAATACACAGTTGAATATTGTTATGGTTGGCATATGGCACATTGTTTATATGTGTTTCGCATATTGTTAAAAAGTACTTTCACAATTCACTCCGGTCACACAACAAACCTGTGTGCTGTTTTTTTTGCGTACTGTAAACATGATGTTGACACTGAAAGAAGTTATCATAAAATTTCAGAACACAGCAGTGAACCAAAGGAATACAGAATATGTTTAACCATCCAAGTATGTTTTTACTAGACGTTTCACCTAAACCACAGCAACAACAGCCCAGAAAAAAGATCTGCTAGAAATCTGCCAACCGCATGAGCTTACATTAAAACTTTCAAAGACATCATCATTATGACAAAATTTAAAGTGAAAACCCTGTGAGGGATTAGATGCTATTACCGAGGGTTTACTTTGTATAGCTGATACTCTGTTTAGATAGCCGGTTAAATTCTTCTGGCATTTAATCCCGTAGAATTGAAACATGAGCTGATGGTGTTCAGGTGCCAAAACAAGTAAGGGCAGTTTGCAGCGTGAGAAATCCATTCCATCTTGTCAAGTCAAACATTTAGACTCTCCATTTAATTAGAATTTACAGTCTACTGTGTACAAAGCCAAAACCTCTACAGTAAGAAAGAAATCCATGATATTTAGCAAAGTCAGTACTGTGACATTACAGTTACTGTACCAAATTTTCATTTGGACTTTCTGAAACAGTTTGACCATTCAATGAACTTAACAGTGCAGACAAAAAAGAATAAAAAAAATACTGATGAAAGAACATATGATAACAGCCTCAGCAGCTGTGTTCTCAGATCTTGCCCCTATCCCCCAGCTGACCCCCGGGTATTTAGGAACCAATTTAAACTAGTCTACTAAGAGTGTTTCTGAGGGAAAGCATGTCTTAATTGACAAATGGACCAGATGCAGGGACTCTTTCACAGAGAAAAGCAGACTTTTCTGATGAACAGCCAACTTTTAACTGCTAGAAGAGCTGTGTGTTGAGCCGAGTAGCCACAGTTCATCTGTAGCATTAGCCTTACATTAAAAATTGTGGGTAGCTGTATAAAATGGAAATATAAACAAAATTATGTGATTTTCAAATCATTTGGATTTATGATTCATTTAAGTTGACAATTCAAATTCAATTTCAAATGAGCTGAGAAAGCAAAGGACTTGAAGATTTATGTAAAGCTAAAAATGTGAAACATTTCAGGGTTAAGATGAGTAATAACATGATTGGGTAAAACAAGAACATTCCACAGTGGACGAGTCAATTTACAAGTATCATTCTTCAAAGTAAACATTTCAAAGATTTGAGACATTTCATAATAACAGATTCAGAGAATCCAGACAATTTACTGTACGAATGACAGCAATATCAGGAAGAAGGAACACGAGAAGCTGGAGAAATACCAAGGGCTCAGAGAAGAGCTCGAGAGGATGTGGAGGGTGAAGGTAACGGTGGTCCCCGTGGTAATCGGAGCACTAGGTGCGGTGACTCCCAAGCTAGGCGAGTGGCTCCAGCAGATCCCGGGAACAGCAGCGGAGATCTCTGTCCAGAAGAGCGCAGTCCTGGGAACAGCTAAGATACTGCGCAGGACCCTCAAGCTCCCAGGCCTCTGGTAGAGGACCCGAACTTGAAGGATAAACCGCCCGCAGGGGCGTGCTGGGTGTTTTTTAAAATTATATATATATATTAGGGGTGCAACGATACTTGTATCGATATTGAACCATTCGATACAGTGCGGTACGCATATGTATCGAACAATACAAAATTTTTAATTTATTTTATCGACTTTCCTTCTGACGATGCTGTCTGTGTTGAGCGCTCAGTGGATCTGCGCTCGACAGTGCAGCCTAGGCGGATTAGTCAAATGCAGATTCACTGAGCGCAGGGCAAGCTAGCCAGACAGAAGTTAAGCTCTCGTTGCAAGTCCGGAGGTCCCATTTTGACCTCCGGATTTCCAGGCCATATTCGGCACAGATGTTCCTGTACACTATGCCGGCCACTTGGTTATGGCGTTCCATGTATGCCTTGTCTGCTAGCATCTTACACCCTGCTGTTATGTGCTGGATTGTCTCTGGGGCATCTTTACACAGCCTGGGGTCTTGCCTGGTGTGATAGACCCCAGCCTCTATGGATCTTGTGCTCAGAGCTTGTACCTGTGCTGTCATGATTAGTGCCTCTGTGCTGTCTTTCATCCAGCTTTGTCCAGCCACTGGTAGGATTTCTGGGTATCAGCCACCTCCGCTATCTGCCGGTGGCACATACCGTGCAGGGGCCTGTCCTTCCATAATGGTTCAAGAAAATAGATTTATTAATCACATGGGACAATAAGGACTACAAGCTAGCTGGGGAAACCAATGAGCATTGGTATGTAGGAGAGTAAACGCAATAACTAAACTAAGCTAAAACAGACCTTTGATGGTCTGTCCCCTGGACCTGTCAAATAATCCAAGAAGACGCTAATATTAAAAAAGATCATAGCAAAACTCCAATTACTTTAAAACTTGAATACATGAAACATTCTTAGTCCTGGCTCTCCACATATTAACACTTGGTGAGGGCAGCTTCTAGTGTGATGCTTTGACTTCACTAGAAATAGATGTAAAACCCAACATTTGATCAAAAAATACTGATTGAAATTGTCTGTAAGTATCTTTATGTGAAGAGAATTTAATGATTACACATTAGTCAACAAAATACTTTTGACGTTTTCCATTGTGCACGAGTCCATGTTTGTGCTCGTATCACTCAGAAAAAGTTGCCTGTAATTTACCTCGGTTAAACTGCTTTATCACTTCAAAATGAAATACCTCATGATCATAATTATCACTTTTTTGAAGAGGTACTGGGAACAAAGCCAGAACCGTTTGTTAATACAGAAACCCTCAGGCCGGCCTGTATTTACTGTTTTTCTTAATGACACTTCAGTCGACTCGGTGGTAAGTCCGTATATGTTAACATATGTGGTTCAAATCTGAGTCTCCACAACTGGGTGTACAAATGTGAGACCACAAGTAAAGAAAATGTCACATACATTTTGAATCTTGTTAAAAAATCTCATTGAAAAGTCCAATATTCTTGGTGTGTGTTGAGGTGTGTTTGGGCATTTTGAATCCTCCTCTGTAAAAATGCAAATCAGAGAAAATAGGCAGTTGCTTTCACTGGGGCAGAAAGAAAATTCAGGAAACAGACTCAAACCTTTTGTGAAACTTTTATCGAGACATCCACAGTGAAATGCTGGTAGTTCTTTGTCCAAATCAAATGTTTCATCACGTTTTCCCTCTGAGGAAATGGTTTAGAGATGCTATTTGTTCTTTAGCTTTACAAGTTTTAATCGCCTGATTTTTTTTTTACTATTCTTCCTTGGGATAATTTGTTTAAAGAGCCTTTAATTCCTCAGTGGGAACCTTGAATCTTATTCTGCTTCAGGTGCAACAGCACCAGTTTCCACATGAGACAGCAGTGTGTGAGCTGCTATCATGTATGCTTTGGAGAGTATTCTGCCCTCACTGCTACACTGGATACAGTTATGCAGATAGATAAACTCCTCGACAACTGACAGGTGTATCGTCCCTTTTATTGACGCTGCCTTCAATTATCAACAGAGTGAAACTACAAACAGAAGAAATAAGCAATATTCAGCCTATATATTCACACGATAATGCAAATCAGTTGGCTAAACTAGCTAACATTGGAAAGAAAGTAAATCTGAATACAGTACACCTTTAACCATAAAAGTGCATAAATAATAGCAAATATAGTTGCATTAACTCTTGTTCAACTTAAATACTCACAAGCGATGCTTTCTGTAAAACAACGAAGAGGATGGATGCAGATGTTTATCTGAACAACATGCTGAGTCAGTCTTTTCTCAAAGTGTGCTGCATTACTAACTCTACAGCTAATAACAAACAAATCTTGGCATGAAAGAACTGTAGCGACTCTTGCTGGTGGGAAGAAGAACTACACCAGCACACTCCCCGTCTGACATCTATTGGATGTCATCACCATCTTTAAGGATCAATGTCTCTATTAGTATTTCGCAGCAGGAGTACAGTCTCTGTCACTGGTCTTAAGAAGGTTTTAGATATTCCTCCAGAAGTGACCTTTACCTCAATCTTTCTGACATGTCCGTCTTGGCTAGGAAAGGTCTCAACAACCACCCCCATGGGCCAGTGGTTTCTTTTAGCTCGACTGTCCTTTAGAAGAACTAGATCTCCCTTTTGAAGGTTTTGACTCACAGATTGCCATTTTCTTCGCTCTTGGAGTGTCGGCAGGTACTGTGTTTTCCAACGGTGCCAGAAGACATTTGAAAGATGTTGCACTTGTCTCCATTGGCGTCCGAACATATCTTTATTGTCAAAGTGTCCGGGTGGTGTAGGTGGTAATCCAGTTTTCTGCGAAAGGAGGGTAGCAGGCGTAAGAAGAAGGGGGCAATCTGGATCTGATGAGACTGGTAGTAGCGGTCGAGAGTTTACAATAGCGGTTACCTCTGCTAGAAGGGTAACGAGAACCTCATGGGTCAACAGGCAAACTGAGTTGACAGTTAGCATAGAGTCCAGTATACGCTTCACGATGCCGATCATGCGCTCCCAACTTCCTCCCATATGAGAACTATGAGGAGGGTTGAAGATCCATGTGCATTCAGTCTTGGATAAAAAGTCTTGAATTTCCTGGTTGCCGCAGTGTTTTGAAGTTATTCCGAGCTCCTTGCACGCTCCCAGAAAGTTGGTCCCACAGTCGGACCTCAGCTGCTTTACTGGTCCTCGGATAGAGATGAATCGTCTCAGAGCATTGATAAAACTAGACGACTCCATCGTCTCGATGACCTCAACATGAATGGCCCTGATGCCCAAGCAGGTGAAGATGACGGCCCAGCGTTTGCTGCTAGCAAGGCCTCCTCTTGTTCTCCGAGAGCTTATTGTCCACGGTCCAAAGACGTCAACTCCGACGTAAGTGAACGGGGGGCAGACTGTCACACGATCGATGGGTAAGTCTAACATTTTTTGCGTTTCTGTGTTCCACCTGAGCTTGCGGCAAATTACACAGTGGTGGATGACTGAACTGATGCTCCGTTTCCCACCAACAATCCAGAAGCCAGCGGATCTCATGGCTCCCTCTGTGAAATGGCGCCCCTGGTGCTGCACCTGTTGGTGGTAGTGTCGGATTAGTAAAGTAGTTAAATGGTGGTTGCCTGGGATGATAATGGGGTGTGCTTCGTCGCTTTCCATGCTGGCTTGTGAAAGGCGACCACCAACCCTGAGACAGTCTGCATTGTCTTTGAAAGGAGAGAGTTTTCTGAGAAGGCTCTGTTTTGGAATGTCTTTTTGGGCTTGAAGACATGTGAAGATGTCAGGGTAAACCTCGTGTTGAAGACCACTCAGAACAACGCTCTTTGCCTTACTGTAATCTTCTGGACTAAGACTTTTGCAGATATGCCAGCCATGACACCCTTTTGGGGGAGTGCTATTCCTGTAACACCTTGCAATATGAATGAGCCTTGCTATTGCTCTCAACAGTGACCCCCAAGTAGAGAAAGACGCAAATCGTCTCGTTTCGAGGAAAGAAGCCACGACATTGGTTGAAAGTGATGTCACTGTTGGACGGATCTCAGGATCTGATTCAGGATTGACTAGTTCAAAGGTATGTTTAGTCACTTCAGGAGTTGCTCTCAGTAGGTAATCTGGTCCTTTGAGCCATGTGCTTGATGAGAGTGCACTAGCTGGGATTGATCTTGAAGCTATGTCGGCCGGGTTAAGCTCTGTTGGAACGCAGTTCCACTGCTCTGGGTTGGACGATTTTCGAATCCTCTGTACGCGATTGCATACATAGACGTAGAATCGTCTGGATTCATTCTGTATGTATCCAAGTACCACTCTGCTGTCTGTGAAAAATCTTGTAGAATGGAAGGGAACATCAATTTCCTCTGTGATAATGTCAGCAATCTCGACAGCAAGAACAGCTGCACATAGCTCGAGCCTGGGGATTGTTATTTCTTGCTGCGGTGTGAGTTTTGCTTTGCCAAACATGAATCCCAGTTCATTGTTGCCTTCTGAGTCTGTTAGCTTGACATAGGCTACTGCAGCGATTGCTTTTGTAGACGCGTCACAGAATATACAGAGCTCCCTTTTTTCTGCACCATTGAAGGATATAGAGGTGTACATTCTCGGTATTCTGACTTCTTCGAGAAGTTTCAGGGACTCTTTCCATGCACTCCACTCTTGGAGCAACTTTTCTGGGAGTGGATCATCCCATTGACATATGTCTGTGGAAAGTTCTCTAAGGAGAGCTCTGCCTTTGATGCTGACCGGAGCTGCAAACCCGAGAGGGTCAAACAGACTGTTGACAACTGAAAGTACCCCTCTGCGGGTATAGGGCTTCTCAGCAGTGGACACTTGAAACGTGAATTTGTCTGTTGCAATGTCCCAGCTTATTCCAAGGCTTCTTTGCATAGGTGGAATGTCAGCTCCTAGGTCGAGGTCTTTTAGACCTTTGGCTAGATCGTTTTTGTGGAATGCCTTCATTACGTCCATGTCATTGGATGCAATCTTGTGTAGCCTCAGATTAGATGAAGCCATAGTGTCTTGAGCGTTTTGCATAACAACAATGGCATCAGTACTTGATTGGAAGGAGGCAAGACAATCATCTACGTAAAAATGTCGTTCCACCAGATGTTGTGTAGTGATGTCTTGCTTGTCTCGGTCCTCTGATGCCCTTCTGAGTCCGTAAGTTGCAACCGCGGGCGACGGGCTGTTGCCAAAGACATGTACAGTCATTCTGTATTCCACGATCGGTTGATCCATGTCATTGTTTTGGTGCCAGAGGAATCTCAAAAAGTTCCGGTGGTCCTCCCTGACCACGAAGCAATGGAACATTTGTTTGATATCGGCTGTGACTGCCACCTTTTCTTCACGGAGTCGCATCAACACACCCAACAAGCTATTGTTGAGGTTGGGCCCAGTAAGAAGAACATCGTTGAGGGATACTCCATTGTGTTGTGCGCTTGAGTCGAAGACAATGCGTATTTGTTCTGGTTTGCGCGGGTGGTACACGCCGAAGAAGGGGAGGTACCAGCACTCTTCTTCTTTAGTGAGTGGTGGCGCTATCTCAGCGTGGCCATTGTCAAACAAAGTTTGCATAAAGTCTGTAAACTGACCTTTTACCTGAGGGCGTTTGTTCAGCATGTGGCGTACCGATGTAAGGCGTTGCATAGCCTGCCGCTTATTGTTCGGCAGCCGTGGCCTGGGTGAACGAAAAGGTAGTGGCGCGACCCAACTGTTAGCACTGTCCTGGTAGACTTCCTTATCCATTATCTGTAAAAAGGCCCTTTCCTCCTGTGAGTAGCCGAGGCTCTCGTCCAAACTTGTTTGTTTGAAAACTGTTTCTCCAATCGAAGAGTGCTTTCTTCGCATTGGGGTGTTGACCTTGTTGTAGCCTTGCGAGTTGAAACTTTCCTTTACCTGAATGGCATTTTTGCATGGAAGGAAGTGACTTGGACGACCATTGTCTAAGATGTTCGTTTTGAAAATGTTAGCACGCACGGGTTTGTGAGCTCCACCCAGGCAAACGTTGCCAATGATCACCCATCCAAGAGCTAGCTTCTGTGCAAATGGCGCATTTGGAGGTCCATTGCGCTGGTCGAGAACTTTGTGTGCTTGAATAACGTCCCTTCCAATGAGCAGCAGGATCTGAGCACTCTGGTCGAGAGCCGGGATTTCGGTTGCGATTTCCTGAAGGTGGGTGTGGTTTCGAGCAGCTTCAGCTGTGGGAATCTCACTGCGATTGTCGGGTAGCATATCACACTCGATAAGTGTCTGGAGCTCAAGACGTGACGTGCAATCTGCCGATTCCACAATGAAGTTAAAAGCTCTCCTCCCTGTCACTTCCTCCAATCCAGCACAGGTTCTCAATTTATATGGAAATGAGTTCCTTGTGATGCCAAATGTGTCAAAAACCGATGATTTTGCGAGTGACCTGTTGCTTTGGTCGTCTAGGATGGCATAGGCCTTAAGTTTCTTTTCAGGTGAGTTCTTTGGGTAAATGAACACAAGGCAGATCTTGGCACATGAGTGACTTTCAAATTCACTTCCACATACTTGTGTGCATGTCGAGATAGCTGTGGGCCGTGCTGCATTGCGCTCCCCGCCGTCAACTGTTACCGGCTCTGCAATAGTAGCTGTCGCAGTAGTCGTTGATGCCAGTCCCGGATGAAGAGCTGTAATGTGTAATTTTGAATCACATTCTGTACAATGTATTTCTGACTTACATGTCTTTGCCTGGTGGTTTGTAGAAGCACAGCATCTGAAGCATATCATGTTTTTCTTGAGATAGGCCTTTCGCTCCTCCAGTGGCATTTCCCTGAATGCTCTGCATTTTTTGAGAGCATGAGGTCTTTTGTGGATAGGACATTCCTTATTTGGGTCCTCAATGTTTGTAGGAGTTGATTTCGGCTCCGTACTGACAACTTCGGTTCTGATGACTGAGATAGGTTCTCTTTTAGCGTGTTTTTCGTAAAGTTTATTCGTCTTTGAAAGGGCAGGAGGAGGCGGCACAGACTGCCTAAAGCTGGGGTCGTTGCGCATTTTTGCTTCTCTACTGATGAAGGCCACAAATGCAGAGAATGGTGGAAATGACACACAATGGTCCTTTTTGTATTTAGAACCATAGTTCATCCATTTTTCTTGCATAGCATAGGGGAGTTTTTCCACCACTGGATTAATGCCTCTCGCTGTATCGAGGTAGAGTAGACCTGGAATGTAACCTTCACTCTTTGCGGCATCTATCTCTAGGAGCAGGTCCTGTAGTTCTCTCAACAGTTGTGGATCTTTGTATGAGATTTTTGGGAAACGGTCCAATCTGTCGAGCAGTGCGTTCTCTATAGCTTCGGGGGAGCCGTAGCACTCATTTAATCTTTCCCACACCTTAGCAAGTCCTTCAGAGGGATTGTTAATATGCACAGCTCTTAAACGATATGCATATTGCACTGATTCTGTGCCAAGCCATTTAATCAGCAAATCCAGTTCCTCACTGGCCGTTAGGTTTAAGTCACAAATTGCATTCTCAAACGAAGATTTCCATCCCCAGTAATCTCCTGCCTTGTCACTGAACCTTCGGAGGCCACCGGTGAGTAAGTCGCGTCTTGCAAGAAACCTGGCTATGTCACAAATGTTTCCTTGTTGCATGCTCACCTTATGTTCAAATCTCGGTGAAGTACCTGGTGACATTTTCTGCATTAATTTCGGAGACTGGGAAACGTTTTCTCCTTTGTCAGTACTCAGAGGTTGAAGGACATATTCCTTTAAGGTGTCCGACCTGGTTGGCTCTTGTTTTGGCGTGAGGAATGTGACATTTGGTGCAGGCATTGAATTATACTCGGTATGGCCAATTGGGCTTGTGCTGTCTTTGATGATGAGCTGGTCTTTCACATAGTTAAAGGTGCGTTCCAAAGTGTCAACCCTTTGAGGTACACTCACGTGTTCTTCTTCAAGATCATTGACTGCTGTTTCAAAAACTATTGCTTCGGCGTGTGCCGCTTCCGCGTCACGTTCTTGTTGGAGGGCTTGTAATGTGGCCTCTAGACGTGTTTCCTCTACTTTAAGCTCTGCTTTCTTAACTTGCATTTCGATTTCCTTTTTAGCATATTCGGCTCTTTTGCGTGCTGCTTCAGCTTTGGCTCGAGCGTTTAGGGCGGCCATACTGGCAGATGACCTACTTGTACCTTTTGACCCATATGATTTCTCTGAACGGACAGATGATGCTTTATCTTGTCTTGCTTCAGACATGGTTGATGTAGCTGAGTTGACGTAACATCCAAAGGTTGTCTTGTAGAAGGACGCTTTTTCACTATTCTGCCCTCACTGCTACACTGGATACAGTTATGCAGATAGATAAACTCCTCGACAACTGACAGGTGTATCGTCCCTTTTATTGACGCTGCCTTCAATTATCAACAGAGTGAAACTACAAACAGAAGAAATAAGCTATATTCAGCCTATATATTCACACGATAATGCAAATCAGTTGGCTAAACTAGCTAACATTGGAAAGAAAGTAAATCTGAATACAGTACACCTTTAACCATAAAAGTGCATAAATAATAGCAAATATAGTTGCATTAACTCTTGTTCAACTTAAATACTCACAAGCGATGCTTTCTGTAAAACAACGAAGAGGATGGATGCAGATGTTTATCTGAACAACATGCTGAGTCAGTCTTTTCTCAAAGTGTGCTGCATTACTAACTCTACAGCTAATAACAAACAAATCTTGGCATGAAAGAACTGTAGCGACTCTTGCTGGTGGGAAGAAGAACTACACCAGCACAGAGAGAGTGGCACTAACAAAACGGAAAGCGCAGGAGTAGAGCTGAAGATGTTAAGACTTTTACTGGGAGTCAGCAGAATGGTCAGAATAAACAATGAGTATATCAGGGGGACAGCTCAGGTCAAGAGGGATAGTAGATGTATTGGGCACAGGATGTTGACTATCGAGCTGCCAGGCAGGAGGAGAAGAGGCCGAGTAAAGAAAAAGAGTTTCAGAGTAGATGTCCTACTAACATAGCCTAATTCTGTAAGGAGAGGTCATTTCGAAGAACTGAACATGATTTATTCAGAAATAGAAGTAAATTTAAAAACTAGACTCCGATTTCCAAACATAGAAGAACAAATGCCCAGCAATGATATGGATTAGGACAGCACTTCCTGGAGTCCAGTCACTGCTGATAGTGGAGATGAAGATGGAGGCTCTGAACGACCAGGATGAGGCAGAAATGCAGAGCAGGCAGATCACACAAGATCTGAGAGTGAAAAAAAGCAGAATAACAGAAGAGGAAAGAAGGCTGATTGGATTGGGGAAGCTGGTCTAGGATAATTTTGTTAGAACTGAGTTTGACAGTGTGGGAATAAGGAAGAGCAGACTTACAGCTCAAAAATCCAGGAATTCAGCCAGAAGTAAAAAAAAGATCTTCCTTTTTAAGCATAGGCTTTTCTGTTCATTTTCAGCATCACTTGAGTCGCAAGCAAGCATTGTTGGACAAAATTTATAACGTTAGAAATCAACCCTATCTTTGACACATCTGGTGCTCTGTCTAAAGGTGGGCAGGCACATATTTAGCCTGGTTTTAACCCTGTATTTGCCATCCCCAACTAATTTAAATATATGTAGCTCTATTTAAAATCTGAATGATCACAAATCATGTGAAATTAGTTTTATAAAATCTAAAAGATGTGCATGATTATTTTATGTTATCTGTCCATTAGAGTCCAAACACCCATCACATCATAGCAAACCATCTAAGTGTTGTTTTATTTATTTATATAACTTTAATACACATAAAAAAACAGCTGCTTGTTTAAGTAAAATAAATGGATTTTTTTTTTTTGCGCTAGTAAAGTTGTGGAGTTGTATTTTGTCTCGCAGAAATGATATCGTCAGTTATATCGTTATCACAAATTTTCAAATATATATCGTGATAAATATTTTTGGCCATATCGCCCTGCTCTACCTCTGACGGTCGGTTTCTGTTGGAATAAATGTGATCAAATCCATAAAATCAGTGTGGATTCAATTATTACATTCACTGTGAACTGACTTTGTTGACAATAAAATCTTTTCTGTCTCCACCCACACCCACACAATATCACAACAGATGCTACATTGTTTCCTGGCAACAGCAGCAAACTGCTGCACTTTGATGAGAAAGGCATTACTTAGAGCACGACTTGGAACAATTAAAAGCCTTACCAAACATCTTTTTTGTTCACTTTTAAATGTGTGGCAGGTAGGCCATGAGTTATTTTCTCATCATATATAATACTCTGTGACGTCCTTGAAGAAATGTTCTGGAACACAGTGATCTTTGGCTGGATGTCACCTCACGTTTCCCCTGAGGCCAAAAGTCGAGAGATACACTAACCCAGTTTGTTCTGCAGGAATTTCTGTAATTGTCTTTGATGTATTTCAATTTCATTTTCCACACCCTATGTTCTTCTCAAGGTGTGTGAATGCAGGCTGCAGGTGTGTTAGCTTTGATGTTTGTAGGTGTGCGTGTTTCACTGGGTGGGAACGTGTTTCTATTTACAAATTCTGTGAGTATGCGTGGATGTCAGAATCAGGATGGTTTCTGGGTTTGGTGGGCTGGTTCACTTGAAGGTGCATTTAGATAACTGATATCACGGGCAGATTAAAAGAAGAACACAGGTCAGTGTCTTCACACAGAAAGAGGCAATGCACAATAGGGGTATATATTGTGAAGTTACAAATGATCCCCTAGTACCAAGAATATGGAGAGGGAGAAATCCCCTTTTATAGGAAGACTTCTTCCACAATAAAGTTCATGGATTGACGGTGAAGGGATAGAGAAGGCAGAAAAGAGGAGCACAGGGAGACCGCAAACAGCAAACAAGACAAACACAAATTACAGGAAAAAAATCCACCAACGTTAATGGCATGAGAAAGTAGCACATAAAGGAGACGAGACAGGAAGTACTAAGGTAAAGTCCCCCAGCAGGCTGAGCCTGTAGTAGCAGAACTAAAGGATGGTTCAGGGCAACCTGAACAAATGTAAAGCTCTTGGAGTCATCTTTTTTATTTATTTATTTATTTTTACATGCATTCATTAACTGGATAGTTAAGTTTGGGAGCTACTAATTCCTGCAGCTGTTCATCAAATGAATAGTTAATGGCTATTAATTTGGGGCATGCTTATGCACATGCATCGTGTATAAAAAAAGAAAACAGTATCTTGTTGGTTGCTTCCAGGTCCTCCTGTCATGTAAGAGCTGTTTTGATGTTTTAATGTGGATGGCATGTTTGACATGTGCCATTATGTCGTCATTACAGCTTGTCAGGGTTTTCCTTGTGATGTCAGCCTGGCACTCCATGTTAGGGATAAAGCAGATTTATGCCAACTTCCTACTAATGTTCTCAGCTTACTTCATTTGTTCATATTGACAGACTTTACTGAAATGTTTAACTGTAAGAACACTTTATAACACCGGGTCCCGTTATGCTCTAAGGGCTGTAAGGAGGACTCAGCCTGTATTCAGCTCCAAAAAATATTCTTGAGCTACTTTTTCAAACAGTTCCATAAGCAGCTTTTTCCCCAAGAAAAACATTCTGCTAGACTTTTCAAATATCAGCTGGATCGCCATTTGGTCTGGGCTTCTGCTCCAACAGGCGTTCTGGCCCATTTCAACCCCTAAACATTACCCTTTGTGTATACACCAGGATGTACCTGATGAATTTGTGATATAGTTTAGTGAAACATGCTAACTAGTTTCTATGAAATGATAAAAATCAACCCGATGTTTCTTCTGGTTTGATCAAATTCGCCTTGGTCACTTTACATATAACACTTGTTTGTAAAACTTTAGTAAAAGTAGTAATTCATTTTTCCCTTAAACATTAAAATTATGAGTATTAACGTTTGTATATTATAATTTCTATGTATTTTCATCATAATTTTTTCTGAATTATAAGTTTTTTCGACATTGTGTCATTGCTGACATCATTTAGCAGCAATGATGACACTGGCACACAAACACGTTATAGACCCTTTAAACATGTATTTGTGACCTGGCGATAACAATGATCAGAATTCTTCAAATGTACCATTTCACAGCCATATCAGGTTATTACTATTTCTACTGCTAAGTGAGTAAAATCCATGCAACAAATATCTGTAACTGAGTTGGGATTAGTCAAAATAATAAACAAATTTATGATATGACCCCTTTAAAATTTACTTATAAATTTATCTGAGATGTTGTGAATTACTTTTCTTATTCTTTCCAGTTCATACTGGCTCAGCAGTCATAAATGTTGTTTTGAATTTATCATCCTCGTATTTCAGTGGGCTCTGAGAGAAATGCTGAAGCCTTTTAATCCCCAGCAGAGATTTAAAATGCTGAGTAGCTAGTGCTGGATTAGCAACAACTGCAGTATATATCCAGCTAAGTCATTAAAGATCTCACAATTTCATAATTTTACTTTTTGATCACTCCGTTTTTTTTAATGTTTCTTCTTTCTTCTTATTGTCAGAAGAATTCTAAGCAGCGCTCATCATAGTCTTTATCATTACTACTATGCAGTGAATACATTATGAATGATCAAAAATTCACTATTAGCCTTGAGAAATGTGCTAAATAAAGGTTGAAAAAAAGAAGCAAACATAAAAACAACAACATAAAAGTCTTTGTTGAACTGAAGATCACAACAGACACATTAACAGGTGCGTGTCTGAAATCAAGCAGTGCTTATAACTCCACTGAGACACGAGGCCAAAAGCAACAGACTGAGTCGACATTTGTTTCTTTCTCAGTGTTTCTCGATTTCTTTCTCGTTTTTGGTCTCCTTCTTCCTTTTTCTCTTTTTTAACTGTCCAAACATACACGCACAAGCATAAACAAACACAGCTACATGCATGCGCCCTGCCAAAGAGAGATGATGAATACCCTAGGCGGATGGACCGAATTAAAAACAACATTAATGAAAAAGCTCTAATTGCAGCCATTTATCAGCCTGTCCAGTGTTGAACTCCAAGCCTTACAGATACAAATCAGTGTGACTCCTTAAATTGTGTATGCGACTGAGCAGTGTGAACATTTTCCACACTGGAATTTATGTGCACTCAGTTTTTATGCAGTGCAAAAAACGCCCCCAAAAAACAACAACAAAACCCCACAAAAACTACCAAAAAACACAAGTTTAATTCAATTCAAGCCAGTTCAGTTTTATTTATATAGCACCAAATCACAACAAAAAAAACATATTATATGTACACATTATAAACTTATATTAACTGTGGCCAAATGCTACAAATGCTGAGCATTTACAATGCTCTGTTTCCAACACTTTGCACAGCATGATGTCACCTGTAATGGTCCTCTCAGGGACAGCCAGGTGACGTCTTACCAAATCGAGTCCTGTTACGTGAACTTTGAGTTTCATAGGCTGTCTTCACAAGATTGAATTAATGAGTCACCATAGAGCTGCAGCCAAAAAATATGAATTTTATGCTTTTGTCATAATATTTAATATAATTCAGCTCACTTCAATTCACCAAATCACAACAACAGTTGCCTGAAGGCATTTTATATTGTAAGGTAAAGCTTTAAAAATTCTGTAAGTTAACTCTAAGTTCTCTTTAACTGTCAGACCACTTCTTTGAAAATCAGCAGCTCTTGAAGTCAATGAAAACATTTGAATTGTTGGACAACAATACACTTGCACTTACCACAGCCTGTCTTAGCAATGACAGAACCCTATATCCACCAAATAAATCTAGAAGTTCCCTAAAAATGAGCATCAAAGTTTATCCAACTATTTTAAGGTGAGAAAAATAAGATGACTCCAGCCCATTTTGCAACAAACCAGTTATAAAGTAAAAAACTTAATTAAGAACAAGAAACAAACAATGTGATTGTTTCATGGTTATAAGGTGTTTTAGGTGTTGGTCAAGTTAGATGGTGAAGCAATGCCACTAATTCAGATTGCACTGATAACTATTTACTTTGCTTTTGGTGATTTCGTGTATGGAAAAGTTTCCTGGTTGTGTCATATGTGGATATTTTTCTTACTGTTTCTTTTCTGTTGGCAGAACACAGAGAAAATGTGTTCTCTGATGAGTTTTCCAGTTTGAAGGTTTGATACAATCAAAGCATCATTTAATCTGGAGTTGAGTTCATCAGATTTTGCTACCATGCCATATAAGTTTTGTTTTTCCAAATTAATCTCAGAATCTTAGACAAAGGCTCAGAGACTGTTTCCTTAAAACGTGTTTATGCGCCCTCGCAAGTAAGTGCATTCACCTTTAAAGTAAAGGGTGGGGAAAGGGATACAAGACTAAACTTGCCAGAGCAGCAGTCAGAATAGCCACAATCCATGAGGCTTTTATATATCACTGCTTTCACAAGACATTTCAACATACAAGAACCATGCAGTGTGAAAAGATTTAGTGAAATCTCCTATTCACAAAAATTTCCCTGCTAAGTACAGGAAAAAAACTTATTTTTTTGATGATGCCACTGCAGAGAAGCTATAACATGATGAGATCGTGAAGAAAGATCAAAATTTGGCAGTTGTGCTACTTTAGTAAAACTGTACAATGGGCATAGGTTATCTGTAATCACACACTATATTATTTTATAACCTTGTTCACGAGTGACAGGAGAAGGGAGCGAGAGATCGACAGACGGATTGGTGCTGCGGCCGCAGTGATGTGGACGCTGTGCTGCTCTGTTGTGGTGAAGAGGGAGCTGAGTGTAAAAGCAAAGCTCTCAATTTACCGGTCAATCTACGTTCCTACCCTCACCTATGATCACGAGCTGTTTGTAGTGACCAAAAGAACGAGATCGCAGATACAAGCGGCGTAAATGGGCTTCCTCTGAAGGGTGGCTGACCTCTGGCCATCCGGGAGGGTCTCAGAGTAGAGGTGCTGCTCCTTCACATCGAAAGCATCCAGTTGAGGTGGTTCAGGCATCTGACAAGGATGCCTCCTGGGCGCCTCCTGAATGAGGTGTTCTGGGCATTTCCCACCGGAAGAAGGCAGACCCAGAACACGCTGGAGAGGTTATATATCTTGGCTGGCCTGGGAACGCCGTGGTGTTGGTTAACTTCAGATGGATGGATATTATTATATAGAATTTTACTATAGGTATTTTGCTTTGCTTTGTTAACTTGTTTAAACCATGTATTTAAAATTGCATCTGATTAATAAAACCAGGTAAATAAAAGTCACAAATTATAAAATCTATTATAACTTATAATATCTAAATCGGTAATGGCTAACCCTTGGGTAGCTGTAGCTCAGGTGGTACATCACCTCATCTGTTATTTGGAAGGTTGGTGGTTTGATCCCTCCCATCTGTACGCAGGATACTAACCCCAAATAAATGAGCAGCATTTTGTAAATCAAGTGACAAACAAATAATGATTCTTACAGACACAAATAAAAAATTATAAATTGGTTGTTTATTTTTTAAAGTCCTTTATTGCTTTTGTCCAAAACATAGGGTTAGAGTGAGTAAGGATTTGGGGTTAGGATGACTTAGACTTCAGGGTTACCCAGATGGACCTATGCAGGCCAAACACTTGATCCCTCAGTAAAAACAAGCTGCACTTGAAATGCATTATAGGGCAAAATGTACTGGAGATACGCGCTACACTGAAGCTCCTGGTGCACAGTTTTTGTGCAGATGTTAATGTCAGGGGAGGTTTGGAAATCTGCACTTACAGAGTCACCAGAGTGTTGGCGACTTTCACACACTTTGTGCCTCTTAACTCGATGACCCTGCTCTGTAATTTCATGTGGTCAGCCCATTCGTGGCTGAGTTGTAGTGGTTCTTAAAGACTTCTGCAATAAAACCCTTTACTACCAGGAGAGAAAAGAATTTACAACTGACTTGTGCAACACTGGCATCCTGTTACAGTACCATCTTTGAATTTGGTGAGCTCTTTTGAACAACCCATTTTTTTCACAAATGTTTGTAAAGGCAGATGTGCTTAGTTTGAACTAGAATTCAAACTGAGCGTTGTGGCCCAGTATATTTGTCCATACAGTGCATTATGTCAGCCAAAGTCAACTTTAGACACAGTATGGTATCGACAACACGAGTTAATGGCGAGCAGTTATCCAAGCTGCTGCTGGTACATGCATTTGTTCAGCTTTGTTCAGAAGAAAAGGAGGCAGAAAAAGGGTTTCTTCATCTAAATAAAGACAAAATTCAGGTAGGAAATGGAAGTTTTCATTTTTACAACGCAGAACAAAGCTGAAACGGTTCCCATAAATGTTGTGCACTTAGCTAGCAGTCATGTTTGAACACCTTAATCCACAGATTCTCTCCGGTAATCTCATCTTGCTTACTTTAATCTCTTAATTAAACAGTCTTTTCGAAGAGAGAGAGTGAAAGACAGAGTGAGAGAGATTTCCTCTCTTAGCCTTTCACCTCTTACTCCCTCAAGCTCTGATTTACACTCTCCTTTAACACAGGTTAGTGATTGGCTCTCAAGTAATAGCTGTGAATGCCAACAAGACTGAAACCCTGATTATAGCTCCTCCTGAATTATATCCTGAAATCTGTCAGGCTCCTGGCTCTTTTTGTTTAACTGCTAAGTCCAGCATTCAAACTGTAATAAGAAATGTGTAATATTTATTTTTTCTATGGGGTGTCATTTGTATATAAAATCTATGTCTTGCTCCTATTTCTTTCATATAAGAAACATTTCTAAATGTGACAGGTGAGACCTGATTCTGGGAACCGCCCCTGGTAGGCGGAGCTGGTCTGTGTCCCTTTTATAAGCTCAGGTGTGGGCAATTAGGTATTCTCTAACAAACCTGAAGCTGCAAGTGCTTGGTCCAAGTCGGGCAAGTTGGCACTTTTAACTTCTTTCTATGAAAGTTTGATGCGGGCCCCCTAGCCTTCTGTTAGAACGGTAGGTTATAGAAAAATGTACCACTTGACTTCTGGCTGTTTGGCAGAGATTTACAGTTATTTGCACCCTTGTAGGTGGGAAACATCGTGTCAGAAACGTGTAGTGGACTTCATCGCCGCTGACCCACATTTATTAGGGTGTGACGCAAACTTGTGGACAGGTACCGAAAACAATACAGTTGGAGGGATACTCCCGCTGCGTTTTACTGTCCAGCGTAAGTCATCTCCTGCCTATATTTACAGAGTACCGAGCTGCTGCTTTGCTGACTGGATTTGTGGCTGCGGGCAAAGGACCCGACACATCAGTGTATTTTAACTTGTGTATTTTAACTTGTTTTAAGCGGTGCGCGGTGGGCCTGAGTGAAGACGGCACTGAAATTTGCCTTTTTTAAAAAAATTTTATAGTGCCCATTTGGTGTTCTGTGTGAGTTGCCATTCTTTGTTAACGTGGTGATATGTGGATTTGTTCTTAACCGGTTCCCCGCAGCGCTTATGCTGTCTCACGGGCAATCATATAATTTTATCGTTGTTTTTTTTTTAATCATATTTAATAAAGTAGAGTTTTTAATTGTTACACGGTTACTTTTATTTTGTATCAAAATTAAACCCTTTTTAACTGACTGTGCGCCTACGGCTCTGTCCTATTTTAAATAGGTACCTACCACAGGTCACATAAAGTACAACATAGTCTTTGGCTGAAAAAATAGTCATGTAACTGTGTCATGTGTTGTGTTTAGATTCACTTGGAAAAAGCATGAAATGTCTTTCATGAATCCAAGTCATACAAACTCTGCACCGAAACGATTAACATGTTTTTGCAAGAAAGCTCACATCACTTCTATTTTATACTCTTTCCACTAACTCCCAAAAGATTTTAGGATTTGCTTTAAAATTTGTGTTTTAGCACTGACGGAGAGCTAAATTGCCAGGCTCCATTTAGCTTTTGGCACTTTAGCTTTTGGCACTTTTGGCACCACACACTTAGCACTTAGTTCCTCCTACGCTGGCGGCGCATCGGGCAGCTAGTGATCTCCATCGATGTCGGTCAGCAGCGACTGCTTCGAGCTTCGTCCCAGGCAATGTCGACAGTTCTCAGATCGTCCATGAATGTTCGACGCCATGTGGTCTTTGGTCGGCCTTGCTTTCGCTTGCCAGTGTGTGGACGCCATGTCATGGCAATCTTAGCTGGGCGATGAGGGGGTAGGCGTAAAATATGGCCCGCAAAGTGGAAGCGCCTTTCTGCAACAACATCGGCTAATGGGCGGGTGCCTGCTCTTCGTAGGACCTCTTCATTTGTTATTCGGTCCCGGGAGGAAATTCTCAGGATTCGCTGCAGGCCACGTTGTTGAAGCACGTTCAGGTGTTGAATAATTGCACTTGTTGAGTGCCAGATTTCACTAGTGTAAAGTGCAGTAGGGAAGACGATAGAGTTCAGTAGTCTGATCTTGACCCTAACATTCAGGGAGGTCGAGTTCCAAATAGGTTGGAGACGTCGCAGGACATCAACTGCCTTCCCTACTCTGGCGTCGACATCCCGATCAGAGACCCCGTCATTCGAGATGATGCTGCCAAGATATGTAAAATTCTCCACCTCTTCAGCACGTTGTTGGTTGATCATGACAGGAATGCAGGCACGTGCATAGCCAACTCGGAGTACCTTGGTTTTTTGGCGCTAATTCAATTCAATTCAATTTTATTTATATAGCGCCAAATCACAACAAAAGTCGTCTCAAGGCGCTTCATAGATACAGAGAAAAACCCAACAATCATATGACCCCCTATGAGCAAGCACTTTGGCGACAGTGGGAAGGAAAAACTCCCTTTTAACAGGAAGAAACCTCCGGCAGAACCAGGCTCAGGGAGGGGCGGCCATCTGCTGCGACCGGTTGGGGTGAGAGAAGGAAGACAGGATAAAGACATGCTGTGGAAGAGAGACAGAGGTTAATAACAGATATGATTCAATGCAGAGAGGTCTATTAATACATAGTGAGTGAGAAAGGTGACTGGAAAGGAAAAACTCAATGCATCATGGGAATCCCCCGGCAGCCTACATCTATTGCAGCATAACTAAGGGAGGATTCAGGGTCACCTGGTCCAGCCCTAACTATATGCTTTAGCAAAAAGGAAAGTTTTAAGCCTAATCTTGAAAGTAGAGATAGTGTCTGTCTCCTGAATCCAAACTGGAAGCTGGTTCCACAGAAGAGGGGCCTGAAAACTGAAGGCTCTCCCTCCCATTCTACTTTTAAATACTCTAGGAACAACAAGTAGGCCTGCAGAGCGAGAGCGAAGTGCTCTAATAGGGTGATATGGTACTACAAGGTCATTAAGATAAGATGGGGCCTGATTATTTAGTTCTTAATCCAACTTTCGTCGCCTCCCTCTGCAGGGCCGCGGTCAACTTTTGGAGGCCTTCCTTAACTCTGCCATTGCCGGTCGCAAGCCTGGATGAGGGTTGGGCGTGGGGCTAGCAACCTCACCCTGTAAAAACTCCAACTGCTACGGAAACAGCAAGTGAATCTCATTATCGACTGAATCAGGGCGAAGATGATCGGCGACCCTTAATGACGGCAGTGGAGAAAAGCCCTCGGGTCGTCCACTGCCCGATGCGTCGACCAATTTTCGACCCAAAAGAAACTACTCGTTATGGAATATGGAATGTACGGACTCTGTACCAAACAGATAAATTGGCCCAGCTTCTATATGAATTTGACTCGTACCGTATGGACATCTTGGGCATCTCAGAAATGCGATGGGCAGGAAGCAGGAAGATGGTTAGTGATGGAAAGATGGTGCTCTACTCTGGCCATGCCCAAGACCATGCACGCGGCGTGGGCTTCATCCTCTCGCGACATGCAACAACATCATTGCTGGCCTGGAAGCCCATTTCAGACCGCCTAATCTTGTCTCGCTTCCATGCTAGGCATGTGAAAGTCACAATTCTTCAAGTATACTTTTGGCACCATACTGCCAAAAGTCTTTGCAGCTAACAGCTTCAACTCTGATGTGAAGGCTTCCTACAATATTTAGAAGAAACATATCTGTGAGGTCAGACACTGATGTTGAGCAAAAAGGCCTGGCCACATTCTCTGCTCTAATTTATCCCAAGGGTGTTCTGTCGGGTTGGGGTCAGGACTCTGTGCAGGCCAGTCAAGTTCTTCCACACCAAACTCACTCATCCATGTCTTTATGGACCTTGCTTTTAACACCGATGCACAGTCAAGCTGGAACAAGAAAAGAGCCATACCCAAACTGTTCCAACACAGTTCAGTGCATGAAATTGTCCAAAAATGTCTTGCATACCTAGGTGTTTGATTTTATACACCTGTGGCCAATAATTTGCATTCTCCACTTATACTGTAAAGAGTTGGGGAAACAAGGATTTGAAGCTAGTTAGTTGGCGTTATTTAAGTAGAACAGAAATTTTACCAAGTGCAATTGGGATCTCTATCTGGGTTACTTGCTGTCTGACCTAATAATCCTGCAGCTGATCCGTACAAGCCCAAATTCATATTGTTTTGAGCACCCCTTGACCTATAGAGACCCAGCAGCCATGTTAACATCAGGTTTACCTATACAGGAATTATCCTTTAGTTATTTTGAATTGTCCAGTTGAAGTTCCTCTTAACGGGCTCTTTCCTTGCATGTTCCTGTACATCTACAATTACTTTGCTAGAAACAGCAGGGACAGTTACGAGTTACTGTATTCCCCCAAGTAAAAGTCCTTTTTTTGTTGCTGAGACGTTGTGATTATTACACTGTGTAGTGTTTTTTCTTTAAAGTTTCTATGGCAATGAGTTATTTTGGAGTAAAACAGAAAAGAATTCAGTGTATCCATGAGGTGGTTCTGCAGCTGACACGGTCATTTTGATGTATCCCTATACAAACAAACATCGGGTTCATGGCTACTGTGCCTCATTAGCTGGTTGTTGTTTACATCTGCATTGCTTAATCTATTGGCTGACCACCCAGATGGAACACACACAGAAACACACATTTCATTACTGACACAAAACCTCATACGGCACAAACACAAATGGTCAGAACGAAGTGAACTCTGAAAAATACAAAACACACACATACAAACACACACATACAAACACACACATCCCTCCAGTCATAAAGTCAACAGACCAAAACTACACCATACAGCAGAGTTGAGATCAGACTCTAGATGTGCCGTGCTGATCCTGCTTCTTGTTTGTGTGTGTCTGTGTGTGTTAGTTTAATCAAATGCTAATTAACCATTCATTTGTGTTTTTACTCTGTTTTACCAAATGTTATTAAACAAGTACAAATTGTGGAACAATGTCAGAATAATGTTCCTCAATGTAAAATTGTGAAGACTCGAGAGAATTTGGAGAAATTTTTGTGCAGAAGGGAGAATCGTGAAAATCTGTATTGTGATCTGCATTAAAAACAGATGTGACTGTGTCATGTAAATCACTTATGGCCTGGAAGTCCCGAGGTCAAAATAGGAGACGCCCCCAAGGGTGGTGGAGAATGACCGAGCTAGGATCCTGTGGGACTTTCACTACTTATGGAGGGAGTGAACCTTCAGTCTTGACCTGAGCGTTGAAGTAACCATGTTACTGAGATGTGTCTGTTGCCTTTCAGCCTTGCCAATTACTTACTTGTTCCTCTCTTCTGTGCTGAAGCCCCATTAATGGACTTTCCTCTCCTAGGACCTTGTAATTAGAGATGTTGGATTTGTCGCCTCATGAAGATTGTGTAAATAGTCACTTTTCATAAGCACTGTAAATAAACTCACTCAATCTGATCTGCAACATCCTGCATATTGAGTTTGTCTCATTTGTTATGGTAATTTTAACAAATTTTTGAGCTTTTTCCTACTGACGTTGTCATTCATAGAATTATCTATTTTTATGGTGGCTCCACAGTAAAAGAATAAATAACAAAATAACGTAAATGATTAGCCAAAACTTTTATTATTACACTACAGTCTGAGCAATGAGCTACCAGAACTTTTTCTGTAATTTTCCACATTTATTTCTTACAATTACAGTTTAAGTCCACAGTGTCATGCTGATGGATTTCTTCTAGAGTTGAGTGGATTGATCCCAATGTCGGATCCAATACCGATGCTGGTATTGGCATTGGACTGATACTTTGTCGTAGCCCACTGAATTGTGTTAAATAAAGTTTAAATGTTCATTTTGTAGCCTAAAGCACATTTAAGCAAAACAGTGGTTGACCCAAAGCGTTTTAGAGACGGACACATTTACATTCCAGGTGTCCAAAACCCCAGTTTCAAAATAAATAAAAAAGGTGAAAGGTATGTTTTGTTGTGTTAACCCTTTAAAGCCGGTCGGAGCGGACACTCTCCATTTTGCGCAACTTTTTTAAAATCCCGGTAGCACTGCAACCGCTTAAGCTAGCGCAATAATCTTTTTGCATATGAAACCAGAGGAGTTGTACTTACATCTTATGCCATCAGCTTGTCCTCGGTCACGGTTTCCTTCCACATATAGCTTTGCAAAAACTGCATAAAAAGCACTTACAGCAACAAAAACATAATATTCCAGAAACACGCTTTGCCGATCCGATCAGCTGTTTGTAACACTTCCTACGTCCATCAGCGCGAACTATCGCATGACCGCATGACCTGCCCGAAACCGGAAGTGACGTCATTTTGCGGAAATGTAGTTTTTTACCATCGTGGCCTTATGAGCCTATACTTGTGTTTTTAAAAGTTATGTTTGACTTTATGACTTTCTGTGTCGTTTCTGGGATGCTGAGGACTCATATTGCACTGCTGGAAAGTTTATTTTGATGCACATGCTGTTATTTTGCAAATTTGCACTATAATATATTTTTTCGTTTTTCCTGCAGTATATGAAATTTGGTGTATCTCAAAAATAAAACTATGAAGACACTTAAAATAAATTTCCTTTGGTGGGAAACTAGTTTGTGCAACTTTTTTGTATTTACAGTTTTGAGGGATAAGCCTCTTAAATTTCTCTAACTACAAATATATGTTAAAAAAGCAAAAACGATTTTCAATTTTTTTGTAGTTTATTGCACTTTTTTGCAATTTATGTAATTACTATGCACTTAATGCAGACATATTATTAAAATGTGGGCTATAATGGTTGTATTGATGTATAGCAACTTGAAATGCTCCAAAAAATGGCTCCACAGCATGTAAAAATATAATATAAGCTCTGGCGGACTTGGATCTATGGTAGGTCTTAAAGGGTTAACTAAGTATTGTGGAAAATGATTTAGTGATCATTAAAATATGTTCACACTTTGCAAACTGATGTCTCATAAATCATGACACACTGATCTCCCCGCTGCCTCTGTAGGTTGAAAATATCAGTATCACTACTGGCAATACTGGTCTCATATTTACTTGGATTACTACAAACATTTTCAGTATTGCACAGCACAGATTTTTTCCCATTAACTTCGGCAGCATTTCCCAAAAGGTTGATTGTGTTCATCTGGATGTAGCGTTTGTGGGAGAAACGTTTCGTCACTCATCCAAGTGACTTCTTCAGTCTCAGCTGACTGCAGGTTTCCCCAATCTTATAAACGGTATATTTGCATAATACCTGAAACCAGCGCACTGAATGAACAATGGGCTGTGAGGTCAGTTAATCATCATTAATCATCATTAATATGCAAATTATCATGACCATTGATCAAAGACCATTGGTCAACAGTACCATTCACGGAAAGTTGGGAAATGGCTGCAATCACAGCATTGTAAGATGGTGACAGCTGTACCCTCCTTGATTTAGAGATGGTCTTTCCCTTTTCACATAAATGGCCTCCTTGACTCCAGCGTTCCTCCCTGTCCAGGATGTTACATCCTCATCCTTGGAAGAGTGTCCACTGGCCTGTAGGTGTAAAGACTGCAGAGTCCTGGCCTCACGAGGTAGCTCTTCTGTGTTGTGCCATCCTCTTAGCCAGAGGTTGTTTGGTTTCCCTGATGTATAAATCCTGGCAATCCTCCTCGCACTTAACAGCGTACACTATGTTACTCTGTGTCGGGGGACCCGATCAATGGGGTGGACCAGTTTTTGGCGCAGCGTGTTTTGGGGTTTAAAGGGGCTTATAAGGTTGGGGAAACCTGCAGTCAGCTAAGACCAAAGAAGTCACTTGGATGAGTGATGAAATGTTTCTACCACTGAAAACGCTACGTCCACCTTACCTGGATGATTGTCATCAAGACATTCAGCAACATTTCTTTATCATGAAGAAAAACTGAGAAATACTCCTGTAAGTGCACTTATCTGAAACATTCAGTATGTAATTAAACACTAACAGAAATGTTTGCTGGTCTGGCCCTTTCAAGGTAAAGAGGGCTGTATGTCACCCACAATGGAAAATAAGTTTGGCTTTCCAGATTTATAGTTTAAAACAGTTTTGTTTTTTTACCATGGTTAGAAAAATAAACATATAGTATCGGTTTAATCGCCCCAATCTCTTCTCGCTTTCCTTTCCATCCACGCTCAGCCCCCTCCTGTAGCTCTAGCTTAATGGCTAGATGCTGAAGATAAGTACCACAATGCAGACTTTATTGACATCTCCAATTTATCTTCCCAATACTCAAAGAGCTAGCAATGCCTATGGTTATGCCAAACACTGAAAAGCAGACACGGAAGCAAATGATTTTTGATGATTGCAAACAAAGCTGAAGTGTTGTGGATATTCCACTGACGTAATCTTAGCCTCTGTGACTTGCCAAAACTCCACACTCAATACGCACACATGCACAAACTTCTGCACATGCTTTATATTTTGACTTTTTCCTTCCCTGCCTTGTTTCTCTTTCCTCATAGTCGTCACAAACAACAGTTGCTGATTTTTCACTGTCTGTAATATTGTTCTCCAGCAGCCTTAAAAGACGCGCCTACAGTGTTTGTGTGTGTGTGTGTGTGTGTGTGTGTGTGTGTCTGTGGTCGTTGTTGGCACAGCATATCTGCAGTGGAAAGAGCTGCGGGGAAATTTTGACACTTTTCCCTCCATAAAAGAGGCTGTGAAACCTGGAAGTCTCTACTCCCTCCTGAGGTTCCACTGAGCATGTCTGTCTTTTATCCCACCTCTGCAGAGTTTCTTCTAGTTCAGCTCTTCCACTGTCAGCACAACAAAAGTGAATACAACTGCCCTTTCTCAATAAAAAATCCTCGGTATGCCAGATAATCCTCACAATATACTTAGATTAGTTTTCACTGAAAATGTTTCTTCAGTGGAAAGTTTAGTTCTAGTTACAGCTGATCCCCCTCAGTACTTAAGTAATTAATTCTGTCGTTACCATTAATCAAAGAGCAGCAAATTGTTAGACAATACACGTTATTTACTATATTAGGTTCAGTCATAAGTTTTTTTGAAATGATTTACCTCATCATTAGTGGTTTTCTCAAACAGACACAAATTCAACAAGGTGCAGGAAGCACTCCTCTGAGATTTTGGTCCATATTGACATAAAAGCATCAAACAGTTGCTGCAGATTTGTCAGCTGAACATCCATGATAGGAATCTCCAATTCCTCTGACTGTGGAGACCATTTGAGTGCAGTGAAGTCACTGTCACGCTAGTTGCTATTTTGAGATGATTTCAGGACTGATTGTGGTCTGTGAGAGTAAGGAGCAGAAGACAGAATGCATGTGTGAATAAGAAGGAGACAGGTGTAACAGTGAAGCTGCAAGGAGTAGAAACTGAGATGGAAGAGTTTAAATATCTGGGGTGAACTACTTCAAGCAACACTACACAGGTGAAGAAGAGAGTGCAGGCAGGGTGAAGCTGGTTTAGTGAAGGGGGTGATAGCAGCAAGAGTGAAAGAGAAGGTTTACTGCAGAGGCCTGCTGTGATGTGTGATTTGGAGACACAGACACACAGCACTGACAAAACAACAGGATTAGAAATGAGTACATCAGATTGACAGCTCAGGTTGAGAGCTTAATAATTTGCAAATCTTCGATATAGTCAGCAGCATGGTGGTTAGCACTGTTGCCTCACAGCAAGAAGGGCCTGAGTTTAATTTCATACTTTTAATGACTTTTAACTTTAGGTTTTACAGGAAGCAAGTGAGTTGGTGATGTGAATCATGTTTTGAAGTTTATTGTAGGTCTTTACCTTCACAATATAAAAAGCTTTGAGGCGACTCTTGTTGTTTATTAGCACTGTGTAAAAAACGAATAAAATTAAATTGAATAAAACTGAATTTTCACTTTTATTTTAGTTTATGATGAGCTAGGAGTAAAACTATAGGTGATCAGTAATACTGATCAGTAATAGAAGGTTTAATACAAAAACAAAATAAAATGAATCATTAATCATATAGTTTAACACAAAGTAACAGATATAATCATATTTTCAGCCCAAAATTATAGCCAACGTCTAATAACAACAGCACAGTGTGCTTGTTTAAGGCGTGCAGGTGGTGAGAAGCAGCGGGGGGACCAGAGTATGTGCTAATGGGCTGCTCTCAGCACAGACAATAATAACAACAACAAAGTGCAGAGCTGAACGGGCCCCCTTCAACCGTTTCCAAATGTCATTCCAGGCCTGGGTGTAATGAGGCTCAGAACAGAGTTGAATGGTTGGTAATTGCTGAACAGGGGAAATGGTTTGTCACCATAGCTTCCTTTAGTTTCCCAGCTTCCTCTGTCTGTGAGTATGTGTGTCTGTAGACATCTGTCCTCTCATGTGTCAGATTTCTATCACCGACCTGTAAGCCTCTTGACCTGATTGTTGGCATGCTACAGGGAATGGGCACAGTGCAGTTCCCCCTAAACGATAGCAAAAAGAAAGAAAAAAGAGCTTACGCATAGTTTTGCAGATCAGACCAGCAGATGTCTGAGTTGTCCTGCAGGTGCAGAGGGAAGATATGTTTTTGGCGAGGAATGATGAGGAGGAAAGATAAGAGGAAAGGTTAGAATACTTATAGTAATAAAGTAGTTGGATAAAGCATGGATCACTGCTGCCAGTGGTCACCGATGGTATTGCAGTAAAGGTGACTACAGATACCCAAAGAAAATCTTCCATATAGACCTCTAAACAAGGTCAATATATTATTTTATTTCATGCATCTTCTCTGATAAAAAAAACATTCCCACATTTTCCAGGATGTAAAGTTATGGGATGAGCAGAAACCATCAAATATGTGACGATTAGTCTAAAAAGAGAACCTTCATAACAAATCCCTTCTGCACTGCAGCCTTGTCAGAAAATCTTACATTAAAAAGACGGAAGTTCTGTTCCAAAGAATGAAGACTGCAATACCAGCTCAATGTTAAGTTATTGCTTGTCTTGTTTTTTCCACGTGTGTAACATGACGTTCATCAGCAGAGGTAATTTGCAAAGCATCTCAAGGTCTCAAGGTTCTTTATTTGTCACATGCATAGTTATACAAGTATAACACACAGTGAAATGTAGCCTGACACGCTCCTCGACATGTGCAAAAATTGGGGGGGGGGGGCCGCCTCATCGTTGTTGGAGATGGCACCCAACACCACTGTGTCGTCAGCAAACTTCACAATGGTGTTGGAGCCATGGGTGGCCACACAGTCTGAAGTGTAGAGGGAGTAGAGCAGTGGCGAGAGGACACATCCCTGAGGTGCTCCTGTGTTGATGGTGATGCTGTTGGAGAAGCACCTGCCCACCCTCACCACCTGAGTTCTGCCAGTGAGGAAGTCCAACACCCATGCACACAGATGGCTGTTAAGTCCCAGATCCCTCAGCTTTGTGAACAGTCTGCAGGGCACTATTGTGTTAAACGCTGAACTGTAATCAACAAGCAGCATTCGCACATAGTTACCCTGTTTCTTGTCCACGTGGCTGAGAGTGGTGTGTAGGACGTGGGCGATGGCATCCTCTGTGGATCTGTTGGATCTGTAGGCGAACTGCAGCGGATCTGTGGTGTCTGGGATGGAGGAGGAGATGATGTTCTTCAGCAGCCTCTCAAACACCTTCATTACTACTGAGGTCAGTGCAACTGGCCGGTAATCGTTCCGGGATGAGGGTTTGCTGTTCTTGGGCACAGGGATGATGGTGGATCTTTTGAAGCATGTGGGGACCACAGACTTCGCCAGGGACTCGTTGAAGATGTAAGTGAACACACCTGCTAGCTGGTCAGCACAGCAGCGTAGCAGACGGCCGGTGATGCCGTCTGGCCCCGCCGCTTTCCTTGTGTTCACTCTCCTCAGTGCCGCTCGGACGTCATGCTCCGCGATGCTGGTCACCGGTCTCTCGCTGATGACGTCACTGTCCTCGGTAGTCAGGCGGTAGATAGCATTAGCCGCCTGGCTAACCTCGAAACGGGCGTAGAACTGATTCAGCTCGTTGGTGAATGCAGAGTCGGCGTTGATCGGCGCAGTGTCCCTGGCTTTGTAGTCCGTAATGGTGCGTAGTTCGTGCCACATACTCCGTGTGTCGCCCTGGTGGAAGCGGGACTCCACACGTTCCCGGTACCGGCGTTTGGCATCTCTCACCGCGCGCCGCACGCCGTATGAGGCCGCTTTGTAGGCGCTCATATCGCCAGTGGCGAGACCCGTGTTGTAGGAGGCGGTCCTGGCGTTTACTGCAGTGCGGATCAATCTGTCCATCCACGGTTTCTGGTTTGGGAATGTGGTGACTCTCGCAGTGGGGATAATCTCCTCCGCTAGCATATTGACGAAGCATACTGCTACTTCCGTAAACTCGTTGATGTCGACTGCGCATGCTCTGAACATGTCCCAGTCTACGTCGTTGAGTGCGTCCTGTAGCGTAGCTTCTGATTGGGCAGTCCACCGTTTTACCTCCCTCTTGGTCACGTCTTCCCTCCGTATGCTTTGTTTATACTGGGGAATGAGGAAGATGGCGTTGTGGTCAGACTTCCCAAAAGCCAGGTGTGAGACAGCTTTGTAGCCCTGCTTGTATGGCGTGTAGCAGTGATCCAAAATCCGATCCCCTCTCGTTGGACACGAGACATGCTGGTAAAAGTTTGGCATGACTTGTCTGAGGTTCGCTTTGTTAAAGTCTCCTGCTACAATGAGGGCTGCGCCCGGGTCCTTGTTT
Source organism: Maylandia zebra (assembly GCF_041146795.1). Lineage (NCBI taxonomy): Eukaryota > Metazoa > Chordata > Actinopteri > Cichliformes > Cichlidae > Maylandia > Maylandia zebra. The sequence goes on from NC_135170.1 coordinate 5,622,187, forward strand.
TGAAGCGAGCTCAGCACATCATGTAATTCGGACAAAGCCATACCTGTGTCCGCTTGGGGTGGGATGTAGACCGCCGTGGCGATGACTGAGGTGAACTCACGGGGCAGATAGAAAGGGCGGCACTTAATGCTCAGGAACTCCAGATGTGGCGAGCAGCCGCTGGAGAGAGTAGAAATGCTCCTGGCATCACACCACTTTCTGTTTATCATGAAACACACTCCCCCACCTTTGGTTTTGTTCGACTCTGCCGTTCTGTCCGTGTGGAGCACAAAGAATGAATCCGACGGAGTTACGGCCTGGTCCGGCACGGTGGGGGTCAGCCATGTCTCCATGAAGCACAGAATGTTGCAGTCCCTCATGTCACGTTGGAAGGTGACCCTTGCTCTTAGGTCATCGAGCTTGTTCTCCATGGATTGTACATTGGCCAGTAGGATACTGGGCAGTGGTGCGCGATGCGCCTGCTGTCTCAGTCTGTTCCTAATACCAGCGCGTTTTCCCCGGCGCTTCTTTGTTCTGCGCCTCGGATGAGCGGCCCGTCCTTTGTTGTTCTCCGCGCCGCGTAGAATCTCTGGCGGCCAGGAAGGGTCAGGTTTAAAAGTGTCCAAGATTAGATGTGCAACCTTGGCACCGATGTTTACAAGTGATCAACTGTCGTATACTATAAGACTAGAGGATTTTGGGATGTAAACCAGAGCAAAAAATTGGTATAAAACAAGAAAAGTGGATAGTCGGAGCGGAGCGGTCAGGAAGGCGTCCGGACGTGGCCGCGCCATCTTTCTTCACTTCTCAGCATGCGGTGCTGTGTCACAGTGTTCCCAAATATCCCTGTTTGTGTGAAACCCCCCAAAAAACAACTTCTTCACACTACTAGACTGATTCATTTTCTGAACAGACGTTGTCCCATAGACTTTACAGCAAAATAAAAAAGGTAAATTGTGGTTTGTGTGAGGTGCTGATGTGAAACTGGAGGTTTGTAAAGAAAGGTGATGTAGAATATTTAATCTTAGAGCTTTGGTATTGTAATGAAGTCTCTGCCTGGGTGGTGTGTTTGTAAAGAGCAATTTCCATGTCATATTTGATCAAATGTGATGTTGTTGAAAGAGTGCTTCACTCGCGTCTCGAGTGTCTTGGCTGCCTTACACTCTCTGTAGTAGCTTCCCAGAAGAAAATCAAACAGCTTAAGCACATGTCAGCGACATCAGCACATATAAGAACCATATTTTTTTGAAAATGGATATGCATGTTAAAACTGGCAAGAGAGTTTTGCCTGTGTGAATTGGATGTATGAACTCAACATATGTGCTTCAGTCTCTACAACATTTGATATGCAGCTTAAAACACCACTGAATACTTAGTGTAGTAAAATGTAGCCAGGGGGATGTTAATGTTAAGACTTTCTCATAATTCAAAAAGGCCTTCGGATCTCCTCATCCCATCTATCATCTGTCCGTTGTCTTTACTGCTTATCACATTGATTGTGACCGTGGCTGGGCCAAGAGGTGGAGTACACCCTGGTTTTCTCACCTCTTTAAGGAAACAAAGTATTGCTAATTTCACTGAACAGAACCTGCAAATTTACCAAAGTGCAGGCAACAAAGTTAATGTTCAAGATGATAAACAAAGTTGACTAATTAGCACCTAAAAGTGATCTGGTTGAGACCTTCAGGAGACACTTTCAAATTACTGCTTAGTGTCCCCAACTGATTGCTGAAGGTTGCAGGCTGTCACTGTGAAATCAGTCGGTAAACCTATATTTACACAAATCTACAGAACTGGGTCTTATGGTACTATGTATCATTGTATATAAAAAAATATATAATGTCATTGGTTGTTGACAGTTGCATGATTTAATATTATTTATAATAACAAATAAAAACAAAATATATAAATAAAATTACTGCAAAAGGTGAGAAATTGTTTTTGAACTCTACAGTCGAATGAAATGAAGGCATCCACTTGTTTTTCTGATAAGATTAAAGTAGTCACTGTATTTGGAAACGTAGGTTTTGTTTGTTATTAAGAAAATGAGCGCAAGGCCATAATTTCCCATCCAATTGGGTCTATTTCTCTGGTCTTAGTTATTTTGTATCCGTGGCTCTCTTCCACAGCATGTCCTGTTTTGCTCCCCTCACCCCCACCCAGTAGCAGGAGATGGCCCTGCCCCTCCCTGAGCCTGATCCTGCTGGAGGTTTCTTTCTGTTTAAACAGAGTTTTTTCTTCCCACTGTCGCCAAAGTGCCAGATTTTCTCTGTATTACTGTTCGGTCTTTAGCTAACAATATAAAGGTCCTCAAGGCAACTGTTGTTGCGATTTGGTGCTATAGAAATAAAACTGAATTGAATTGTTAGCTTTAGCTTTTTAGCAAGAAATTATACAAACCCACCATGTGCTTTTTTTATATGCAAAACTGAACATTTAAAAGCCAGCTGGAAAGATCCTCTTCAATCATTCTATGCATGTAATGTTTGGATATGAAAAAAGCTTTCTTTCTGTGAAATCTGTTTTCATTTAAAAACTTGTATAAATACACAGAATCTAGCCCCAGTAATACTGTAAACTGCATATGTGCCTGACTAAACATGCAACATCAATTACTTGACTTTCAGTATCCCGAAATTACTGATATGTAGTTTGGTGTAAGATCAGTCTGCATCACGTAGATCTGTCTGTCCAGCATATTGTTATTCTGAGCCCGTGTAAAAGAAGGCAACAACTTGGCGTATGAGAGAGTTGCCCAAGCACATCTGGTCTTGTGTGTTATTGCAGGTTCATACACGTGTTGGGTCTCTGTAGTCATGGCCTGTGTGTGTGTGTCTGGAGCAGAGCTGCAGGTGAACGCCAAAGGCTACCATAATCACAGGTCAGGGTCATTACGTTTTTTGGTGTGTGTGAGAGAGAGGGAAATAGACGAGGGTGTTTTGAGGGTGAACAGGTGGTGAGCTGGTGTTCAAAAGCAAAAGAGAGAGTGTCCAAGAGACAAACGGTGCTTAGCTGCAAGTATACCATGAACTGGATCAGATTTTGGTGGTTCTAATAATAATTAGTCCTTTGCTTTTATGTATTTGTTTTTTTGCTCTTGCCAATGAATTGTGACAATATGTGCTACAGTAAACAGATAAACCTTTTGCAGGTAGCCCCATGAGATCCTACTTTTGTAACACCTCCGTCCCATTCATGCTTTAGCTACCTCAGTGCTCTAGTGCCACAGATTAAATCCAATGTTACTTAGAATCAGTCTCACTGGAGACCACAAGTGCAGCTCTTTGCAACACTCCTCAGCAAGCTCTTGAGACCAGAAATACCTGGCACTGTGTCTTATGAAATGATTGTTTTAGTGTTTGGTGCCATCATTCTTTGTTTTCTCTCTTTCATCTAATTCAGTTCATTTTCTCTCACCCTGGATCAAGTACGACCATTCATCAAAGCAAACTGGTGCATGACTGTCCTTGGAACAATCTGCTCAATAACTAGCAGATATAGAGGCTGGAGGGGTCGCAGTAGAAGGTATAAGTTTGAATTTGTCAGCCAGACGACTCTGCTTCATGTCCTGTTTGGGAACTTTGCTTTTAACTTAGTTTTGTCTCCAGTCATTCTTTTTTTCTGCTTTTACCCACTAGTAAGATAAAGATAAAGGCCCCACAGTAAAACAAAGAAAACCCAACAATCACACGACCCTCTATGATCAAACACTTGGAGACAGTAGGAAGAAAAAACTCCCTTTTAACAGAAGGAAACCCAGCAGAACCAGGAGACATGACAAAAGACACGCTGTTCGAAAGAGCAAGAGATGAATAAAAACTAATGATTAAAAAAACCCTGGGAAACCCTGAGCAGCATAAGCCTAATGCAGTGCAACTAAGGGAGGATTCAGGGTCATCTGATCCAGCCTCAACTATAAGCTTTATTGAAAAGGAAAGCTTTAAGCCTGAAGTAGAGAGGGCGTCTGAACCCAAACTCTAAACTCAGGGCTGGTTCCATGGAAGAGAGGCCTGAAAGCTGAAGGGACTGCTTCCCATTCTACTCTAAAAACCCAGGAGCCACAAGTAAGCCTGAGACTGAAGTGCTCTACTGCTTTTGTAAGTGTGCATACGTGAAGAGTCTTACCATTGTGCATAATTTGGGGATTCCAGGGGATTTGATAAGTATTTACAGTGTTTGACAGTGTTTGACAGTGTCAAATGTTTCAACTAGATGCAATGTGTTTAACAAGAATGAATGATGATGAATCAATGCTTGTCAGTACAGTGAAGTAAAACAGAGCTGTGCTATAAAACTATAAACTGTCTCCTACTCTCCAAGGAATGCTTCTTAAAACGTTAAGGTGGATGGAACCCGTTGTAAATCTACCTAACCTGCTGCATTTCTAAAACAGCGCAGCCCATGCAGATATACTGGTAACATTTGGTAAAGGAATTCCAGTAAGGCCATTTGCAAATATGGCAGTTTACCCCTAAGACCCATATGGAAAAAAAATATTAAAAACTTCTATGATTTACTCATGAAAGTGGCCACTTTCTCATTACTTTCATATATTGTTTTAGTAAGTATCCAAAACATACAAGTTTCATTTACATAATTTTTCAAGGGATCTTATATCTGTTTTCACTCTTGTATACGTTTCATACAAGTTTTACACAAGACAGATACAAACTTTATAAGCTTTATATATATCTTTTCCATATGGGGACCTAGCTTGAAAACTGAATTTGATCTGAAAATGAGTGCAAGGCCATAATAAAATTGGTGTATACAAAAAGAAGGCAAGACATATTAGCAGGTTTACCTTGCACATTGTTGTCTATAATATCTAATCCACATGGTTACCTTTGGTTTAATTTTTGTGTTTTTGGATGTTGCTCAAGCATTTTTTTTCTCTAGGGGAGTAAAATGAACTGCAAATTTACCACCAATCAAATACAATAAAAGATAGTGTGAAAAATACCTAACTGTGCTTTTGCTTGAAACAAAAACAAAACACTCTCTTTAAGATTCAGGTTCAAGGTTGGGGGAAAAAAAGAACCACCTGCTATATTTAGCATCAGGACCAATGCCGCCAAACTTTGACCTTTCTGACCCAGGGCCAGGTGTCAGGGGTCAAATGTCATCAAGCTGAAATGACGGTTTATTTTTAGTGCAAACAAGACTGCTATTTAAGGCTACATAAAGAGGCTGGTCAGATAATTATACCACCGATTGGTCGGCTGCCATTTATCCACCCACCATACAGGTCAATTGCAGCCATATGTGGACAGAGTAGGGGGTCTGCCCCACTGCCACCATCTCTGTGTGTGTGTGTGTTTGCATTAATTTTCTCCTGTGTAAATGTTGACATCTTTCCTGTGTTGCAAATGCACACAATTATCGCATCGTCTCATGGATGTATATATATATATATGGCTGCACTGTGTTGATGGAACCATTTCTCTTAGGCAACCTTGTATCACAGTACGTGTGTGTGGTTTATCCGTATAAATCTTAGTATCTCTCAGTTGCTCTGTTGTTATTGCAGCTTCAGCTAACGCTCTTCAATTTGGCTTCAGAACTCAAAACATGCTGTCGACCTTGAGGCAGCTGTCCTCCCACTGTGGTGGAAATCAAATCTCTCTGAAAGGTTTGTTTACGCCGCGCCCTCTCGAACCACCCAGACTCTGGGCTGACGATGACAGTTTACAGTATGTTCCAAGGTAGGATACGGATTAAACTGTCCGCCAGTGTGACTGAAGAGCATGACAGCCACATGAAAGAAAGCACATCAGTATGTCACTCAGTTTTTGAAAAGTGCATTTCATAAGCAAATTCAAAAAGAAATACAGGGATGAGTGAAGAGTTTCAGTATCGATGTAACTGCATAATTTAAGAAAACTTTCTCACCTGTGAAATAACTTGAAACAGCTACAACAGCTATTACTGACAAAATTATGAAATTATGTCACAGTTTCTTTTTACAGGTTTAGTCTTCAATTCAATTTAGACAAAATAAAATTGCTACATGTAACATGTGAAAGGCCACAGCCGGAGAATGATCAGCAGCAGTTTCAGTTCTGTCTCATTACAGTGATTTTTATATAAATGCTCTGATAAAGTCACAAAGTTAGTAACTTAATGTCAAACACAGAATGAGCCTTGCTGAGCTAAAAAACTCTGAAAATGAATCCAAATAAATGGTCACGTTTCTATGCTTTCAAAAAACCCACCTTATTAGTACATTTTAGGTTTGTACATTGCATAGATTGATCTTAACTCTGGTAAGATTTTTTTTAACTTTAATTAATGGTATAAAATGTGACCTTTCCAAAAAGGTGCACAATTAGCTGCATTGTATTGACTAAATTTTCATTCATAAATTTAATAAATAAACCCGTGCCTCAATTTATTGTACTTACAAGTACCTACGAGTTGGAGGAGACACAAACCAAGCCTTAGGGAGTTCTGGTATAAAATTTGCACAAAATCAACATGTGGATCCATCTGCTGTGCAACACCTCGGTAAATAAGTGAACAGCTAAAAGTGCCCACTCTTACTGCCCATGCAGAGTTTGATCTATTTTACATAAAGATGGATTTCAATTCAGTTCCTTTCAACGTTATTTATATAGCACCAAATCAAAACAATTGGTTCAAGGCACTTTGCACTGTAAGAGAAAGACTCTACGATAATACAAGCCCACAGCTAACCAACCAACCATAAATCAAATAGAAAAACTTGTCGATGCATGAAAGGTTTTGCTTCAAGTTGGATTAAACAGTCAAAACATAATAATCAAAGAATAAACTAAATATGTCACACAGTTTCTTTCTTTTTGTTTATTTATTTTATGTTTTTTCTGGATCATCATAGCCCACCTCAAAATCTGCTACGGGTGTTTGAGTTTTACAGCTCGCAAACAATGGCTGTCAAAAAGGCACACACACACGCATTGGCACTAGAGGATACACTGGTTTAGACTTTTACTCACATTTCTGAGATGACATTGGAAGTGTAAATGAGACTACTAGTTAATATTAGCTTGTTTGCTCAGCCAAACTGGCAAATATTTCTACATTTTAGTCTTGTAGCTTGGTCTGCTATATCTAAGTTGCTTCACATCCATTAATGGTGTTGTACCAATCCATCCATTTCATCCTTAAATTGTGCCTCTAGATTAAATATGAAATGGTTGTACTCTCTCCTTCTTAAAGACTTCTTTGTTGAATCACCACAGTTAAAAATCACATATTAGTCAAGCAAGCACAGTTTCTTTATTAAATAAAGTAATGAATAAATAAAAGACATTGTATACACAGTGTAAAAGTAAATAATAAACGGTCATATAACTGAGTATGCTGGAATAATGTGCGCTGGACAAACAACTCTAAGGTAATTTTCCAAGGCAGGAGAACCTTATGCTACCTATGAGGCATGGTGATAGAGGTGTCATAGTTTAGGGTTTGTTCACTATCTCAGGGGCTGGACCGTTAGCACTCATGGATTTAGCTACTGAAAACGCATTTGTAATCCATTCTTTCAGCCGTTTCCATTTACTGAGAATCCGTTCTTGGGCAAGAGAAGGGATACACCCTGGGCAGACTGCCAGTCTAACAGAGGGCTCCATTTAGGATCGGTGCATTAACAAGATAAATATTCTTTAAATAAGCTAGTAAATCAGTGCAAATACGCAGCAGCAATATACTTTTTCCTGAACCATGAATTAAGTTTATATAATAATATAAGTACAACGCATACAAATGATTCGCCGTGTGTCCTGGATAAATCTCATCTTGTAATGTATGCTGACAACTCCACCATGTTTTATTCAGCCAGTAGCCACTCTCAATTGACAAGCATATTACAACTAGATTTGCTGAACGTGTTTGATTGGATAAGTAAAAACAACATGATTTTAAACGTGTCTAAATCCAAATCCATGTTAATAGGAAGTAGAGTACGCTTAGTCAACAGCCCACAACTAAATCTTTCCATAGCTGGATCGGTATTAGAACAGGTCACCCTGATTAAATTACTTGGTGTTACCATAAACCACCACCTTTCATGGTCTCAGCACATCAACTCTGTTATTAAGAAAATGGGACAGGGCATAGCTATAGCTAGGAAATGCTCTTTTTATATCACTTCTTCAATTATGAAAGATGTCATTAATGCACTAGTATTATCTCATCTAGAGTATTGCTCAATCATTTGGTCAGCAGCTAATAAGACAGATCTGAACAGACTTCAGTTAGTCCAAAATAGGGCGGCCAGATTAGTGTTAAGGTGTTCATATTATACAAGTATTGATAAAATGCACGATAAACTTTCTTGGCTTTCTGTACAAGCTAAATTATACTATGGCTTACTTGTATTTTTAAAGAAAGCAATACTGGTAAACACACCACACTTTTTTTATGCTCAGTTGCAGCATCCAGATGAAATACATAATCATGCTACACGATTCTCAACCACAATTTAGTAATTCCTCGAGTTAAAAGAGACTTTTTGAAAAACTCTGTTATATTTAATGCAATTAGAGAATTGGCTTCTATTCAGAATTTTAAAAATCACCTAAAAGCCTATTTAGGCAGTTTTTAATTTATTTGTAAAAATTGTAGAGGGTAATGTCACTTGTAATGGAAATTGTGTATTTTGTTTGGGTGTTTTTTTTTATAATTTTTAATATTTACATGTTTACATTTTCAGAATTTTAAAACCTTATTGTGGATGTAAGAGCCAAATTATGTGGACAATTTACATCCAACTCATTGTGTAACATTTTATTTGGTGGTATTTGATGGTTTGGGCCCCAGGAAGACTGGCAACCACTTTTGTGGAAGCTAATGGGGTTCCTTATAAATAAACAAACAAATAAACAAACATTATATATTTTTTAACATATATATACTGGTTTTGTACTAGTTTTTATTTAATCTGATCATGAAATATCCCAAATGGAGTAGAGCTGATTGGGATTCAGTGATACAACAAAAATTTCACCTTTCCAGAAACACTCTTTATTTCTCTGGACAATCCATGGCCTTTGAACCAGAAGTGGACTTTGCTTTTAATGACACTTCTTTCTACTTGTATAATTTTGTAAAGTCTCTGAGCATAAACCTCACTGGACAGCGCCTCTCCCTCCTTATGAATTCCAATGAAATCCCAGAGTTCATCCATAATAAATGTGTAGCTGTATGGTATACTTGCAAAATGTCTTTCCAACTCAGCCAACTTGACTATACTGGTTTCTCGTCACAGCTCAAATTTGCATATTTGCAAACTGCATCATCGACCCTGAGCAGTGAGGCTATATTGGACCAAAAAAAGTATGGAAAACACCTAGAAAACACATAAACACACAGAAACACAGAAACTCCTTAGAATACCAGAAAGAGCTGCCTGACTGAAGTCCCACAACACTCTAGAGTTGAGTCATAATTTTACTTCACAGGCTTTGTAATTTTGGTCTTTCTCTAATTTTGTTTTCTTTGGTCAGTCTTTATTTCATTCTCTTTTCCGTTGTCTCTTTCCCCTTTTAGTTACATCTTATTCATTTGGTTTCTTGATTCTCGGTTTCACTTGTTGCCTTCACTCTCTTTACGACCGTCATTAGCTATAACTGCCATTCTCAGTGTATAAATCAGCAGTCAGTTTCACACCAGAAACACAATAAGAAGAAATGTTGCTCTTATAGTGGCAGTTTAGTGATTCTAAATATAGCGGAGGACTGTCTCTCATTAATGACAATGATGGTTCTTTTGTATTAAAAATATAAACAGATATATGACAGCACAGAATTATATTAAATGGAAAAGACACAAATAAGTGAGTGAAAAGGTTAAAATCAGCTTGTTAGATCTGCTATTATAGACAGAATATTGGCAGCTTCCCCTTTTAAAATATATATAATATAAATCTATATATTTGTAATATTTGACCCCTGCTTTTTAAAAAATACCTGAGTAAAGGTACCTCTCTTTTCTCTAACAACATCTGAACCTGATTACAGTTTGAAAGAATAACTTTTAGCACATGACAGCAGGGTCACTTTCAGCAAGAGTGTCTCTGACATGAAAATGAAAAGCTCATAGCCTTAGTGGTGTGTTTTAATCGTTCTACAACTATGAACCTGATGGTCGAGCCTCGAAAAACTAAATAAACCTCACTGAAACTCAAGTTATCAGCTCTGCCAGCGCTGCAAGTATAACCTCATAGTGGAAGAGATACTGCAGATGAGTCATTTTTTGATACAGAAAGACAGGTTTTGGAAATTACTGTTGTTATTTTAAGGCTCTGACGGTTATGGAAGCAGAACTTTGATCACTGAAGCACTGAACTGAGGGGCTTACACCCTGCCAGCATCAAACAGGGAACAGGGACTCTAAATAGAAATAAGCAGGTGGCCATTGGGTGGAGGTGGTGAAACTTTGTTTGCATGCAGCACAAAAAGGTTTGTCAATAACATCGAGAGTAAAAAGAAAGTCTCTATTACAGATTATGAACATGAAACTTTTTTGTGACACTACACATGGCAACTCCAGTTTAAGCTTTAATATCACAAATGAAACAAATACTTATTCTTTTCTCATGTCAGTACGTACACAACTGATGATTTGTTTTCACACGACTCTGTACAGTCTTTTAAAAAACTAAGTACAGCCTTAATGCTTCAATCAAGGAATCTAAAGTGTCATTAAATCAAATGCACCTGATTGACTGATCATCAGCAACTGAGACCACCTCCACAAAAGCAGAGGTTTTGGAAAGTTGCTGGTCTGACGCATTCAGGCATTTGTATTTGTTAGCACAAAGACATAATATTCCCAAGAGTGGACCTTCTAGCAAATTTACCCAAAGATCAGACTAAGCAATGGTCAATGAAATGGCAAAATTCAGACTTTTAAGTCTTACTTTTATGTTAAAAGTTCCAGACAGTAGGCTACAAATATAAAAACACTGATCAAATCTCTCTAAAATCAACAACAGTCAACAGGATAGCTTTCTCTAACAACCAGAAGTTTTATGGCAATGCACCCAACTATTGGTGAGTAACATTAATTACTCTGTTAGATCAAAGGCACCTCACTTCTTAAATTTCTACCAAATGTTAGCTTTGGGAATAAATTGCACACTGTCCCTGTGGAAAGTGGGCTGCAACTTGAAATGCAGCAGAAAATTAACACATATATGTCTTTAGTATACCATGGCTGCACTTTAGAAATGCTTGACTATACTAACAAAGTATGGAGCCATTCAAACATGTATTTTTGTGCTAGAACTGGCAAAATTGTAAATTGTAGTTTGAACCTAATTTGCAAATGATCGTAGCTTCGTTTTAAAATGGTTTGATTTCAGTGTCAATGTACAGTGTAGATCCTGGCTCTTCAAACTCCATCCACTATGGCTTGTGGTTATGGTTATGTAAACAGTTATAATGACATTAAAAAAAGATCTTTGTTTGTTCATGCTCCATAAACTTTAAAATGACCTCAGTTGCAACAATGAATGCAACAACTTATTGTCATATTAACTGACTCCTTTAGAGGCAGTGCAATGTCGCAAGTTTAGGCCAGGGTGGCAAAAAATGATGTGTTTGTGCAAGTTCAAATGTTTGTGCTTGAATGAAACTTTGGGTGTATCCTTTGGCTTTTGAGAGTTCTGATATTAGTCAGAGGCTGAACTAAAGATAAACAGCTACATGGCTTGCTACAGCTAAAGTTGGTACAGTTGATGGATTGATGGAAGCAAATAAACAAAAATAATCCAGATGCCAAATTCTCACAAATGGTCCAAGGCAAAATAATAATTAAAACTGCCTTCATTGCACAGCTTTCTATTCCATCTTGTACCGAAAGCCTCAATCTGCTGTAGCAGAATCTCCAATAAGAAAAACGAAGTGTTAAGAGGGGAAATACAAGTTTGTAATAGTTCCAAAAATATTTTGAATCAAAGAGGAAACTGTTGTATGTTGTGTTCTAAGGTTGTGCTGAGTTCTACTTTGCCCACTGATCCCTATCAACCAAACAGACGGCTGGCGCTCAGTAGCTCAGCTTCCGCAGTAATTACTGTGTCCCCCGAGACACTGGGAGAAACTCAGAGCATAGGCAGCGTCTCACTGGGTGCACGAATGAGTGAGTAAGAGTGACTGTGCATGGGAGGAGAAGGTTGCTATGTGTAGATAAGATCCATGTACATCCTTACTGTATGCTACAATAGGAATGCGTGCTTGCACTTGTGTGTGTATCAAATGTGCTTCTGCTCTGAAGTGAAACCCCAAAGAGACTGTGCCAGAAAATTGAACCCACAGAAAACTGAAAATACCCATAATTCCCTCATTTGCCCACAGAAGGTATTTAGTTTCCCCTTTACAAACAGCCCCCAGCTCCCTGCCATCTGAACACTGAAAGCTGATACACACTGAGGTTAAGCCAGTGAGACAGTAACCAGTGTGACAAATATCTGATGTGTCATAATTGCGCTTTCTTCCATTAGCCTTGTAAAGTAGGTGGGGACGACCTGAAGGGCAAAGCAGGCCGCGTGATTGGTGGATTAAGGTTAAATAGCTTGTAGAAATATCTGTCATTGGATCTGCATCCAGTCCAGCGTGTCTTAGTGAATTATATTCTGGGGTTTTAATAAATAAATAATGAATGATCAAAATATTTTGCGACATAATACATGGTATGTAGAGTCTGTGGTTTTGTGAATCTAACATAAGTCATTTTCACAGAAGCCCTGAACTTTTCACCTAAAAGAGGTGCACAAGTGAGAAGGCGTATGTGTGATACGGTTGGATTGCACATTAGTCAGTTTTTAACCTGCTGGCTCCTTAGTGAAGAGTCTGTGCCATGTTGTATTGCGCCAGTGTGCAAATAGCACAACTAATCGTCCGTTTCATTCACCACTAGCGTCATGTGCTTTGCTTCCTGCACTTTATCCGGGCAGCTCCCTCGCCTAAATCACACAGAGTACTTTGAACACGTCTGAAGTGAACCATTTCCAGCTGTGTGCTTCATGTGAGAAAAGGACTGCAACAAAAATATCATTACCCGTTTTTCAACAAAATGACCAAGTTCATGCTATAAAGTACTCTGATATTTTATGTAATGTGGAAGCCTCAGTACCTAACAACAGAAATACTCCATTGAAATCAAATGAAGTACTTGTTATTTCCACTGTGAATCAAAAATCACCATCCATCCATTTTTGTAACCATTAGTTAACTGGAATTGCAGGAGTCTGGAGCCTTTTCAGTTTACATTAGGCAAGAGGTGGGGTACCTCTTACCTCCAGGAGAGGCTGCCAGTCTATCAGAAGGGCAACACAGACACAGACAGCCATTCTAACTCACATCCACACCTACGGCCAATATAGAAACACCAATTAAACACGGACATCTTTGGACTGTGGACAGAAACTGGAACACCCGGAAAAACAGAAAAAGAACAGACATACACAGTAAAATGTGGCAGCTGTGGCTCAGGAAGTAGAGCGGCTCTGTGGTTTGATCCAAGGCTCCTCCAGTCTGCATGTCAAGGTGTCCTTGGGCAAAAGATTGAACCCCAAATTGTCCCTGATGTATCCACTGGTATGTGACTAAAGAATAAAGTGCCGTATGAGTTTGTGTATGTGAATGGGTGAATGTGGCTTGTACTGTAAAAGTGCTTTGAGGTCACAGAGTCATAAAGCTATTTAAGAAGCAATCCAAAACATACAAAGTGGACACAAAAACTGGCCAGTGCACTCAGATAGATCTTCTAAAAGAGTGTACATCACTACGTAATTAAGGTCTCCGTATAGTTGTAGAGCAACAGCATAATGTGACAGTCAACGCAGACATGAATGAGCCTTCACACTCAGCATAGAAAGTGCTTCAAGAACTGAGGTTTTGGGAAGAAAACGATAATTTGATTTAGCTGGATTAGGACTAAATCACAGGTTATTAATTACCAAAGCAAAAAATTGTGAAATCATAAAATCTAGTTTTATGTTATGCTAACATTTCTGCTTTATACAGAGTGTCGAGATGGAAAACTAACTTTTCTGTGCCGGCATGCAATACTGAGTGTGTAAAGCCATACGCAGAAACGTGTGTGAAGCGCAACAGTGCATGTGCACTCATCAAAGTGTGTTTCTCTTCAACTAATTGCCGAGAGCTTGGAGTCAAGGCTCAAGGATAAGATAAGATGGCAGAAACCAAATGCTGCTGCTGTCGGTAAATAACCACGCAACTGCAGCTTTCCTTCCTCAGAATCCAAGTTTTCCTGTTGGTCCGTGCATCGAGTGAGCGACCGACTCTGAGCTATTCTGCAAAAAAGAAAGAAAGAAGATACATTATGAAATTTCAAAACTGAATTGGCATAAACTGAAGCAAAAGAAAGCATTTGTGAGGGAAGCATTTCCTTTTCCCAGTCTTGAAAGATAGGCTGACTTTGTGCAGATACAGGGTTTTTTTGGGTCCGACAATGGCGAGAAGCATCTGGTAACACTTCTGTGTAATTGCTGCTGAGAAACCCTGAAGATCTGAGAGGAGAAGAAAATTCCAACATGTTTTTCCTCCGTCCGTCTCCTGCCCCATTCGCCTTGTCTTGGAATTTCACTGGAGTTTGGGCAAAAACAAAAGAGACGGGTGTTCTAAGTGGAAAAAAAAAACTCTTGGATTAAATACAAGGAGGGTGTTTTTCAGCAGCTTTTCAGGGTGTGTGCACTCAGGAGGAGATTTACAAAGTGCAGCCGTGACAAGAATTAAGTTGGTACCAATTTCTTTTGTTGCAGTCACTGCTCCTTCTAGAGCGGTGCTAACTGAAAACAAATGATTTTTAATGAATAATCGCTCAAACTTGAACTGATGTCTTTTTGTGTTTCGGCAGCACTGTGATCAAGCAAAGTTCTGAAGTTTCATTACTACCTGTCATTTATACAAATTGGGTACTTTTAAGATTTTTGAGTGTACTTTTCAAAAATATGGTTACATATCTTGACAAATGGACTAAACATAAGAAGTGAAAAAATGTCTGCTACTCTTGTTTAACTGCTCATAAAAACAACAATTTTTAACATTTTTGATCAGTTTTTAAAACATATATAACAGTTTTTTGTCAGTATATTATAATGTTGTTGCATTGCATTAATAGTTGAATTTCACAGAAAGTCTCCTCATCCACAGAATGATAAGTGTTGTGCAAGTTTTGCAATATTATATATGCATTAGATTTTTTTCCCGTTAGTCGTCGTGCAAACCTTGTTTAAAACTAGCAAACTAATTACCTGTTTAAACTAATTACCTGTTTAAACTAATTACTGGTTTAAAGAGCTTCAGTATGAAAAGTCTTCATTATTTATTGCCCATGGTGGCATTTACACATTTAATTAATATTGTACTTTTTTATACTTAAGAATTCATCCTCTGATGCTGATGGGTGTGTTGAAGTCCTCAGACTGAATATTTTCATTTGTTCCCACTGACCCATTTAATCAATCCTGAACCAAAGTACATGGTTTTCACTTCAGTAATATTAATTTTTGTCGTTGTTGTGAAGCACTAATTACTAATGTGCCTGCCTTCCTGGGTGTCGGCTGCTGTACTTCACAGTGCTTTCCCACGCTGTCAATCTCAATACTGACATCATTACTCTAGTCCAATCATCTTCTCACCCGCCTTCTTTGAGCCAATCAGCCTCTGCTTCACGTGGTTTAAATCTGTGCTCTTCATCATGCTTCCTTTCAGACTCTCAGACTTTCAGACTCTCTGTTCTATCACTGTTGGGATTTTCATTCTGCTGTGATGGGTCATTGGAGTCTAATCGCCAAATACATTCATTTCTCTATCTCAATAAATCATCTTGAATTCTTCCAAGTGATCTCTCCTTATAGAAACTGCTGGTTAGGATAAATATAAATGAACACAGTTGTTCCTTGAATCCTTGCCAATGATGATATACCTGTAGATATAGTAATATTTTGAATTTTTATATATTTATTTATTTTATTTTTATTAATTTCATTAGATATTTTTTTCTTAAAACTCTTATTTTGAAATTAGCCATAAAGCATTTACGAGAAAGTACCGCCAGGTTGTAACTCAGGGGTGGGCAATTCCAGGCCTCGAGGGCCAGTGTCCTGCAGGTTTTGGATCTCACCTTGGGTCAACACACCTGAATCACATGATTAGTTCGTTACCAGGCCTCTGGAGAACTTCAGGACATGTTGAGGAGCTAATTTAGCCATTTAAATCAGCTGTGTTGGTTCAAGGACACATCTAAAACCTGCAGGGACACCGGCCCTCGAGGCCTGGAGTTGCCCACCCCTGTTCTAACTAGTCACTGGTCCATTTTCTTATCCGGGTGCCGGTCACAGGAGCAGTAATCTAAGCATCTAAAATCAGAGACACACAGATTTTCTTTTGCCCTAGCCACCTACTTTAGCTCTTTTGAGCCTAGGACATTCCCAAGCTGGCTGGAAAGACAAATTCATCTAGGAAGCACCCAGATATCATCGTGCTCAACAGACCCCGTAACTACAGCTCTGCCTGTCAATCTCTCACTCTGTCTCCTACCTTGTGAACAAAAACCTGAGATACTTAAAATTCTCCATGTCCTTCCCTCAGCTCCTTCCTGACACTTTTCCAGCTAAGAGCCATGGCTTCAGACTTTGCTACAAACCACCCCAGTGTGAGACGGGGGTCCAATGAAACTAAAACCTTGTAGACTTGGAGACAACTAGAATAATCCAACTACAAGAACTCAGGATCACAAATGAGTGCGCAAAGAAACAATGTTAAGCTCTAGTTTCCACAATGACAGCGCTAAGACTGTGCAGTGTATCCATGGACTAATGTAATTAGTCCATTGCAATAATGTAATGTAATTACTGAATTTAAGAAAAAGGAAAACTTTAAAGGTCTTGCTTAACAAACTACAGAAAAAACTGTGCATATGTCAGTCAAACATTTCTGCAGTTTTATAGAAAATATGATGTGAAATAAAAGACAGCACACCAAAAGCAAGAAATCGTATTTCAATTTGGATGAGTTCCACTTTAAGGTAATCTTCCCGTGTAATCTGCGCTGCTCCCAGCATGGCTATTTATAGGTCTTGCTGTGGAAGTTCTAATTCACGTCCAGTATGCACGATGGGTAAGGCACAGGAAGAAATGCTATACATTTTTGTATCAATCTTATACCAAGTAAATATTTTGCCAGTACCAAAGCTGATACTTCTAACTTAAAAAGGCAGGTTTAGGGGAGAACAGTGTGTCGTGACTTATGAGATAAACTGTCTGCAAATTGTGAACATATTTAAATGACCCCTAAATCACTGTGATTTTTACTTTCTATAAAAACAGAGTTTTTTGGAGACCTGGACTGTGAATGTGCCTATCTCTAAAGGACTTTGGGTCAACTTTGGTTAGAAAAGCCTCGATCGTATTGTGCTAGTATCACTTCAATAATAATGTCACCATTGGGGTTTTTTTGTTTCTTTGTTTGCCCTCAGTAAAACTTTAAGATCCTAACCGAATACAACCAGTTTATGCAATTTTGGTGTTTTTAAAGAAAAAACATTTATTCCATTGTTTCATTCCATTTCACTAATACCCAACAATAAAACAGAGTGGGGAGATAGGGGTCTTTTTTACTCTGGTGTAAGATATCCTGTGACTCTATCTGACGGGCTGTTTAGCTCACAATCTGCCTCGTAGTGACATTTTAATCATGAGATCACACGGTTGGACAAAGACTAGACCTCCTTTCAACACACACACACACACACACACAGACACTGACCACACACACACAGATATAGCCCGCAATCACCAAAATAAATACTTTGTGCCCACACCTAACCACATTTCACCAACATAACCAACCACACCAATGAGCCCACCCTGACTCTGCATCCAAATCTGCCAGCCCAACTGACTCTAATTTACTGTTTCATGTCTCTGTGTGGCACCAGGGTGGCAGAGTGGCAGGGTGGCACCACTGGGGATTTGTGGGTGTCTCCGTTGCTGCAGGGGGGGAGGGCGGCATGTGCCCACAAGCTGTCTGCCAGGCATCAAAGACCGCTTTCATTTTGTTTGGTGAAAAATGCTGATTTTTACACACTGTCACTTCTACTGAGAGCTTTGGGAATTACTGTTTTTAAGATGGGGTTTAACCCGTTATCACTTTTGTTGTACAGTTGCCAGAAATCTGCATGAATGCTGGCAAGAATGTGGATACCTGTTTTTTTCCTTTTCAAAATAGTATTTATAGCAATGGAAATGCTGAGAGAAGAAAAGAAAAGGGTGGTCTTTGGAAGAGAGGCCGCGAACCATTCAAAACTAACAAAGAAGTATCTCTAAAGTTCTTATCCAAAATAGTTAGTTTACCAAAATGACAAAAAATGTACCTTATCCTCCAGAGCACTAAAGGGAATTTAGTGCTCCGGCATCCGGCAGGATGTACGATTTAAAACTTCATACAGAAAGAAAAGAGAAAAAAGAAGAAAGCTGCTGTTCATTTCTGATATATGCACATTGTCTCCATTGGTGCTGGTGGCATGATATAGCAGTATAGGATCCCAAGAACATATGGCCATGTTTAAAAATTCAGACAAGACCGCATAAGGAGGTAGAAACTTCCTAAGATTACTAGAAGATTGTAATTTGTGAACCTTTTACTAGCACTTGGGGAAACTTTGAATATACAGTGGGTCGTATATTTGTGACAGGACCAAAAGCTCACCCCATCTGTCAGTTTGACATGTCGTAATGTCAAAATACTAAACCCAAGACAAATAAGGTACTGTATGCATGCTATAAGGAACAGTATGAATGTGTGTTTGAATGCAGCTTGTAGAGAGAATATGCTTTTGAGTCTGTTTACCTTGTGTGTTGCATTTTCTTTGCTTTTAAATACAGTTTGGTTAGATTTAGGAAAAGATCATATCTTTTGTTGACCTTTTTTTTTTAAAACTCTGGTTAAAAATATAAAGATACATAAAGGTGCATTCAGATGACAAGCGTTCCTGATCAAGAGTCCATATGTTACACACTGGGAGTTAGACTGGACTCAATATTGGTGAGGCAGCAATAGTTAGTAAATCTCAGGTCTACTGAATCCCAGATTTACATGTGAATAGTGGAAGTATAGATTGGTATTGGAATTGATCATCACCAGGGCCTCAAAAACTATGAGTTAACTCTGAGATGAGGGAAACTAAGAGTTTTCTCTTCCAGATAGAGACTCGGTGACTGGGGTAAGAGACCCTGTCAAACTAACCTACCTGCTGTTAGTTTCTCTCTGACTCCTCCACTCCTGCTGCACCAGAACAAACTGACAGCCATTTAGCGTTTAATTTCCTCAAACAAACAGTCAATGTCAAATCACATATCTGACTGCATAATTATCTCATACAAACACTATAGTCACACTATTGAAAACGGTGGTTGGAAAGCACAGCATGATCAAAAGTTTTGGAAATATGTGCGATTAACTTGCAGTCTTGTTATCTTCAAAGTGGTAATTCGAGGATGGGGTCTGCGAGACAGCTGCCATCATCAAAGCAACTTATGGATCAGTAATGGATAAAATGGATCAGTTTGCAATTGAATGGGGTCAAGTTGGCAATTACATCCAATCTTTTTCCAAATCACAACAAGGTACTTTATATTGTAATGTAAAGACCCTACAATAATCCAAATCCAGGCTAACAGATTAGATGTGATAATCTTCAGAAATCATAACATTTCTCCACAAAGATTGATTGATGTAGTTAGAATGTAACTTCAAAGTAACATGAACACTGTATAATAGACACAATGCAAACACATACAACCAAGCAGCAATTGGCTACTGGCCAAGTTCCCAGTTGCAAAGTGATGCATTGGAGACAAGTTGTGCTCAGTGTTGCAGTCCGACTCAGATTGTTAGCAACATGTTGGCAATCTGTGTTAATACATTAGACAGCAGTTATTTGCAAACTGTCACCAATCCGTGTGAGAACGATTGCAGCCAGTATGAGTTGGATCATAAGTGTTTGAGGACAGTGTGTTCGACCTTTGGGTGACCTTTTAGGACTAACAAGTCCCTAAAAGTACTTGGAAACTGTTGCTGAATGTGAAAAATTCAGTGCAGTCCTATTTTTACTGTAGTGTCACTGAACCATTGGCTTATTATTTCTTAGCATGAATTTTTTTGGGCCATCAATTTGTCCTTAATGTGACAGCAGAGCTGGTGAATATTGCAGATTTTATACTGACTCCAAATAAGATGTATAGATTGTATATTTCTAACTCTGTGACTCTGGAAAGTAAAGCATTCATCAAGTTGTCCACCAGTTCATAAATCACTGATCAGTGAATAATTTATTGGTTAAGTTGTAATCGCTTGGATCTCTAGTGATGGAAAAATATGTCACACTGTAAATATATGATGTTGAACAGCATTTAATCAATATCTACAAATGTAAAGTTTCAACGTCATATCTGCAGTTGTTGTCACCTGCCGCCTGTCTCCGTCCAATTACAGCTGAATGGTTTAAATGTAAACCATTCATCTTACTAAACCAAATGAAAATCTGGTTGGATTCCAGCTTTAATCTGTTAAAGAAAATTCCACTTTTCATCTCTCTCTCTTTTTTTAAAGATATGATGGTCAGCACTGATGGAGATTTACATTTCAGTTCAGCTGGATTCAAATTTTGGCTCTGCTCTTTACTTCATTATAAAATCCACGCACAATATGCATGTGCTTAACTGAGAGTAAACTTTCTGTAACAGGGCCCTATATAGTTTGTCAGTTGGTGCTGTAACAGTTTAAACATTAATGTTAGTTTACCATCTTTAGCGTGGGTTGTAATTTTGATATAATTAAGTTAGTTGCCATCTGTTCCACTGTTTAGGTAGCACTAGCTGTGGGAATTTTTTTTTAACCTTTGCTACTGTTACAGTTGTGTTTTAACAACGCTGACCTTCATCTTTTACACAGGGTGACTGAGCAGGAGTTGATAATTCCCTTGATTAGAAAGACGGGTAGGAAGCAAATAGTTTTCACAATAAAAGCATGACTGTACTAATTAATTACTGCTGTATAGCTTAGCTTTGAGTGTATATGCTCTGATGCCAAGCAAAATATTAAAAACAACCTACGAGCAATATGATTCCACAACAAAAACATTACAGACACATATACATTTTCAGTGTTGCTGTCTTATCTCTAAGAAATGTTTTCTGTTAAAATTGTACGAATGTCTTGATTGGTGTGAATTTATCAAAGCACAAATTCACTTAGTTCCAGTGATTTAGAATTATGAATATTCCAAAAATATAAACTGAACTTTAATTATGTTTTTTTCTTTGTTTGTTTTTTGTACCCATTTGTAATTTCCATTAAAAGACCGAAATCTGCTTTTATAACCTGAGAGTAGAACCAGCACCCGATGATTTCAGCTACCGAAAAGTCACAAGTGCATATGTTTTTTTTTTTCCTTTTTCTCGTTTATTAGCAAATGTTCCTTAAACAGGAGCAAATATTTGACTGTTGGATGACTTTCAGGTGTAATTACTAATTATCTTTTGATCACTGATTAGCATTTACAGTACCAGGATGTAGAGTTAAAACAAACTACAGAGTGTGCGTGTGCTGATGGAAATAAAGTAACACGTCACACTGCAAGATCTGGCTTCTTCAAGTGTTTTAATGTTTTTGTGAGCTCAATGGTATATTAAATTATATATTGGTGGAAACCTCAGATTCTCTGAAATTTCAAAACTGTTTTCATGGCTTGATATTAGTAAGGGTAAGAGACAATGTAAGCTGGAAAACTCAACCTGACATTTAAAAATTTTAAGGCACCCAAACTTAGTAGTTTGCTCCATTGACCAGATATTTCAAATTATAAAAACTTTGTCTGTTTTAAGCTGAAATATGTTGATTTTTCTTATTTGTCTGTGCTTTGGATGATACAGTTATTTAACCACGACCGAGTCAAAATTAATACATACTTTTAATTACATTATTTTAAAAGAACTTTATGATCAAAGCTTAAAAAGATATTCAAACTCATTAATAATTACCCCTGACACGAATAAGATTTTAGATCACAATTAGCCATTTAGAATATTAATAATAACACACTTGTGTTAGCTCTATATGTTATACTGGAACATATTTCTCTTGTTTACAGTCTAGTGTGTTTAAGGAACATGAAACTGTAGTACTGAAGAGAAATTGCCTCATTACACCCACTGTTGATGGATCTGTACACACACAAACTGCTGCCTGTCTAATCAGAGATGCTCTAAAGCTCTAATTTTATCTGCCCTCTCGGCCTCAGAAGGATGGAGGACCACTTGCACTCTGTGATTAAATGACTGCCCACACAAACAGACAGACACATGTGCAGTCAGGCAGACAGGTAAGAAACAAGCAGGGTAAGCATGCAGGTGGGCAGAGACAGACAGGTTTGGTCTTCATTACTACAACCGCAGGCTTTTGGGGTAAATTAGTGTTTCTGTGTGCTTGCACAAACAGGAGATCTTTACCTACAGTAACTGGAGGATTGTTGCAGTGAAACGTGTAGGGTTGTACAAAGGTTCAGAAAAACCTTGTTTTCTGGATCAGTGTGTTACAGATAGAAAAGGTGATGCAAATATGGTGTATGGGCAAAAGTACTGGGCCATACCTCTTAATCACTTAATTAAAACAATGCCACTGAAGTTGTTTTTTTGGAGTTGGCCTGATTAATTGGTTTCAAGTTTCAGTGAAGGGAAACTGTAATGCTTCAGCTTACCAAGACACTTGAGATAATTCCACGCTTCCAACTTTTATGGAACAGTTTGGGGAAGGCCTTTTCCTGTTCCAGCATGACTGTTCTCCCGTGCACAAAGCACTTTATAAGATAAGATAAGATAAGATAACCTTTATTAGTCCCACACGTGGGAAATTTGTTTTGTCACAGCAGGAAGTGGACAGTGCAAAAGTTATGAGGCAAAAATTAGAATACAATAAGAATAAATACAGTACACAACTGTACAGAATAGAATAAAATAAAATACTAAATACAGTAGAATAGAATAAAATAAAATAAATGTCTGACAGCAGTGGGGAGGAAAGACCTGCGAAATCTCTCCGTCCCACACCGTGGGTGCTGCAGCCACTGAAGGAGCTGCTCAGTGCTGTCACAGTCTGCTGCATGGGGTGGGAGATGTTGTCCAACAGGGATGACAGCTTAGCCGCCGTTCTCCTGTCACTCGCCACCTCCACTGGGTCCAGAGGGCATCCTAGAACAGAGCTGGCCCTTCGGATCACCCTGTTCAGTCTCTTCCTGTCCCCAGCAGAGATGCTGCCGCCCCAGCAGACCACACCATAAAAGATAGCAGAAGCCACAACAGAGTCATAGAAGGTCTTCAGGAGTGGGCCCTCCACTCCAAACGACCTGAGTCTCCGCTGCAGGTACAGCCTGCTCTGCCCTTTCCTGTAGAGGGCGTCTGAGTTATGAGTCCAGTCCAGTCTATTGTTCAGATGAACACCAAGGTACCTGTAGCTGTCCACAGCCTCAATGTCCATACCTTGGATGTTCAGTGGTTGCAGTGGAGAATGCTTGTGCCTGCGGAAGTCTACCACCAGTTCCTTGGTTTTACTGGCGTTGATCTGGAGGTAGTTCAGCTGGCACCAGTCCACAAAGTCTTGGGTCAGACCTCTGTACTCCTTGTCGTCCCCATCAGTGATGAGGCCGACTATTGCAGAGTCATCAGAGAACTTCTGCAGGAAGCACTGGGTGGAATTGTGGGAGAAGTCTGCAGTGTAGATGGTGAAGAGGAACGGAGCCAGAACCGTTCCCTGTGGGGCCCCCGTACTGCAGACGACCCTGTCCGACACACAGCCCTGAGTCCTCACATACTGTGGTCGGTCGGTGAGGTAGTCCAGGATCCAGGTAGGTGATGGTCCACTCCAGAGTTCACCAGCTTGTCCTTTAGAACCGAGGGAAGAATGGTGTTGAAGGCACTGGAGAAATCAAAGAACATGATTCTCACAGTGCTCCAGCGGTCTCCAGGTGAGCGAGGGAACGATGTAGGAGGTGAATGACGGCATCATCCGCTCCAATGCCAGGCTGGTAGGCAAACTGAAGTGGGTCCAGTGATGAGCTTATTAGGCGCCGAAGCTGAGCCAGGACCAACCGCTCCAGGGTCTTCATCAGGTGGGATGTCAGAGCCACCGGCCTGTAGCTGTTGAGGTCCTTGGGGCGTGAAGTCTTTGGCACTGGTACAACACAGGAGGTTTTCCAGAGCTGTGGGACTCTTCCCAACCTCAGGCTCAGGTTGAAGAGGTGCTCCATCACCCCACACAGTTGGTCCGCGCAGGACCTGACGACCCTCGAGCTGATGCCATCTGGACCCGCTGCCTTCTTGCCATTAATCCTCCTCAGTTCCCTCCTAACCTGGGTGGTTGAGTGTGTATTGGATGCTGCAGTTGGGGGTGGGGGGGAGTGAGCAGGATGAATAGAGGAGGTGTGAAGTGTCTGAGGTGGAACAGCAGCAGTGGGGGTGGGTGAGTCTGCAGCCGATGTTGCAGACTGCCTCATGGCTGAATCAAATCTGTTGAAGAAATGATTCAGTTCATTTGCCCACCTCACATCCCTCCCAGGCAGAGAGTTCTGCTGTTTGTGGCCCGAGATGGTTCTGAGGCCTCTCCAGACTTCACCAACGTTGTTTTGTTGAAGCTGGTTCTCCATCTTCTGCCTGTAGCTCTCCTTCCCATTCCTTATCAGTCCCCTCAGCTCTCTCTGCACCCTTTTCAACTCCTCTTTGTCTCTGGATTTGAAGGCCCTCCTCTTCTGCTTGAGGACGGTTTTAATTTCTGGGGTAATCCAAGGTTTGTTGTTGGAGAAACACCGTACAGTCCTGGTAGGTACAGTGTTATCCACACAGAAGTTTATATAGTCAGTAATGCATGTAGTAAGGCTGTCGATGTCCTCTCCGTGGTCATCACAAATCACCTCCCACACAGTCGACTCAAAACAGTCCTTAAGAGCCTCCTCGCTCTCCTCTGACCATCTCTGTACTGTGCGGGTGGCTGGTGGCTCCCTGCGCACTAAGGGCTCACACACAGGGACAAGGTGCACCAGGTTGTGATCAGATCTGCCCAGGGGAGGGAGAGGTGATGAACTGTATGCCTCTTCTGCATTGGCATACAGTGAGTCCAGTGTTTTATTGACTCTGGTTGGGCAGGTCACATACTGGGTGAAGGTGGGCAGTGTGGAGTCCAGTGAGGCATGATTGAAGTCCCCTGATATTATGAGAAGGGCTCTCGGTGATTGTGTTTGCAGTCTGCTGACCACAGAGTGGAGAGAGTCACAGGCTGCATCCGCGTTGGCCGAGGGGGGGACATACGCTGTTATCGCGATAACATGCGAGAACTCCCGGGGCAGGTAGTACGGACGCATGCTAACGGCTAACAGCTCAATGTCTCTGCTGCAGAGTTGCTCTTTCACAGTGATGTGCCCAGGGTTACACCATCTGTCGTTCACAAAAACTGCCAGTCCCCCTCCTTTCCTCTTACCGCTGTCTCTGGTCCTGTCCGCTCGCAGCAGCTGGAATCCCGGTAGTGTCACGCTTGTGTCCGGAGTTAGCGATGTTAGCCACGGCTCCGTTAGCATCATGATGCTACATTGCCGGTACTCCCTCTGTGACCAGGTTAGCGACGTGAGCTCATCCATCTTATTGGGCAAAGATCTTACGTTTCCAATAATTACAGAAGGAAGAGATGGTCGATATAAGCTCTGGAGCCAGCCAGTCAAGTTCTTCCACTTTGGTATAGAATAATGTTGATTGGCCAGCTCAGAGCTCTGACTTAAACCCATCAAATACCCTTGATGTGAGCTAAGACAAAGATTGGTGTCAGTCCCTCCTGGCCAGCATCAATGTCACTCACAATCTCCTGGATGAATGGGCAGATTCCCACAGAATCTTATAGAAGGCCATCATAGAAGAATCCACCTGGAACATATGCAAGAGAGGGGACCAATTCAGACTGGGATGCCAACAAACTCCTGTAGGTGTAATGTCTAGGTGGCCCAATGCATTTTTCCATCTAGTGTATTTTGGATCTTTTTAGGTTATATTCTAGGATTAATCTATTTTCCTCCACAGAGGTTCTCTCACAGTGGGATGAATGTTTAATTGAGTCAGTCTCAGTCTGAATACTCTGCATGCATGCACATCAAGTCAAAGGGTCAAACTTGTTTGGACATGAACTATTAAGAGGAGAGCTTAAGTACAACTCCCAAGGACCAGTTTAAACAACCTTGGTGCCAATGAAGCAATAATGAGACTTAAAAGTCACTCAACTAAGCTGTTAATAGCAATCTATTGACTCCCTTAGCTGCTATTTTGGGAAGTAACAAAAATGCAGAACATTGTTTAGTTAACTTTTACCCAAGTTCCAGCATTCGCCTCCTGGAGTTTGTGTTTTTTCCCTGTATGCTGATCCCCCAATTATCATCAAATCATCAACAATATATCACAGTGTTTCAACCAATCTGCCAAGTCAAAATAACAGAAGCAGGGGGGGAGTTTAAGCCAAAGAAATGGTGAACTTGTTGGTGACTACCAGTATTTCAGGTGGTTTTGCTAGCAGTCCTTTACATGAGTTTTACGTGGGAAGTCTTTACATAAACCTTTATGAACAAAACATCCCCACAAACAGTCCTGATGTAGAATTTTTAAGACCGGTGTTCGACCAATATTTGATGATTTAATCAAATATTGGTTAAATCAATTGGCCAACATATCAATTGGCCAGTTGATATGTTGGCCAATTATTCTTCTCTTTAAGACACACAACATACACACAAATTTCCCTAACATTTCTTATTAGCACATATTTATACGTCCTTACTAGGATATTATGATACTACAGTTTAAAACCAATCCTGTTTCATGGTCACAGCAAGTTGAAGCATAGCATGGTTGAAGCATGGTTGAAGGGTGTTTCGCCAGTCTCTTCCTCACTTTTCTAATTTTCATGTACAGGTAGTTTTAAATATTGATAGCAATATAGAGCTAATGTCGCAAATATCAGTTAATCAGAAATGATGAAGACGTCATTGTTTGTGACAGATTATTCCGTTTTTCTACAGTCAATCATAAAGTTTATGAAAATCCAAAAGAGGGGTGGAGGTGAAATGGGAATATAATTAAGGTGTTAGTTTGTCAAAAAAAAACTTAATGCATAAATGACAAAGAAATCAGAAAATCTGATTTTTCATCTTTACAACAATTAGTTCATTCAGTTCATATTTTAACAGATTATATATTTATATTACTATATAAAGGTTTTTCTATGGCAATAAAAACACAATTGCTAATCTAGAGGAAGAGCTGAAGGAATATGAAAGTTATTTGACATTAAAAATATTGATCACAAACTCAAAGGGACATTACAAATGATGGGGTCCTATTTATTAATCATTTATTAATGAGGGACTGTTTTATGTACCTAAAAAAAACCCTACATGCACATAACCTTAAAAGTGGTGCACAAGTTCTCCACTGCTAATCAAGTGAAACTAGTTATGATCACATGAGGATTAGTTTATTGGCAGTTTATTAACCAGTTGTTATTATTTTCTTTATTATAGGCTCGTCTGGCTTTAAAAAAAACTATAAAATAAGAGTTCACAGAGACATCATCACAGTGCTTGTTCTGTTTTCAGCCAACGGCTCACAAACAGCTATCCATAAAAACTCAGATTTATTAAGTTGGAGCAAAAAAAGTTGGCATTTTTGCATCGAAATGAACCAAACCACTCAGGTTATTTTCTGTAATAAACACTTAATAAATTGAAAGATCTACTGACATATTTCTAACATATTATCATACTGTAGAAACTCTTCAAATATTCTGTATCCACAATGGAGGATCCAGCTACCTACAAAATACTAAATAGTAATCTTCCACCAGGAGTTGAAGTATATTTATTTGGCACATTTGTTTGATTGAGCAAGCCTTGGCTACATCCCTGCTGAGCGATTTGAGCTCTGTGAGCTTTAAATTGCTGACAGAACCAAACGTTTGTCATTTTACAATTCTTCAAAAGCAAAACAATTTTATTTTAGCGCAGAAAAAAAAACACATTACAGTTTTGTAGTTTTATGAAAAGATTTTAATGATTTCAAGATTCTTAGTGAAAACACTCAGCTGTATGAACAATGATGAATAGACTGAGAGTTCCACACTTGCCCTCATCTAGACCTAATTATAACCTAAACCCCAAACTTCAAAGTGCTCCTCAGAGTAAGGGCAGAGATGTGAGAACCAGATAAAAATGCCTTAAATGCCCACAACTTTGTGTCTATTCTATTCTATTCTATTCTATTCTATTCTATTCTATTCTATTCTATAACCAGCCACAGTTTTTCTGCCACTGGATTCAGGGTGTTACATTGATTTGCATTCCTTTTAAAGTAACTTTACTTCACACAACCTCAAACTTTAAACCTTAGTCTCCATATTAACACTGAAAAGTGGCTCCCCTATGTCCCCATGACAATAACAGAAGTACATATGAACAAAAAATTACACACACACACACACACACACACACACACACACACACACACACACACACACACACACACACACACACACACACACACATTAATTTTATAGATTTTACTTAGTTCTAACCATAAGCACTATTTGCTCAGACTTAATTTTTACACATCAAGTCTCTAAATGATGGAATATTGATTTCTGCCCAAAAAGGAATTGTGGTCATCAGTGTCTCCATAGCATGTGTAGTACATACACATACTACAGCGCTGGTGTCTACTGCCCTCTACTGTTCATTCCAGTAGTTACATTGAGAAAAGACAACTACCAGTAAGGACAGTTCAATTCAGATGCACATTGTTTTGATGAAGCAGATTCATTTTGTTCAGTATCAGCATGTTTGATGAGTTGGGCATAACTAGTACTGGACTCCATTAGTTTTTGAGTATATGACCCAGTTTCAGTTAATTGTCTTTAACTTATAGCTTTAGTAATTTAAGCTGTTTCTAGCTCCAAGAAAATACTGTACCACGTTAACCGTTATCAAAAAAAACCTTTTAATATGTACGTCGATCTTTGCTGTATGATGCATTTTTTTCACTTAAAATCATGGACGTGGTACTGCAAATAGTAAAATGCAATCCTGTAAGTTCAACTTCTGCTACAGCTCCTCTTGTTTAAGGTTTAAAGCAAGTTCTTCACTGTGATCTTCATTTAATCCCAGTGAAGAATCTGATGATATTTGTGCCTTGAGGCAACTGTTGTTCTTTGGGGCTATATAAATAAAACTGAATTGAATTGAGCTGAATTTGGTAGAGGCTAATCCACTATGTAATAGATCAGTGGAATTCAGTGTGTTTTGATTCTTATACCAAAAACAGTGGGAATAATGAAAAACACATTAGTGTCTCATCAGCATAAACGGTCATATAGTCATACGAAACATACTTAGCTGCAATGTAGAAATATGTAGGGATATGGATAGTCCCCATATTATAGAAGATTTTAAAATAAAAAGAAAGATATAAAGGGAAATATAAAAGTCTGATATTTAGCATTTAATATAACTGTATTTTATGGCATTTTATAGTTTTTTTATTTACAAATTTCAACTATTCAGTACAACGTCTATACTCTAAAAAAGTAAGAAAATGTAATACTGCATATAAGCTGCATTCAGTCACACAATGTTCCTATGAATTGTTATAAGGGAAGCATGAAGGAGGCAGAACTGCCCACTTAAAATACAAGTATATTAATACTTGAATACAGTCTTGTAATACACATATTTATTTCCTTTTTTACCCTTTCCAACTGCTACAAAGACACTATATTATAACAACAATGTTTATTTGCAGCAATTTAATGACTGTTCCCTATCAAATTATGTTATCTGTTAAAAAAAATGTTTCCAAGCAACATTTTTTAACAAAAACAAGCACATTTTAAAAACAATGTTTAAATCCGGACCTTTTTAAAAAGATGTTTTGGTGTCCGTTGTGTAGAAGAACTAGAAGAGTTACACATGAGGAAACTGTCCATCCTTCACCCTGAGGGGGGACAGAGGAAGGAATGTTTTCCCCTCATACAAAACCTTTGATCTCACACCCCCTAATCACTTCCTGAAGATTATACAGTACGTGCACCTCTGCACTGCCCACACTGTGCTTGTGTGCGCAGCGTGTGTTAATGCCTGAAGGCAACCAGGGCAGATGTAGTCTTCTAGCCTGATGACAGACAGAGATAGGGAAGAAACAGAGACAGAAGAATGATGTCATCGTTCATCAAAGAATGAAAACCAGGAAGAGTTTTAAACACATTTAGCAGCCGCGCTGAAGTGCATAAAATGTGTAAACTAAAACTAAGAAGAGTCAGCACATTTTTAAGCCACAAACACTTGGAAAAGAGTTGGAAGTGCTGGCAAAGTCATTTATCCCAGTCGTCAGTATGACTTTGGCAGGTCTTTGTACTGTTATGGTTTGTGGGGGCAGTGAAGGCATCTCAGGAATAGCAGAGTCAGAACTGAGGATGCAAAAGTTAGTAGGACCTTTGCAAACTCCTACTGTGGCTATTATCTGTATTTAATTTAATTTAATTTTAATTACTGTACAGTACTCTGTTTTTGGTAACTATCGTCCATGATGTAAATAGATAAACATTTGTTTCTGTTTCTGTTCTGTGTCCTGTGTACAGTTTTTTTATATGTGTTTTTCTTGCTGTTGTTACAACCAAATTTCACTTTATGGGAAAATTAAAGGACTATTCTATTCTATTCTATTCTATTCTATTCTAATCTTTTAAAGCCAACAAAGGTCTATTAAGAGACACAAAACACAAACAGAAGTACTTTAAATGATATCAAACCAAAGCAAAGCAACCACAAATATGTGCTGTGTTCAAAAACTAGTAAAATAATAATAAAAAAATTATATATGATATAAATTTGGTTGCTATCCTCTTTTCTATCCTCTGTGCAGTGGTCCTTCCAGGGTTTCTGTGCCAGAAACTAACCAGCAAGTGAAAGTAAAAGCTAAAACTGAGTGACAATGATATTAGACCCATGTTTTTACACAGCAAGTGCAAAAAAACAGGTCCAAACCATGCAGAGACTTGACATGCCAGGCAAAATTTGAATATTTTCATAAAAATATCTAGAGTAGACGACCAGTATTTGAAAGTTATTTCCTTAAGAAAAACATATCAAGCAAAACCCTAACCCTAATCCATGAACTGTTCACAAAAACCTCTCCGAAATGTTTGCGATGGTAGGGGGAACTCATTCTTAAGGAAAGGAAACAGAGCAAAAAGGCAGCGGTAAGACAAATTACACATGAACTGAACTGAAAATCAGTGACAAGTTTCATGTAGTGAGTAATTCATGTTGGAAGTTTTCAGTTTAAATTGTCACCAGTATGACCAAAAAACAATGCTGCCCCTGCGACCTGGATAAACTGGAGAAAATGAAACCTGAACAGAAACCCAAACTTAAAAATATAACTGTGAATGCAAAACTTTCATACCAGACCCAACAACCATGGCAGATGTGAGCTGCCTTAATAGGAAATGGCTACAGGTCCCTTGAAATTGTCATACTTTATAACCTTCCTCTGCTGTGCTTGCAGAGAAGAACATCTGGAAGCAGCCCTGACTGAGTTTGTCGTTCAGAATAAAGTGACACAGGGGCAGGTCTTAATAGATGCCTATAAAACTTCTGTAGCAAGCAATGAAACTATAGATAGGCACATGTAACTCTTTTTCTTGTACTCAGGGCCACAAAAAAGTGACTGCTTCTTTTTATACAGCCTCATATGGAGTTTACTTGCAGGCATTATGGTTGCTTTATAGCCTTTCTAGATAGGTTGTGGCTGTTTAGGACATCACATACCACATCATTTGAGCACAAGAACTAAACTGGATACTGGTGGATGCTGTAGCTCCTGCTCATAGTACTCAAAGACATCAACCACACTGTTGCTAAAGAGTTGGGTTACAAAACACTACTGTGTATGTATCTCTCCTCAGAGATTACTTTCTTTGGTCTTCGTCATCTTCATCCTCCCCATCTTCCTCCTCTTACTCTCACTCCTCTGGCTCTGGCTCTTTTTCCAACATTGCCGTCCATTGCTCCAAAACAGAAGAGCTAACCTGTTGCCCTTTTATAAAGCTCTGATTTCTTAATTGCAATTATGTGTGAAAGGTGTTTAGCAATGTGATGAGTTAGCATGCAAAATAGGGCAACTGACTTTACAACTTTGAATGAGAGTGTTTCTTGCGAAAACAAGAGGTTTTCTTCATGAAAATTCTGCCAATTGCAGAGGCTTGTGTGTAGTGTTTTGACAAAAGCGCGTTTTAAAACTGCTATTTGAGTGTACAGCAGGAATTGCCCTTGTGGTTTAGCAGAATTGGTTCAGGGGATGGTGCATCAGTTACATGTTGCAGTCATTGTGTCTGAAGTACAAGTAACTGTGTAAATAATTGGGAAAAAAATCTTTATTTTTATATTTGTCCACCAGGAGGCGCTACTTTCTACCATTCAAAGCATGCAGCAAAATTTCAAACTTTTTTCTGTTTTTTGCAAGGGTGCTACTGAAATAAAATGGCAAGTGTGTGCTGCCATTAGGTACTTCCGGTTGCGGCGTAAGATGGCTGCACCGACAAGAGCTCCCAGTCATCTCAGCAAAAATGTTATTATTTATTTTGTACTGCTTTCAATTTCTGTGCGCACAGCGCGATCATACACTCGGTATGACAGACAAACGCTTCTGGAGCTACGTTCGTCAGCCAGTTCGGACTTTACAGCGGGTTTCGACTCCGTGGACGCTCTGCTGCCTGGGATCCTTTGTTTACTCGCACGACGTCGAGGTAAAACAAAGAGGGGGAAACGCGCCGGAGTTTTGTGCCGAACGCGACAGAGAAACAGCAAGCCACCTCTTCCCAGCATCCTGCTCGCGAATCTCCAGTCTCTGGACAACAAACTTGACGAGCTGCGTGCACGGATTAAACACCAACAAGACACCAGGAACTGCTGTGTTCTGGCCTTCACAGAGACATGGCTGGAGCCCAGCGTCCCCGACTGCGCCATCACGCCGGATGGATTCACTGTTTACCGGGGAGACCGAACGAAGGACTCAGGCAAGAAAAGGGGAGGAGGGGTGTGCCTTATGGTTAACTCCTCGTGGGCTAGAGATGTGTGTATCTTAAAAACTTACTGCTCTCAGAGCCTCGAGCTGCTGACCATTAAAGTCAGGCCTTTTTACCTCCCGAGGGAGATCAGCTCAGTTCTCCTCTCAGCTGTTTACATTCCCCCACATGCTGATAAAGCTAAAGCTATGGACGAACTGTATAACATCATTATTGGACTTGAGAACAAAAATCCATAAGCTGCCTTTATTGTGCTGGGAGACTTCAACAGAGCCAACATGAAGAAGGTTCTCCCCAAATACTATCAGCACATCTCCTTCCCCACAAGAGGTGATCAAACACTGGACCACTGTTACACTCCATTCAAAGAGTGCTACAAACACCTCCCCCACCCAGCTTTTGGTAAGGCAGACCATTGTTCCATACTGCTGCTGCCTGCATACAGACAAAGACTGAAACAGGAAAAACCAGCTTCCAGGGTTATTTACAAACGGGACAGTGAGGCTGACGAGGTCCTGCAGGACTGCTTTGACACAACTGACTGGCAGATATTTGTGGATGCAGCTGATGGCAACATCAATGAACTCACAGACTCTGTCATTGGATATATTGGAAAGTGCATGGATGATACCATCACAAAAACCACTGTCCGCATATATCCAAATCAGAAACCCTGGGTAAATAAAGACGTTCGCGCCAAGCTAAAAGTGCGGACCTCTGCCTTTAACTCCGGGGACGCTGATGCATATAAAGCAGCCGGGTACGACCTCCGAAAGTCCATAAAAAAGGCCAGAAAGGACTACAGGGACAAAATGGAGTCCAGCTACCACAGCTTTGACACCAGGCGACTGTGGAATGGACTGCACTGCATCACTGACTACAAGAAGGTCAACACAGGCAGTGTTCAGCCCGCTGCATCTCTTGCAGATGAGCTCAACAACTTCTATGCTCGTTTTGACGCAGACAACAGAGAGCAGATCCTCTACCCTCAGGAGGACAGTGAGGCTGCAACTCTAACTCTGAAAACAGAAGCTGTGAGATGGACCTTTAAAAGAGTAAATCCTCACAAAGCTCCAGGACCAGACGGCATCCCAGGCCGGCTACTCTGAGTGTGTGCCGACCAGCTGGCAGAGGTGTTCACCAACATCTTCAACCTCTCCCTGAGGCAGTCAGTGGTCCCCACGTCCTTCAAAGCATCCACCATCATTCCTGTTCCCAAAAAATCAGTGGTCTCCTGTCTGAATGACTACCGTCCTGTTGCACTGACATCATGAAGTGCCTGGAGCGGCTGGTCAAAGGTCACATCTGCTCCTCCCTCCCTGACACACTGGACCCTCTTCAGTTTGCCTATCGGACAAACAGAGCCACGGAGGATGCCATCGCCCTGGCAACGCACACCACCCTCACTCACCTGGAGAAAGGGAATGCATATGCAAGGATGCTCTTCATCGACTACAGCTCGGCATTTAACACCATCATCCCCTCAAAACTTGCCACGAAGCTCGTCGACCTTGGGCTGGGAACACCGATCTGCAGATGGATTCTAAACTTCCTCACAAACAGGCCCCAGGTGGTGAGAGTTGGTAAGCACACCTCCTCATCACTCATCCTGAACACAGGTACGCCACAGGGTTGTGTGCTTAGCCCCCTCCTATATTCCCTGTTCACACACGACTGTGTTGCTAAACACGAGTCCAACATCATCATCAAGTTTGCGGATGACACAACCATCATAGGCCTCATCACAGGCAATGATGAGACGGCCTATAGAGAAGAGGTGATGGCGCTGTACGAGTGGTGCCTGGAAAATAACCTGACTCTCAACATCAGCAAAACTAGAGAGATGATAGTGGACTACCGGAAACGACCAGTCAGAGAACACCAGACCATCCACATCAACGGTGTCAAGGTCGAAAGGGTCAGCAGCTTCAAGTTCCTTGGAATCAACATCACTGAGGACTTCTCCTGGACCCTTCACACAGACGCTGCTATCAGGAAAGCTCGCCAGTGGCTTTACTTCCTGAGGAGGCTGAGGAAGTTTGGCATGAACTCCAACATCACCTCAAATTTTTACAGGTGTGCAATCGAGAGCTTGCTGACGAGCTGCATCACAGTTTGGTACGGAAGCTGCTCTGCCAGCAGCCGTAAATCACTACAGAGGGTGAAGGCAGCAGAGCACATCACTGGCACGAGGCTTCCTGCCATTCAGGACATTTATCTCCAGCGATGCCTCCGTAAAGCACACAGCATCATCAAGGACCACAGCCACCCAGCACATCAGCTCTTCTCCTTGTTACCATCTGGCAGACGTTACAGGAGCCTGTCTGCTCGGACTACAAGACTCAAAAACAGTTTTTACCACCAAGCCATACGACACCTCAACCACAACACTTAAACACACACAACACAGCACTCAGAAGCTACCCTGCAGCTTCACAAGTACTCTGTTTAATCTGCACTGGTCACTCCACTTTATTGTCATTGATATTTATATTTAAAAGTGCAATATTGTAATTTTCTGCTGCTCATTCCTGTGCAATATCCCATCTGCCCTCCCGTCATATTTCTTTTCAAGATTTTCTTATTTAATCACTAGTGTACATATATTTATATTTATAGATACATATATATTTAGTCATCTTTTCTCTTTTACCACATCTCTCTAATATTTTGCTCCTTACTATTTTTCTATTTTCTTTACTATTTTCTTTTCTTTTATTATATTTTCTTCTACTGTATCATGCTGCTGAGTGACTGCTGCTCGTCAAACACATTTCATTGCAATGTTGACCCTGTGCTAACTTGCATATGACAAATAAAACTGAAACTGAAACCATTAGTGTAGAATAATGGTGTGTGAGTGTGTGCACATGGGTGTACATGTGTGTAATCTTCACCTTTGATGATTGTGCACTATGAGTGTGAAGATGGTGCCTAATCCTCCTCTGTGGACTCTGAGGCTTCCTCCATGTCCGCCTCAGAGGAAGAAACAGACCAGCTGGTGCAACTCCAGTGACAGGATGGACTTTTCCATGGGGATTACCATATTTTGGTCGCAAAGACTGCAAATTCAAATTCACATTTTTTTATTTGTCACGTACACAGTCATACACAGTACGATATGCAGTGAAATGCTTAGACAACTGCTCGTGACCTAAAGAGAAAAAAAATTTGCTCTGCTACATCCCAGCTGCCACAGGTTTGATTCCAGGACCCCAAATCCTGGAGCAAATTGTGGCCATGACAAACCTGCACCACGTTCAGCGGCTTATGTGGACACAGAGGAACTGCAGGCTTATGTAGGCATGCTCATTTTGGATGGTTTACAGGTCAAAAACGTATCCAAATCAGCTGCAAGCCCCTCCAACCAGCAATTGTGAGGGCAGTGTGACTTGCTCAGACAGAGAGAGAAGAACTGGCCTCTGCACCACCTCAGCTGGAGTCCTTCTTCTTTAAGGTGTTAAAAGCAAAAAACTATAATTAATTTTTGATATTTATATTTCAGGCTGAAATAGTTTGAAAAGACTAAGCCATTAAAAGTGGAAAAACATAGAGCGAGAGTCATTATTGTTGTACTGTAACAAGGCAAGCATGTCTAGAATCTATTGCACATGCTACATTGTTGGTTAAGATACAACATGGCTAGAGGTTAAATAGCGCCATAACAATCTGATAGTCCAGACAGTAGGATGGCTGTAGCTCAGTAGGTATAGGAGGCCATTTACTAATCAGAAGCTTAGTGGTTTGATCCCTGGCTGCTCCAGTCTGCGTGCCAAAGTGTTTTTGGGCAAGATACTGAACCTCAAATGGTTCTCTGATGCATCCACTGAACTGTAAATGTTAGACAGAAAAACCTGGGTGAATAACACATGTTACATAAAGCACTTTGAATACTTAAGTAGAGTAGAAGAGCTGTATAAGAACGACTCCGTTTACTTTCAATTAATGGGTAATTACGACACATGATGGGCAGATTAGTGCATTGTACGGAGTCTCAGTATCTTAGGAAGACAATTAAGGATTGCTTAGTCAGTGATATTTTGGTAGGTGACAAAAACTGCAAGTTACATTTTATATGTATTGTTCTAATTAGCCTTGTGCGAGATTGGTGGCTGTCCAGGGTGTCCTACCTCTTACCCTATGGTATCTGGAATAGGCTGGATCTGTGGATGATATAGAACATATAGTATATGTTATGTTTTCTGACATGTTGAAATGTCCTGTCGACCAAAATGAAGACAGTTTAGCACAGGTTAGTTTGCAGTATTGTGGTGAAGTGTACAGTAGTGCATAATGCACCATGGACTGGTGCAGAGCAGGCTATGTGGTCAAAGTGAGGTTACATCAAGGTAGCAGACATCAATTTAAATGTAAGTTGATAATATTAGTTAGATTCACTCAGCAAATTTCACATTTATACTGTCTTGGGGCTGCAAATCAGCCATGATAACTCAATGTACCATCTGCATATATTTTACTGAATTCCAGAGGTGGCAAAAGTACAGACATGTACAGATACTAGTTTTGAAAAATACTACAGTAAAAGTTGTACTAAAAATGAAATGTACTCTTTGCAGCTCTTTGGAGGACCTTTCTACCAGCTATTTTGTGCAAAGCTAGCTGAGACTGCTGTTTTTCATGCAGTCTTTAAACCATAAACCTTTACCAATGGAATCCCTTTGATATTTAGCTTGACTTCACGGAAAAACGCGACAAAATAATTGTTGATGTCCAAAGGTGGGACATAACAATGCATAAATAATTCATTACTGTTCTTTAGTAGGATTCTCAGGTATTCTTCATTGAGTATTTATTTTTCTGACAAGGTTTTACTTTTTCTCTTTCCATTTTTATACAAGCATCAGTACTTTGTACTCCTTACATTTTCAAAACAGGCTGGTCATTAATAGCTCTTCAGTTAAAGGGAAGTTGTGCAGGTGTTTAGAAGTTGTGATGGCAGTACTTCACCATCGAGCTAGCACTGAATTCCACCTTTATACCAGATGTATAGGTCTCGTATAAAGAGAGTAAACAGTATACTGGTGAACTGCTACAAAGGATCTTAGGATTCCCCCACCTGGAGCTGGATTTACCCTCTACAATGTAGGCAACTGAAAATAGTTCAGATTCAAGCTGAGTAAATTCATTAGAATTAGAATTTCGATAAGAATAACATTTGTTTTCTCATTCACTACTAATATTTTTGTATTATGGTAAATGGCCTGTATTTATATAGCGCTTTACTAGTCCCTAAGGACCCCAAAGCGCTTTACATATCCAGTCATCCACCCATTCACACACACACTCCAAACTGTATTATGTTAATATAACACACGATTCAGTTACATTTGCATGAAGAGCTGGTATAAATGGCGAAGACGCCATCGCCACAGCCCTCCACGCTGTGCTGAGTCACCTAGAGCAGCGGCAAAGCTACGTCCGAATGCTCTTTGTGGACTACAGCTCAGCCTTTAATACAATCATCCCGGACATCCTCATCACCAAACTGGTCACTCTTGGCCTCCCTCCTCTCACATGTGCCTGGATAAAGGATTTCCTCACAAACTGGCCCCAGACTGTAAGACTCGGCCCTCATCTCTCCTCCACTCGCACACTGAGCACCGGCTCCCCACAGGGCTGTGTGCTGAGCCCCCTCTTGTATTCTCTCTACACCCATGACTGCAGTTCGACCCACAACAACACTCTCATCATCAAGTTTGCTGATGACACCACGGTAGTCGGACTCATCTCGAAGGGAGACGAGGCAGAGTACAGAGAGGAAGTCCTGAAGCTGGCAGCATGGTGTTCAGAAAACAACCTGGCACTGAACACTAAGAAAACCAAAGAGCTCATTGTTGACTTCAGGAGACACAGCACCGACTTGGCCCCCCTCTACATCAACGGTGAGTGTGTGGAGAGGGTCCACACTTTCCGGTTCCTTGGTGTCCTCATCTCTGCTGACATCTCCTGGACAGGAAACATCTCAGCGGTCATCAAGAAGGCCCAACAGCGGCTGCACTTCCTGAGAGTCCTCAGGAAGTACAAGCTGAACTCCAACCTGCTGCTGACCTTCTACCGCTCGTCCATTGAGAGCCTGCTAACTGCATCACGGTATGGTACGGCAGCTGCACCAAAGCAGATAGAGCGAGGCTTCAGAGTGTGGTCAAGACAGCACAAAAGTTCATCGGCTGCCCTCTCCCCTCCCTGATGGACATTTATTCCTCCTGCTGCCTCAGCAGAGCAGCAAACATTATCAAGGACAGCTCCCACCCTGGCTTCAACATGTTCAGCCTGCTTCCCTCAGGGAAGCGCTACAGGTGCATCAACACAAAAACCGACAGACTCAAAAACAGTTTCTTCCCCAAAGCGATAACCACCCTGAACTCACACATGCACAGATAACACAGCCCCCCACTTCCCAATTCCTCTATGGACCACCACTGTGCAATACCAATTCTATGTGCAACAACTCAACTGTATATACATAACACTATTTATTACATATTACTTACGGCTTGTATATTGTACATTTTATATATATATATATGTTTTTCCCTATGTAAATACTGTCCATATGTACATAGCGCTGCAGAACTGTACCCCCCCAGCATGTTTACACTGAGTAGGAGATGCTCTGTATCTCATTGTACAACTGTATAGTGACAATAAAGGCATTCTATTCTATTCTAAATGTCCTTTAACCCTTGTGTGGTGTTCATATTTTTGTTACTCAGCCAGTGTTCATGGGTCTGGTGGACCCGCTAGAGTTTTGGCTTTCCAAATTAACACTATCAAACAATTTTATGTTAAATTACTCAACAGATGTTTACTTCATCCCAATTACAAGCCATATGAACAGCAAACATGGTTATTTTTTCCCTTTACCTTTGTTAGATCACATTTATGAATGAATGTGCTTCTCGTTTTTTTTTTGTTTTTGTTTTTTTTTTATAAAATGTTATAAAAAAATAAATCAGTTGTAATCAAGTGGAGTGAGTGGAAAGACAACACATTTACACGTGAAGCAATATGTTTCACAACTAAATGGGATCAGCTGCTCATCAATGGTGACATTAGGCCCAGGGATGTAAAACAGGGGGAGGTGGTGTACACACTTAAATCCCACACTGTCCTGATGGCAGCTAGCTTGTCTCTCTGCCGTCGAGCTGGTCTGTCGTCTCGGTTATCAAAACGGATAATCCTGGAAATTTTGTGGAAGTTTTCCAGAGACACTGATGCACGGAAAGGTTCGTGCCGGTTTCTGCATCCCACAGGGATTCTGTGGATTCCCCTTTGGACCTCAAAACTCCTGCAAGGATAAGAACCCCAAAGTAGGCCTTTGGGGTTCTTAGATGAATTTGGTCCATCTCCTTCCACCTCTCTCCAAAAACACACTGTCCTTCTAGATTACTGCAATCCAGAATAATTTTCTGGATG
Organism: Maylandia zebra; assembly: GCF_041146795.1. Classification (NCBI taxonomy): domain Eukaryota; kingdom Metazoa; phylum Chordata; class Actinopteri; order Cichliformes; family Cichlidae; genus Maylandia; species Maylandia zebra. The sequence goes on from NC_135170.1 coordinate 5,662,770, forward strand.
GAATCTGGGATGAAAAGCTAAAATGAAGACTTGATGTCCTGCACATGAGTAACTGTCAGCCGTGTTGGCCCTGGCTTATCACAGTAACAGCTCTGCAGGGTGGCTCATTTCTTGGCAAGAAGACCATTCAATTTCACCAGTTATTGACATCCATATTTCTTCACTTGCTGTCTGGTGGGCTTGTTCTGGTCCTGGAGCTGGCAGCAGATGGGGTGCTCGTCTTCGTTTTGTTACTAAATGATGCTCAACCTCCTCTTCTTCAAAGTCACTGTCAGACTCAGAATTTTCAGAAATGGGAAATATTCTGAAACCTCTTTGTCAACATCATCATCCGAAGCCTCTCTCTCTTCCAAAATCAATTGGACGGCCCTCGCAGCAGATAATCTTTTGCCATCTTGATCAGTTGTGATAAAGAACCACACTGGCAAAGTCTTATTTATAGTATTATGCCCCTAATTTGCAGGTGGGACAGGGTATGAGAAAATAAAATTTGGATCCCTCAAGAAAGAGGGTAAAATGTGTGGGAATGTAAGAGCGGACGGTGTTGATAGTTGAATTTTCAACAATGTTGCAACTTTGTGCGCGAGCAGGAGGGGAAGAAAACACTATCAGCAGCACCAGAAAGGAGGAAGACAGAGTGTGGGAACACAGGACCTACACTTTCAACACTTTTATTAGACCTGGGTCCAGTGGACCCGAACACCTTGTATGTAATGTAAATGTGTGGGGGGAGGTACAGTATGAGGTCATTGAAAATTAGTTCGGATTTATGTTCTTCACAGAAAATAAGCCAAAGCCAATGAATTTCAGATTGAAAAAATAATTCATTGTTTAATTTTTCTTTTGAGAAAAACTGAAAACGGGTCTCACAGACCCGAACACCATACAAGGGTTAAAGAGCAAATTTTACTTTCTCACTCTAAGTGCATTTCAGTGCTTGAACTTTAACTTAAGTATTTTTTTAAAAGTCAGGAATCTGTACTTCTACTAAGGAAAGAATGTCTGTACTTGTCCTGAAATCATTTTTGACCCCAGAGGAGGAAAGGAGTATGACGGTGGGAGGACATAACGAGGATTACTGTACCTTTAATCTCACACAATTACACCGATTTCTGGCTGTATGGAATAGCCAGCGGACCAGCTTAACTCTGTGACAGTGAGCCTTTCATGACCCACAGCGGATAAATGTCAGTGGAAAACATCCCAGCAACTCCACCGCGTGTTGGGGTCTGATGCAATCTGAGAAGTGTCGACTCAGCAACCACAGCGCGGTGAGTGAAATTTGGCTGAGCTTCCGGTGCCGCTCAGCTCCAGCCGTTACCGCCACCGTCAAATTACGACTGTCAACATGTCGAAAGTGAACAGGGGTTCTCATGGATGCCGGGCCATGGTAATAGCAAGAAAGTACCTATCGGGTCCGTCCTCCCCGGTCCTGACGCGGAGCTCCAGCCAGCGTCAGCGGAAAATGCTGAGCCGGCAGCACCGCATGGCGAGCTGCAACGCGGCCGGTACCGAAGGAAACCCCGCGGCGCTGGCCCAGCAGGAGCACCTGGGGTATTTCTCCACCGGTGGACGACACGCGAAGACCAACCTGAATCTGATTTACCGGGACGTGAAAGCTTTCCTCAGTGAAGTTGGTGGAGATCCCCGGGAGGCTCGGTACTGGTTGACCCAGTTCCAGAAAGCGACTTCGGCTCATTCTCCCGCCTTTGCTGTTCTGGAGGTAAAGTTTTACTCACCAAAAGACAAAAACAAACAAAGATATTAGAATAGGTTTCATGTTTGTGGACATTCTTGTATTTTGCTCGTTTGTGTTGTTGTGTTTGCACATCTCTGTTGCTTGTGGGGCTCGCACACAAGAATTTCACTCGCATGTGCTGTGCCAGTGTGCCTGCACATGTGATGTGACAATAAAAAGTGATTTGATTTGATTTGATTTGAACTCCATAACGAGGAAAGAAATCACCAATGATACGTGATTAAATTAAAGATAATTATCAAATTAAATAAACTGAAGACAAATACATAGAGTTTGTACCTGCATAGTTCTTACCTGGCAGTTAGTCCATACTCAGTATACACTACAGTATACACAGTTTCATGAACTTTCTCTCTTTCTCAAAGAAAAAACAGAAATCAGGTGGTTTAAAAAAAAAAAAAAAATTCTAGTACACTACCTAAACAAAAAATGAATAAATACAGCCAAAAATATAAGCATGTACTTAAATAATCAACAAAAAACTGATAGCTCTGTAAAAAACCTATTCTTATTAGACTGAAGCAGATCCCGTGTCAGCCAACTGGATTAAATTCTAGACTCTAATACTCAAACACCGTGTTTTTCATTTTGCACCAGGTGGACAGATCAGTGTTTGACAGCAGGGAGATGGTTCAGAGCCTGGCTTTTGGCCTGTCCTTCCTGCAGCGGATGGATATGAAGCCTGTGGTGGTTATGGGCTGGTCAGATCACCTGGAGACAGGGCTTGCCAAAGCAATGTTTGGGTCTGAGTGCATGAAAGGACTAGTGAATCGGTGCCAGCAGCTGACTGAGGCGCTGCAGCAGCACACTGCCAGCGTCCTGCCATTCTTCTCTGCAGAGTCACTCCTACTTCTGCATGAAGCACCGCAGGGAAGCAGGTGAGAACTGAGAGATACCAGTTCAATCTAAGGGAACTCTTGCTTATAAATTGTGAATTTAACTTCAGTATTTATTTTACTGTTCAGATATCAATGAAGTAGGTAAATTATCTGTAAGTCATTGGCTATAATTACTGTTTATGCAGTTAATCTATGCACCTGTTTTATCAATTATTTAATGGAAATAATAAATCATTATATCTGCTATAGTTATTAATTAGCCAGCTCTTATTCTTAAGGTGTCAAATACTGTGATTTAGTCCAGGCTACGGTTTTTGTACCTGCAACACTATGTACAGGGTGCCTGTAAATGGTAAATGGCCTGTATTTATATAGCGCTTTACTAGTCCCTAAGGACCCCAAAGCGCTTTACATATCCAGTCATCCACCCATTCACACACACATTCACACACTGGTGATGGCAAGCTACATTGTAGCCACAGCCACCCTGGGGCGCACTGACAGAGGCGAGGCTGCCGGACACTGGCGCCACCGGGCCCTCTGACCACCACCAGTAGGCAACGGGTGAAGTGTCTTGCCCAAGGACACAACGACCGAGACTGTCCAAGCCAGGGCTCAAACCGGCAACCTTCCGATTACAAGGCGAACTCCCAACTCTTGAGCCACGATCGAGCCATCGTGCAACTGTACTCTACAACCAGTTGCACTTTTACCTTGTTATTTAACCATCAGTTTCCTAATGATTAATCACTTAAACTCCCAGAGACCAGCCATTTGGCTAACGGTTATTTTAAAATGTGATTTTTAAAGGTTCTCATTATAAATATATTTTAAATACAAGTATGCTTTTAATGATTAGTGTGGGTGAGTGAATGGCAGTGGGGGAGGTCTTCATCAATAGAGAAAAACTGTAAAAGCGGTGAGAACACAGTATAAAGTCATAAGGCAATGTCCTCTTTCACATTTTCCCTTTGGGCCTTATGTTTCACACCCTGGTTTAGACAGTTCTTAGTAAGGCTGGGCCATATCATACCGTTCACGGTAATACCAGTATAATGATGGGCAATGATAAGAAAATGAAATATCACGATAGAATATGGGTAAAACGCGCATGCCCAGTGCCTTTGTTTTCGTACGCACATGGCGGAAAAGCACGGCGGCGACGGAGAATGAGACGGGTGAAAGCGGATCGTTGAGTGAAACGGATGAACCAGAATTGGTTTGTAAAAATGCTGCAACTTCACTGGTGTGGAACTGGTTTGGCTTTCGTTCATCAGATACACAACAAAGCACAATTTTTGGTAGAGCATGCTAGCGGGCCGTCGTTAATTCCGTGTTTTTTGGAAAATGAGGCACTCTTAAAATCCTTTGATTTTCTGAAAAATCGACATTGACATCAGCAATCTGTACAAAAATCTTTTAGCACGACTTTGCTAACCTACGACCCCGCACCGCTTAATGGATTGTCAGAGCATACGGCTACTGTAGGCAGGAGCCTCGTGGAATACTGTGCTTCAACATAATATTTCATTAATGTGTGTGTATAACCACTTTTTAAATTTTGTGTGGCTTGTTTAAATTAAAATACATTGATGTGTGTGGGGGTTTTTTTTGCATTAATAAAGTTGTGGAGTATTACAGTATTATGTCTCGCGTCAATTATATCGTTAGTTATATCGCTATCGCAAATTTTCAAATGTATATCGTGATAAATATTTTTGGCCATATGCCCTGCCCTAGTTCTAGGTGCTCATGAGGTTAGGCCCTTACTCTTCTTCTTTCCCTCTCCTTGCAGTGCGCCTCCATCCATTGCTATGGATACCAACCTTCTCCAGTGGAGTCTGAACTGTGGGGCGATCCCACTGGTTTGTCCGGTAGGCAGGGACGCGCAAGGTTGCTCGGTAATGTTGGACCCGACAGAGGTGACGGCGGCAATATCCCGAACCCTGCATCCACACAAAGTCATGTTCCTGAACAACTTCGGGGGCCTGCGAAGCCAAGAACAAAAGGCACAACATCTGGCTCCCACGCTGACTCTGCTATTATTGTCTTAATTTTTTAATCATTTATATTTATATAAATCATTTATATGCTTTCTATCTTGGTGCAGGTGCTAGGTACAGTGTCGCTGCCTGCTGACTTACCTCGCCTGTCCACTGCGACTTGGTTAAGCGCACCAGAACGCCAAAGAGCGACCGCCATAGCCAGACTTCTCAATCAGTTGCCAGCTGAGTCCTCTGCTGTGATCACATCGGCAGACACGTTGCTGACCGAACTGTTCAGCCACAGAGGTGAGACAACCGACTGACTTCTGTGGGTGCCACATGTACACATGCAGCCATGTATGGAGACACACCTGTTTTGAGAGGCACCATATTTGTATGTGTGTGAAGGTTGTTTTGGCGACCACCTCAAAAGATTTTAACATAAGTTTTTTTGTCTGTTCTGTTTCTCAGGGTCTGGAACGCTTTTTAAAAATGGAGACCCCATACACCGGTCAGTAGATATTACACAAACTCCGCCAGTATGAATTCAAACCAGGTCATAATCCAACATTAACCCCAAACAAGACATTACTTTTACCTCCACACATGTACCAGCATAAAAAAGAATACACTGCTATACAGGGAGTGCAGAATTATTAGGCAAGTTGTATTTTTGAGGAATAATGTTATTATTGAACAACAACCATGTTCTCAATGAACCCAAAAAACTCATTAATATCAAAGCTGAATGTTTTTGGAAGTAGTTTTTAGTTTGTTTTTAGTTTCAGCTATTTTAGGGGGATATCTGTGTGTGCAGGTGACTATTACTGTGCATAATTATTAGGCAACTTAACAAAAAACAAATATATACCCATTTCAATTATTTATTTTTACCAGTGACACCAATATAACATCTCCACATTCACAAATATACATTTCTGACATTCCAAAACAAAAACAAATCAGCCACCAATATAGCCACCTTTCTTTGCAAGGACACTCAAAAGCCTGCCATCCATGGATTCTGTCAGTGTTTTGATCTGTTCACCATCAACATTGCGTGCAGCAGCAACCACAGCCTCCCAGACACTGTTCAGAGAGGTGTACTGTTTTCCCTCCTTGTAAATCTCACATTTGATGATGGACCACAGGTTCTCAATGGGGTTCAGATCAGGTGAACATGGAGGCCATGTCATTAGTTTTTCTTCTTTTATACCCTTTCTTGCCAGCCACGCTGTGGAGTACTTGGACGCGTGTGATGGAGCATTGTCCTGCATGAAAATCATGTTTTTCTTGAAGGATGCAGACTTCTTCCTGTACCACTGCTTGAAGAAGGTGTCTTCCAGAAACTGGCAGTAGGACTGGGAGTTGAGCTTGACTCCATCCTCAACCCGAAAAGGCCCCACAAGCTCATCTTTGATGATACCAGCCCAAACCAGTACTCCACCTCCACCTTGCTGGCGTCTGAGTGGGACTGGAGCTCTCTGCCCTTTACCAATCCAGCCACGGGCCCATCCATCTGGCCCATCAAGACTCACTCTCATTTCATCAGTCCATAAAACCTTAGAAAAACCAGTCTTGAGATATTTCTTGGCCCAGTCTTGACGTTTCAGCTTGTGTGTCTTGTTCAGTGGTGGTCGTCTTTCAGCCTTTCTTACCTTGGCCATGTCTCTGAGTATTGCACACCTTGTGCTTTTGGGCACTCCAGTGATGTTGCAGCTCTGAAATATGGCCAAACTGGTGGCAAGTGGCATCTTGGCAGCTGCACGCTTGACTTTTCTCAGTTCATGGGCAGTTATTTTGCGCCTTGGTTTTTCCACACGCTTCTTGCGACCCTGTTGACTATTTTGAATGAAACGCTTGATTGTTCGATGATCACGCTTCAGAAGCTTTGCAATTTTGAGACTGCTGCATCCCTCTGCAAGATATCTCACTATTTTTGACTTTTCTGAGCCTGTCAAGTCCTTCTTTTGACCCATTTTGCCAAAGGAAAGGACGTTGCCTAATAATTATGCACACCTGATATAGGGTGTTGATGTCATTAGACCACACCCCTTCTCATTACAGAGATGCACATCACCTAATATGCTTAATTGGTAGTAGGCTTTCGAGCCTATACAGCTTGGAGTAAGACAACATGCACGAAGAGGATGATGTGGACAAAATACTCATTTGCCTAATAATTCTGCACTCCCTGTATATGTATGTGTGTGTGTATATATATATGTGTGTGTGTGTGTGTGTGTGTGTGTGTGTGTGTGTGTGTGTGTGTGTGTGTGTGTGTGTGTGTGTGTGTGTGTGTGTAGGTATAACTCTCTAGATGGAATTGATGTGGATTGTTTGCTGGCGCTCATCAACAAGTCGTTTGAGAAAACTCTGAAGAAATGCTACATTGACTCTCTGAAAGGCCGACTCCACTCCATCTACCTTTCTGAAGGGTGAGTGCAACTATTCAAATGAAAGAATACCCAGACCGAAGGTAAAAAACACCACTTCATTAATTCCAGGTCTTTTTCCCTTCTACTACAATTCTCAAAAATGATTTTCACTGTCAGACAGGAAAAAAAATCACTGACAAGCGCAAACTACTCTTTACAATCAGTACGGATTTAGAACAAGCCAGTCTACAACATGAGTGTTAACAGGTCTCATAGAAGAAATGACAAATTGACGAGACAATGACAAAATACAATAAGAAATTCATGGCTGGGGTATTTCTTAATCTTAACAACACATTTGATACGATTAACCATGAAATATTATTAGGATGACGGGGAGTGGGAACCAGACCTTGTGAAAATGGGAGAGTATAAATCGGAACGTTTGGACATTGTGTGTGGTGTACCACAGGGATTCGTCTTGGGGCCACAATTATTTATTATGTTTATCAATGATTTATGCAAAATGTCAGATTGTTTAATATTTGTTTTATTTGCTGATGACACAAATATCTTGGGTGTGACTTCTGAAATGAGCAAAATTTAGAAAATGGTTTGATATAAGTAATTGCTCATTCTGAAAATGAGAAAATTCATTCAAAAGTCACTTTACAGTTCTTGTACTTAGGATGTACTTTAGTTACAGTTAAAATTGAAATATTTTTTCAATCTTGTAGAGGTATTAATCACAGTGTGGAAAATGCAATGTATAAATGTTTGGTTTTGTTTGGTTTTGTAAAGCTATATTTCTTTATGTGTTATTGTGTGTATATATGTATATAGTGAATAGAGATTTCCATGGCAACTTGTTATCTTTTACTTTATTTTTTTCAATTTACAATGAATTTTGTTGTTTTAGTTATATTTACATGTTCAAGGTAAAGCAGAAAATTAGTCAGTCAGTTTATATATGTCCAAATATGGTTTGAAATAGTTATCAGCATCACCGACTGTGAGAATGTCAGCTGTTGGACATCTGTGTCCTTCCAGGTACAGCGCAGCAGCTATCATCACCATGGAGCCGGTGAACAGCGGCACTCCCTACCTCGACAAGTTTGTGGTGAGCAGCAGTAAGCAGGGCCAGGGCACCAGCCACATCCTGTGGGAGTGTATCAGACAGGACCTGGGTAAACTCTTCTGGAGGTCTAGAGCCACCAACAAAATCAACCCCTGGTAAGACGTGAGCTTTTTAGACTTTCACACTGGCATTTACATTACATGAACCACACTATGAACAAACATCTAAATATATGTTAAAGACTGCAGAAAAAAAAGATGACAATGTGATGATGATGCAATGTGCTAAAGTCTTGCTCCTTATTGGCTGCTTTTTCACTCATTTTTAGTCCAGTCTTTTCGTTGACCATTTCAAGAGAATATTTTGTTTGTTTGACATGTGTTCTCTCTCTTTCCATCAGGTATTTTAAGCATTGTGATGGCAGCTTTGTTAATGGTATGTGGACTGTGTTCTGGTTTGGCCTGACGGACATCAGAGATTCATACGAGCTGGTGGAGTACGCCAAGAGCCTTCCTGATTCATTCCACAGTGCTCCCACCTCCTCCCAGCAGCCTCCTCCACCTGCTGCAGGATCCTGACTCACCTGCTTCCCAGCAGTTCACTATGTAGCTCTTCAACCTTGAAAAATTGTGAACATTAAAACTTTTAGGTCTAAGGGCCTGGAATTTCATTTTGTTCAACTCTGCACCATCAAACACGGTGTTCTCAGTTTTTCTACACCTTGAAACCAGAACCTAAAGTTATGTGAAGACTTTATTAGTGCAGCTTTTCTCACTTACAGGGAAATGTGTATGTATGTGTATCCATTCAAAGCTGGGTCCACACCACACATGGAGCAGCTCATTGTTTCGCTTTCTCATTTTGTGCTGCTCATTGTAGTCCCCACCCAGTTCTGCAGTCACTGTCAGCTTGACCACGTGATGATGAACTGAATGAATCAGGTTATCATCTGCTGTAAGTTCTGATTAGAGTTGCTTTCCAGTTCACACCAGCTGCACTGCAAGATGACCTGAAGAGGCAGCAAACTGGCCTGCTGATATGGGAAATGTGAGACAGGAACAGCTGCAGCTCTTCCAAAGACGAGTGAGAGAATTATCCACTAGTAAAATAATCATTTTTCTTGGACACATAAATTAATTAATTAAAATGTGAAGTGAGTCACCAAATACACTCGGGCATCAGTTAACATAGCATGGTAGCCTGCTCAACTAAACTGTGTGGAAAACACCACAGTGTTTTAACAAAATATAAAGAATCCTCTTTTTAAAAAGAAATATGGCCACAATCTAAATCATTCTAGAGACATGAAGCTCAGGTTTTCCACTTTGCTAAGGCATACGGACATCTACACACAGGGGGCTACTTTACTTGAAACCAACCCCTGATGTCCAGAGTGGACTCTGAAACACTGCCAGTGCTGTGTAGCTAACAAGTTCAGCACTTTTAAAAACTGCTGATATATCTGACAGCACAGTAATAAAGGCGGTGTTGAAGTTCAGACCATTTGGCTCATGCCAAATGTAATTTCTGGGGACCAACATGATTTTATTAATAAACACATTCCTGTGATCGAGTCATCAAATACATAAAGATGTCCAAATGACTTTAGAGTACACAGTCATATGTATGGGGACCACAGTTGGTGATGAATCTTAGTGCCCCATGAAAAACACTATCCAGTTAATGAACAGAAGCACATCTACAGGGAGTGCAGAATTATTAGGCAAGTTGTATTTTTGAGGAATAATTTTATTATTGAACAACAACCATGTTCTCAATGAACCCAAAAAACTCATTAATATCAAAGCTGAATGTTTGTGGAAGTAGTTTTTAGTTTGTTTTTAGTTTTAGCTATTTTAGGGGGATATCTGTGTGTGCAGGTGACTATTACTGTGCATAATTATTAGGCAACTTAACAAAAAACAAATATATACCCATTTCAATTATTTATTTTTACCAGTGAAACCAATATAACATCTCCACATTCACAAATATACATTTCTGACATTCAAAAACAAAACAAAAACAAATCAGCGACCAATATAGCCACCTTTCTTTGCAAGGACACTCAAAAGCCTGCCATCCATGGATTCTGTCAGTGTTTTGATCTGTTCACCATCAACATTGCATGCAGCAGCAACCACAGCCTCCCAGACACTGTTCAGAGAGGTGTACTGTTTTCCCTCCTTGTAAATCTCACATTTGATGATGGACCACAGGTTCTCAATGGGGTTCAGATCAGGTGAACAAGGAGACCATGTCATTAGTTTTTCTTCTTTTATACCCTTTCTTGCAGCCACGCTGTGGAGTACTTGGACGCGTGTGATGGAGCATTGTCCTGCATGAAAATCATGTTTTTCTTGAAGGATGCAGACTTCTTCCTGTACCACTGCTTGAAGAAGGTGTCTTCCAGAAACTGGCAGTAGGACTGGGAGTTGAGCTTGACTCCATCCTCAACCCGAAAAGGCCCCACAAGCTCATCTTTGATGATACCAGCCCAGACCAGTACTCCACCTCCACCTTGCTGGCGTCTGAGTCGGACTGGAGCTCTCTGCCCTTTACCAATCCAGCCACGGGCCCATCCATCTGGCCCATCAAGACTCACTCTCATTTCATCAGTCCATAAAACCTTAGAAAAACCAGTCTTGAGATGTTTCTTGGCCCAGTCTTGACGTTTCAGCTTGTGTGTCTTGTTCAGTGGTGCTCGTCTTTCAGCCTTTCTTACCTTGGCCATGTCTCTGAGTATTGCACACCTTGTGCTTTTGGGCACTCCAGTGATGTTGCAGCTCTGAAATATGGCCAAACTGGTGGCAAGTGGCATCTTGGCAGCTGCACGCTTGACTTTTCTCAGTTCATGGGCAGTTATTTTGCACCTTGGTTTTTCCACACGCTTCTTGCGACCCTGTTGACTATTTTGAATGAAACGCTTGATTGTTCGATGATCACGCTTCAGAAGCTTTGCAATTTTGAGACTGCTGCATCCCTCTGCAAGATATCTCACTATTTTTGACTTTTCTGAGCCTGTCAAGTCCTTCTTTTGACCCATTTTGCCAAAGGAAAGGATGTTGCCTAATAATTATGCACACCTGATATAGGGTGTTGATGTCATTAGACCACACCCCTTCTCATTACAGAGATGCACATCACCTAATATGCTTAATTGGTAGTAGGCTTTCGAGCCTATACAGCTTGGAGTAAGACAACATGCATGAAGAGGATGATGTGGACAAAATACTCATTTGCCTAATAATTCTGCACTCCCTGTATTATCAATAAAAATGATCTCCACCTGTTTCTGTTTTACATAAAATGAAAAACAGGAATTATTTCTATAACCCCCCCCCCCCAAAAAGTTTCAGTTTTCTTATAATATACTAAACCATAATCACTTGGAAATCCTAGATATTTAAAAGTAGACACCAACTCAGTTTGTTGACCACTTTTATCAAATTTTAATATGACATTGCTGATCTCACAACGTCTGAAAACTAGAGGACACATTTTTTGTGTGCTGAGGCTGTATCATATATGACAATAACAGCAGTAACTGTACTGCAACTTTTAATATAATATGACTGAAAAGGAGACCATAGAGATTTAATCTGTTCAAAGATCCGAGATTGAAGTACGTTTACCAAAACTGAAAGTTTAGATTAGTGTATAATTAGTTAAAATAATATGATCACCCCCTTTTAATAGAGGAGTAAGAATGGCAGATTAGTGCAAGGGAACCTTTAGGAAAGGTTAAAAATAGATGCAACCGTGTAGCTGAGATTATGGCTGCTAGCTTTAGGAATCTGAGTACGCTGATTTACGAGGATTAAGTTCTTTTTCTAACCTCTGTTGTGGTAAAGTGAATAAAATTTAAAACCTGAGTATTCCTAGTGGTTCTTTCAGGAGTTTATGTATTTCAGTAGATGTGCCAGAATTACATTAAAATATTTTAGTATTCAGTTCTTACACACTCTGACACCAGCTTGATTCTGGAACAAATCAGGAAGGCTCTTGGCGTACTCCACCAGCTCGTATGAATCTCTGATGTCCGTCAGGCCATCACCATTAACAAAGCTGCCATCACGATGCTTAAAATACTTGATGGAAAGACAGAGATCACATGTTAAATGTCAACATTTATATTTACTGCAAGTGGTAAAAAGATTACACATTGATGTGTTATGATATATGCATTTTTTCTTGCACAAAAGAAAATTTTCCCTGATCACAAAGATGAGTGAATTATGTAACACAAAGTTTCATGGGAGCTGTGCAGTTTTGTCTTTGACCAGCAGGTCGAGCCCTGTGTCAACAAGATTCACAATAATAGATAGGACATATGTTAAATATTTTGATTTGGTGGCAACAATCACTTAAAAAAGATAGCACGTATTTACCTCTGTGTCACATCCTGTCTTTCTTTAGCAGCAGTCAATAAGTGTCTGAGATCTCAGGAGACCTTTAGCAGCATTTACTGAAATAGGGTCTGTAATCTTGTTAGAACTTGTAGTTAATATAAATGCTTTCCAGCATGGCAGGTTAATGCTTAATGAGAAGCTCGTACACAGCAGTAATTATCTAATGGAAAGCTTTTACTTATTTGCTTGGTTGGATCCAGGGGGTGATTTTTTATTTTATTTTATTTATTTTTTTGTCAGTTGGGTTATTTTTGTTCTGAAATTGTCAGTCTCACTGCATTTGCTGCTGTGTTTTGGATATTTGCAATTTTTCATTTGATAAAAGCCAGAATATTTACATTATGCGTGGTGATGAAAAAAATAGGTAACACAAAGTGTCACTTTAACTCTGAGTGCAGTTCCGTCTTTAACCAGTTGGTGGTACCGCAGATTAACTGTCTCTACAGTGGGAGGAGGAGGCTGTCTTCAGTTTTAAAAACGCGCCCTGCTCTGAAATATTCACACTAAAGCATTTAATCAGAAATTCTCCTCAACATTTGGTAAAGACCAAAATCAAAACTTGTAATGATAAATAATTTTAGTATTATTTGATGTCTTCTAATGTTAATGTTTTGCCAGCTTGTCTACTGGAGACAGTGCAGTGTAAAATGAAAACAAGTTTAACTGTCCAGTGTTTTTGATATCATGCTGTTACAGTGTGCCCACACAGAGCTGTTGTGTGCTTTAGCACAGTGTGGCTTGTCATAATAAGAAGGTAATTTAACACACTGAAACACACTTTACATGAAACGTTAACAAGCAAAAGTGCAAACTGTTCTGATAATGTGGGGGCGTGACACATAAAGAGATTAGTAGCTCATTTTAACCTTCTGTTAGCTGCTGAGGAGCTGATGTACGTTATTATTTTAGTGTGTTAAAAAATTATGTTCCTTTGGTCAAATTAGACATCAGTGTTTGTTTACAGTGCAGGTCCAGATCCAGGTGATCCCTCATTCTGAATACAATATAGCATATTGTATTATATACAATATAAGATTTATGTTATTTTCTAGTTTAACACTATACATTTGTGTGCAACTGGAATGGACAGAGAGATGGCAGACTGCAAAAGAGCAGGAAGGACAAAGTAAGCAAATGGGCAGATAGTGAGGTGGGAAAACAGAAAATAAGATTATGACATGAATGGTAGCATTTAAAAAGGTGCATATTACTCCAAACAGAGGCTACAAATCTATTCACCACTGATATCCTGTGTTGGGTCTGCACAGTAAATGGTAAATGGTAATGGCCTGCATTTGTGTAGCGCTTTACTCAGTCCCTAAGGACCCCAAAGTGGTGCCCCCCACCCACCCCAAACCCCACACCCCAAACCCCACCTCACCCCCACCCCACCTCACCCCTCCTCCACAAAGGTGGCAGTCATATACTACTGTTGTCCAACCTATTGAGTTGCTTTTAAAGATAACTTTGTAATCTAATGTTGTAATAGCAATTGCAAGGCATTGTTTGAGTGACATTATGATTGGGGGCTGAGCACCCCGACAAGTTTTGACCTAGGACCGTTCCTGACGGAATCAAATCCCCAGTTATAGTTACTGGAAAGACCTGCCCACATAATCCAGCAGGAGTAAAACAAAATAACTACAGAGTGATTGAGCTTGCATCAAGACAGCCTGCATGATGCAGTATTAAACTTTTTGCATTGTATTGTATTGTGCTTGTCCTCAGACAGGAGAATCAGCTGCATTACAGAAATTGAAGGTACAGTCTGTTAATAATAATAATAATAATAATGGATTGCATCAAAGCGCTTTACAATACCACTATTCATTCACTCTCACATTCATACACTGGTGAAGGCAAGCTACAGTTGTAGCCACAGCTGCCCTGGGGCAGACTGACTGTTACTGAGTTGTTAGAATGATGTGTGTGAGTGCCTGCCATATGCTTTGTGCAAATAGATCTGATGAGTCGAACTGATAAGAAAGTTATCAAAAGTGCAAACCCCCCACATTACAGATGGCTCATCAGGTTGTTTCAGTGGCTATTGTTTTTTCTTTATAAAAATCTCTGTTTAAAGGTATAAAAGAAGCCAAGTGAAAATACAAACAGCACATCAAGGAACACTTTCAAACAAACAACTCGAGAAATGTGGCAGGTGATCAAGACACTTACTGGCTACAAAGACAATCACACACAAACCACTCCCCGGACATCACCTCACCTGATACCCTGTGCAGAGTCAACTTGAGGAAAGCAGCGGGTCCTGACAGAGTAGCCGGAAGAGTGCTTAACCCTCCTGCCATCCTTTAAAAAACTCACACCCATCACCCTAGGGACCATTCTCAGCCACGCCATAAAAAGACCATATATCCATATTTTATTCCACTTTAAATTAGCCAACCTTGTAAAACTACTTCTCCCTGAAATATTCATGTAAAGTTTTAATTATATTTTCGTTGTTTTAACCCTTCAAATCCCAGTGTTATTACATGAGCGCCCTGTGTTATAAGCCCCAAAAACCAAAAAACGAAACTAAATATTTCCACAAAAAACCAGTTGAAGTAATATGTGATTGTCATTATAAGTAGGCCTTTAGATGGACCAAAGATTGGCACCAACATACATTTTGACCTGCCATTATTTTTTTTGCATTTTTTTTGCAATTTAAAAATTAAAACTTCAAGGCCCTGAGTCTTCATTGACATCCAAGAAAAGAAGAAAAAATAAAATCATATGATGATAATTTGGGGTTGAAAAATAGCGTTTATAATGGAAGTCAATGGGCAGAAAATGGTCCCCAGGGTGATGGGTGTGGGGATTTCTGCTGCTCAGCCATTTTAGGCTGATTTAAGGAATTCACACTGGAATATTAACATTGACAGGTAAAAACTATCCTGTGGCAAGTTTGGTTATATTCCACTGAACACAGTGGAAATGGCAGCCATTTAACACATAGCAGTGGCACAAAAAGGTCCCAAGAAGGCAGGAAGGTTAAAGCTTGCATAAGACCAACTAGCAGAGGTTTTCATCCATCTTCAACCTCTCCCTTCTACAGTCTGTAGTACCATCCTGCTTTAAGTCAACCACCATCCTTCCAGTGCCCAAGAAGAACAGTGAGTTGCTTGAATGACTACTGTCCAGTTGCTTTAACATCCATAATTGCCAAACACTTTGAGAAACTCATCATGTTGCACATTAAAGCTGCCATCCCTGCAGACCTCGATCCATACCATTTTGCATACAGGGCAAACAGGTTGACAGAGGACGCCATAATAACAGCTCTTCACTCAACCCTCACACACCTGGACAGTAGTAACACCTATGTGAGAATGCTGTTTGTGGACTTCAGCTCTGCCTTCAATACAGTTCAACCCCAAAAACCGGTTAATAAACTAGGACTCAACTTAGGACTCAGCAGCTCACTGTGCACCTGGATATTGGACTTCCTGAGCAACAGATCTCAGAACGTCAGGATGGGAGAGCACACCTCCTGCACCCTCATTCTGAACGTAGGCATCCCACAGGGGTGTGTTCTCAGTCCCCTCTTTTACTCACTTTCCACCCATGATTGTTCTCCAATCCACACCAGTAACACCATCATAAAATTTGCTGATGACACCACCATCATAGGACTGATTGACAACAACAATGAATCAGCCTACAGAGAGGAGATTCAGCATCTGAAGCAATGGTGTGACAACAACAACCTACATCTGAACACAGCCAAGACCAAGGAGATGGTAACTGACTTCAGGTGAACAAAGTGATCTGAGCACTCTATCCTCTACATTGATGGGGAGGAGGTAGAAAGGGTAGAAAGCTTTAAGTTCCTCGGAGTCCAAATCTCGGCCGACCTTACCTGGTCCACAAACATTTCCCACTAGGTAGGGAAAGCACAACAAAGGCTGCACTTTCTCAGGAAGCTGCATTAGGCCCAATTACCCCAGAGACTGCTAGTAAACTTCTACTCCACCACTGAGAGCCTTCTGACCTACTCCAGCACACTCTGGTTCAACTGCTGCACTGTAGAGGACAAGAGGAAACTGCAGTGGGTGGTGAGGGCAGCAGTGCGGGCAATTGGGACTTCACTAACCCCCCTCAGAGACATTTATACTGGCAGACTTCAGCGGAAAGCCAGCATCATCATCAAGGACCCCTCACACCCTGGACACTCACCTTTTCCCCCCTTTCCCTCTGGTAAACACTAGAGGTCCATCAGGTCAAAGACAAACAGACTCAATAGAAGCTTCTACCGACAGGCTGTCAAACATGCCCTACCTTCAGTCTGATTGAAGGTTAACTGCACTGCCAACACTCAAGGAGATTACACTTTATCCATAAACCGTATTTTTATTTATACCATAATGCAACCAACATTCCTACCTCTACAAACTGTATTTATTGTAGTAGCAACAGCATCCCCCCCCATTTAGATCAATATATATATTTGGACACTGACACAAGTTTTGTTTTTTTTACCCATTTACTTAAACATATTCCAAATATAGTTATATAATGGACATAGACTAATGTGCAGACTGTCAGCTTTCATTTGAGGTGTGGTTCTTGCATTTGGAAGATTTTCTGTTAATAGACAACATGTGGTAAAAGGAGCCCTCCGTGTAGGTGAAACAAGCCACCCCTAAGCTGCTAAAATAGAAAAAAATCCAATGCAACAAATCACTACAATATTAGTTGTGGCAAAATCTACAGTTTAGTACATCCTGAGAAAGAAAGAAAGCACTGGTGAACTAAGTTGATACGTAACCTGACGATGCCTCGGAGACTTCAGCTTCAAAGAACTGGTGACATTGGTGCAAAATCATCACTTGCCAAAACCCTCCGTGATTGTTCAGCGGTTTAAATTCCACACTCATTCATGCAAGCCAGGAGTTTCAGTGGCTGCGTATGTGGTGGAGCTGAGACAGCTATTGGAGCACTGTGAGTTTGGAGGCGTGCTGGATGACATGCTACGCAACAGGTTGGTGTGTGGTATAAATGTTGATGGCATGCAGCGTCGGTTGTTTGGGGAGCCCACACTGGACTTTAAGAAAGCTTTGAAAATTGCTCAGGCAATAGAAACAGCAGCTAATAACATTAAAGACATCAGAACGCTAACGACAATATGCACTCAGCTGATGTACATCATGTATCTCAGAGTGTGAGAGGCAAACCGAGGGAGCTAGTGGAGTGTTACCGGTGTGGGGGAGCAGATTTTGCCAAGGAGTGTGTTTTCAAAGACAGTACCTGCTAAAACTTCAAGAAAAAGGGGCACTTAGCCAAGAAATGCAGGAGCTCTAAGGAGAAACCAAAGAAGGAATGGAAGACAAAACCCAAACTAAACATGCATCACCTGCAGAGCATAGCGCCTGAGGAGGATGAGTGTGTTTTCAACATGTTTAATCTGGTTGGCTTAAATAAATGCCATGCAGAGCCCATATGCCACTATCCAGGTAAATGGGAAGGAGCTACAAATGGAGGTGGATACAGTGGCCTCAGCTTCCGTGATCAGCCAAGCCACCTACCACAGCTTATGGCACTCGGGCGGGGCGCCGGCTCTCCAAGCGACTGAGATAAGCCTGAGACAGTACACGGGTGAATGCATTCCCCCGCTTGGTGGTATAGAGGTGCATGCAGCATATCAGGGTCAAGAAACTGCAGCAACACTACTGGTGGTGAAAGTGGAGGGGGCTAATCCGCCTGAACTGGAGAGAAATCAGGTATGTAAGTGTAAGCCAAGATGAATTGCTGGGAAAGCATGCAGATGTTTTCAAGAATTAATTGGGCACCCTCTAGGGCACCACTGTGAAGCTGTGTGCGGACTCTTTTGTCCGGCAATGCTTTTTCAAACCACGCACTGTACCATACGCCATGAAGGCCAAGCTGGAAGTAGAATTGAGAGACTACAACAGCTCTCAGACTGGGCAGCCCCGATTCTACCAGTGTTGAAGGAGGACTGAGGGGTGTGTATATGTGGTGATTACAAACTGACAGTAAACCAAGCCTCTCAGCTCAACACCTACCCTCTGCCTCAAGTGGATGACCTGTTTGCCACACTGGCGGGTGGTCAGACATTCACAAATTTGGATATGAGTCATGCATACCACCAGTTGCTGCTGAGAAATCAAAAAAATATGTGACAATAAACACACACAAGGAGCTGTTCAAGTACAATCGCCTGGTGTTTGGCGTTGCATCCAGTCCGGCTATCTTTCAGCACACCATGGACAATCTTCTGCAAAAGATTCCCAGTGTTGCTGTTTACTTGGATGACATTTTAGTTACAAGTAAAACAGAAGAGGAGCATCTGCGTAACCTTGAGCAGGTGTTGAAGAAGCTCTCAGAAGCTGGGTTGCATTTGAAGTGCAGTAAGTTTGTTTTCCAAGCCCCTAGCGTGACATACCTGTGTCATCGCATCTCAGCTCAGGGCCTGTCCCCGCTGGAAGACAAAGTGAGGGCAGTAAAGGAAGCCCCCAGTCCAAAGAATGTAGCTGAACTAAGATCATTCTTGGGCTTAGTGAACTATTATGGGAAGTTTTTGCCTAACCTCTCCAGCATGCTTGCTCCCCTGTATGGGCTCTACTTTTAGAAAATTTGATGTTTTCTAAAAATAGATAAAATAGATCAAATTTGATATTTTCTAAAAATAGAAAATATCAAATTAAAGACTTTACAAGGCAAGACATAATGATGGAGAGACTGTTTCATTTCTAGAGTTGTGCAGTTATTCCCTCAAACCACTGCATTCTAACTACTGAGTGAAAGTAAAAGAAAAGGAGTCGAACAAAAGAACCCAAGTGGGGGGAGAAATATATCAGTATGATAAATTAGTGGTCTGACTGATAATCTTCTTCTTCTTCTTCTTAATATGGACTTTGTAGGTGTTTTTATTTATTTTTGTTGTTTTAATAGAACTGTTATTCCAAGGTGGCCTAATTACCTAATTACTAATAGCCTTAATGTCATAACACAGGAAACACAGAAGATGTTTCCTGTGCTAAGGCAATTGAAATGAGTAGATATAAGTGGCATCTGATAAAAAGAAAACTTTCTATTCCATCCTGTGATAAGAACACAGTGAGAGACTGAAATGAACCATCTACAGAGGACACAATAAACCTCAGTAACCACATTATCTTCAGTCCTGAGCAGATTGTTATTGCGGATTTCTGAAAAAAAGCAGATTTATTTTAAACACATCTACTTGCACATTGAACTTAAGAGAAAAATATAAAAGAATCAACATTTCCTCTGCTTTTCTAGGCAAACACTCAATGTGTACATTACAGTCAGCATGATTTCATACTGATGACCGACAGTTCTCTGGTAATTCAGTCAGTTTACACAGTCCACACCCATCAAGTGCTTAAATGAATACATTTCCAACCATGGACATATTTACCTTTTACAGGTACAGATTATAATATTAGCAGATGTTTAGCTGCACCTACAATAAAACTTTATCGTGAGTATATAGTCCACACATTCACTATTCAACATATTTGAATTTACCAAATGGATCTTAAATTCCAGGAATTAGTATGTGCATCATACTTCAAGAGAGATTCAAGATTCTTTATTTGTCACATGCATAGTTATACAAGTACAATACGCAGTGAAATGTATCCTGAAACCCTCCTCGACTGTGCAAAAGGGGAGAGAATTACATTATATACATTATGTGAATATATACATGGGGGACTTTATGTGCAGTAAGTGGCATTGTGTGGAGCAAGTGGGTGAATTCTGTACATTAAATGAATTAAATAAAACAGACAATCTCAAATTTTTTAAATTAAAAAATCTGAAATGTACATTGTGCCGGTGGTTGTTAGAGTGTCTGGAAGAGAGTCCTGGCTCAGTCACTTATGGATGCTTATGGATACTTAAAGATTTAAATATATTTATGACCGGCTATCCAAAAAAAATGTTGGGACCACATATAAAATTGAAATAATACTGAAATCACTGATAACCCTATACTTGAAAATGTAACAACATTTAAAGTAAACATGCTTAACATGTTTACTTTAAATGTGATACCCAGAACCTGCTAGAAAACACAGTAACAAAAAATGTTAATGAAGCCATTGAGATTTTTGTCATTTCTTTATTAATCTCATAATATGACCATCAACATCATCAGTTTTCCTAAACGTCCTCAAAGTAGAAAGATGCCCAAGGAAACAACTGAGATGAACATACACTGCCTTCACACACATATGAACTTGAGTGACATCTCATTCGTAATACACAGAGTTTAATATGATAGCCAACCCTTTGTAGCTATAAAAGGTTGGATACTTCTGGGATGGCTTTCCACAAGGTTTACGGGTGTGTTTGTGGGAATCTTTGACCATTCTTCCAGAACCACTTTTGTGAGGTCTGTAAACCATAAAGTTTTATTTTGCTATACTCTTGACAAAACATTTGTTTTGCTGTCTAAGTTTAGCCAACTACAAAATGGCACCTATGTTTATTGTGTGAAGCTAGTTTTCTCCTTTGGTATATACACATTTAGGTTATTCATATATATTTGTCATTTTTATTTTTTATTACTTTTTTTTTTTTAACAGTGAATTTCCAGAACTTTGGCCTAATTTTCTGATTAAGTGCTTCTGTCTGCCATTGGAAGAAAAAGCAGACTAAAGTACACATTCAGAGGCAGGTGAGGTGGTGGGTGCTAAAGTTACATCCATAAATTTTTGGATCAAGACAGTTTTTGTACTTTTGCCTCGCTACATCACCACAGCAGATTTTAAATCAAACAATCCAAACGTAATTGGAATGCAGACTTTCAGCTTAAATCAAGTGCTGACAAATATGCAAAAAACTAAAGGCACTAGGATACATTCCACATTAGTTACTTTGCATGCTACTGCAACACTATCTGACTGTCATTTCTTTTTGACATCTGACTGGCCACTTGGTGTTCGCTCTCTCTGCGGTAGAGTATCACTTCCTGTTCCTGCTCAACACACAGTGGTGTTTTTGAGTAGCTTATCTGCTTAGCAATTTAATTAAAAACTTTTAGATACCTCCTTTTTTATAGTATAATCTACACGTGCTTCATCCGAACCACACTCTGTGTACTCACTTCTAAATTATAGCCAAAGTATTCACTCACTGTGTCTTTACTGTATCGCTAGCTTAGCTTAGCTCATAGCCGACTTGCTAGCAGCATGGCCTCTTCACCTGTCCCTCCTGCACTTTCCTGCTCATTGCGTCAGATGTTTAGTTACTCCTCGGCCTCCTTTAGCAGTAGTGATACTTGTAACAAATGTAGCATATTTGCAGCTCTGGAGGCCATGATTACTGAATTGGAGACTCGGCTTCGCACCCTTCATTCACTCATAGCTAGCCAGGCCCCTGTAGCTGGTGCAGCTGAAGATAGCGTAGGCCCCGATAGCTTTTACCCGGCATGTTTGTTCCTTACATTGGAATTTGGAGGTGTGTGTGTGTGCGTGTGTGTCAGAGTGTGACCCCATAAACGACTTCCCTAAACCTGCTGGTCTGGAAAGTCCAAACAACAGAAGAATTTACTGAATACAGTAAAACAAAACAAAACAAAACCAAAACAATTATGCTGCATCGTTTCTTCTGTTTCTATTTGGCCACAACACCTCATCCACATCACAAGCAATATTTTCACTGGCCGATCAGCAGGGCAAATATTGCCTAGCATGGCGAATCGAGAAAAAACTAAAAAGTGTGGGTGGACAGTGAACCAGTCTTCATCGTCCTCATCCTCCTCCTCCTCCCCCTCCTCCTCTTACTCTCACTCCTCTGGCTCTGCCTCTGTTTCCAATGTTGGCATCCATTGCACCAAAACAGAAGAACTCACCTGTTGCCCTTTTATAAAGCTCTGATTTTTTCATTGCAATTATGTGTGAAAGGTGTTTACCTATGTGATGAGTTAGTATGCAAAGTAGGGCAACTGAGTTTACAATTTTGAATGACAGTGTGTTTCTCTTGTGAAAACAAGAGATTGTCTTCATGAAAAGAGTTCCAAATGCAGAGAATTATGTGTAGTGTTTTGAAAAAAGTGTGTTTTAAAACTGCAATTTGAGTGTAAAGCAGGAATTATGCTTGTAGTTTAGCAGAATTGGTTTAGGGGGGTGGTGCATCAGTTACATGTGGTAGTCACTGTGTCTGAAGTACATGTAATTGTGTGTAAACAACTGGAAATAACTGTAATATTACTGTTAATATTACTGTGAAAATAAAGGATCACTAAGAGTTTTCACTTTCCTGAATCGCCTGAAACTTTCCTTAGGTGTCTTCTCTGTGTTGACTAATGTCCAGATCGGATGACAACATATTCTCAGGGCTATCTTGATATGATCTTCTTCTGCAAGTACTTTAGGGGGAAAAATCTGAAATTCATTTCCTTATGAAATAGGAAGAAAGCCACATCAGAAATGCTCTCAGTGGCTGTCAAGAATCCATTTTGTAGAAAAGCAGAATGTGAAAAGAAAGACTGAGATATGCCAATTACACAAGAACTGGACTGAAAATCAGCAGAAACAGGTCTTGTGGAGCAATCAATTCAAAATTTGAAATTTATGGTTCAAATTGTGCCCAGTATATATGAAAATCTGGAGAGTAATGTGTGGTTTACAAAACGTAATATTTTGTATTAGTGTAAGTGGTCAGTCTTTGCTCAGATATAGTAACCTTATCCCTGTTTCCATAGTAATATCTACAAGCACTGACAATAATGTAATTGCTGTGCTCTATAAATTGCAGCTTCCTATTCCTCTCAGTACAGTGTTTATCACCCTGTTTAAATTACAGAGCTTTATTTACTAAACATTTTATTGTTGATGATTTTGTTACCTCTCATAAATTAGACTCATTTGGACTTTGTTCAACTAGGCAACTGCTTCCCACTTGTGAAAAATTCTCCACTAAAATACAAATTTTCACAAGCCTAAAAATACTCTAAAAACCAAGTACACATCGTAAGATATCTTGGGTGTTTTGCACACCCACTTATAGATACACAAGGATACTTAATATAATTTTTTTTAATTTACTTAATTGAATTAATGAATTTATCAGCCACAGGCAAGGCCAGAGCTGGGAATTGTTTGTGGAGGAGGAAGGAAGGTTATATGTTGTCAGTACGGACAAACACATTTTTAAGTTTGTGTGGATGAAGAAGAGTGATCTTTAGCTTTACTGAGTATTTTTTAATCATTTCATCACAACACACAATTTAACATCTCATCCTAAATTAAAGATTAAAGATACTGCAATAGACAATAAACTCCATGTTAGGGAAAATGTTCTAAAACACTTCTTCAGTAAAGACTCAGAGAAGAGAAACACACAGAAGTTCTTGCTAGCAAGGGCAGTCTCCACACTAAGAGACTCCAGTGAGAGAACTGCCCTGGTCTTTATTTATACTCTTGAGCGTATGTGTGTGTGTGTGTGTGTGTGTGTGTGTGTGTGTGTGTGTGTGTGTGTCACTGCTGATCAAAAGGGTCATATAACATACAAACACAAAAGGTACATCCTTGGTCATAAAGAGGGTAGTCTCCCCCACCCTAGATGGCACGGTGAGGAAGTCCAGCAGTTAAAGCACTTAGACTGAAACAGACATAGCTACGTTAAAACAATAAAACAAGGTGCGACCTCTCCCACGCTCCCAGGATGTGGGGGGTGAACCAAGCCTGCAGCCTGCTAGAGATCACACATCTTGTCACTACACAATTGATTATATGCCTCTAAGTATACATGGTTAAACATTTCCTAATACAAATAACTACAAACAGCATCCTACCATAAGCAAACTTATATCACTAAAAGATTATACTGACTACTAAATACAATTTTCCATTGACACTCCAGAAAACCAGGAATCAACATATGAACATTATCTGTGCAAAGACTGATACTGCTGAAGTAAAAGAGCAAAGTCACAGAGGTGTTTATGAATACACAGCCAGGCGTTTTGCAATCTGGTCCATTTTGGCACAATCTGTGAGTTGAAATTTCTTAGGTATTGATATTGAACAGAAGAAATGATTTAACTTCATCTAAATACCTTAAAAATGCTTGTTTTTCAATAATTTTTGAAGAATTACCCATACACACATGCATAATGGCCCTTGTGTGAATGTGGAAAAATAGTCTTTGGGGCTTTAAATTCTGAGTTGCCGTAACTTTGGCTTCATATATTACATATTATACTTCATATACTACATATTGCTGTAAGGTGACCAACCATATGGCTACCAGTTTTGATATTTTTTTGACTATTTAGTTTTGCAAGAAAAATGTTTTAAGTAAAAAAAAAATAATAATAATTGGCGTGTAAGTATGGACTTATTTTGCAAGAGAAAATTCTGAACGTGTGATTAAAGAATAAGTGGCAAAGGTACCAGTATCTATTAAAATATGACAGGAACCCAACCCAACAACAGAAACAAGAAAGATACATTAAACATAAAATAACTAAATATGAGAGTAGTTATGTGACAGTAATGTCTCTGTTTTCCTTTCCAATCCCATACCAAGTAAAGTTCAGGCTGGTATCAACAATACTGATTCGATATCAGTACTTTGTACAAGAATTTAATGTGCTTGGAAAATCAAAATCAGCATTATTGTATTTTAAATTATACCTTAACAATAAATACAAGACATAGCACTACTTGTTCTTATTGTTTAATTATGAAGAATTATCATACAAGAGGGAAAAAACCCAGTCAATGTCAAAACCTTTAAAATATTCAATTAACAATGACTCAAAACAAATATGACTGATTGAAAACAACAATAAAGCTAAGAACCATTTTCCTAGACTATCTATCTATCTATATCTATTTCATTTCAATGATCACAATAATATAGTTACTTTCTACTGCTTTTCTGTTAATGATAAAATCCAGTTTTCCCCAAACTACTAAAATAGACAAATTATTTGGTATCGGAGGAATCAGTATTTCAGTATCAATCCTCGCACCACTAGACAAGAGAGGGAGAAGAACAGTTAAGGAAACAACAAAGAAACTAAACATAAACATATTCAAAGTAGGACCTGAAACTGAATGAAAAATCAAGTATTCTAAACTAGAACAGCATCCAGCACTCCATAAAAACAAGGCAATAAGAGGAACTCAAACTATTGTGTTATTACTAGATATATTAGATTAACAATAAAAACATGACCTTATGACACTAACCCTATCAACAATAGCATAAGAAATCAAACTGCCTATAGAATCATAAAGAAATAAAATCAGGAACAATAAAACCCAACAGAAAGAAAAAATAGCTTTATTCACATGAATCCCAAGCTCTGTCATTCCTGGAGTAATGGCTAAACAATTAAAATGAAAGAGACGAAAATGTTCAGATTAAGTGCAATATGTAATGACAATAAGTGACCCTTATGTGCGTTTATGGTCTTCTATCCATATCTAATGCACTTAAGGTGGTTTTTGAAAAAGTGAAGCTGCAGTTTGAATTTGCCTTCACTTCTTTCAGGGTGTCTGAATTTGTTGTAGGTAGGATTACGGTTTTCCTGTGTTTTGGGTTGATGGTCAATTATCACATCACCACATGAGGCAACCATCAAAGAGCCCAGGCCATCCATGAAGAACTCTAGAGTCAGAAACAGACATTTCCCATTTAAGAAAATATCATCTTAGTGCCATTTTCAATCTAAACCCCTTTTGAGGTCTGGACTTACCTGAATGCGCTACTCGCTGGAGCTTGGGGTCAAATCTCACCCTCTGCATGGCATCTGTACGAGCCAGGAAGAAGTTGACCACTCCACTGGCCAAATGGCATTGTGGGTAACCAGGAAGACGGTGGAATTTTCCACCAGACTTCCTGTATAGGCAGCCACCTTCATTTTCATCTCCTTCCTCATATAGAATAGAAAAGTAAAAGCGGTTCCCTTGTACTGACCCACCAACCTAATTAGAGAAAAACAAAAAACCCATTATAAAATCAACACAATACAGTACAACAGAATCATGTAACCAAGGTTCAAAACTGGTGATTGAGAAAAAATAATCTTGAATTATTATTCAAGATTAGATTAGGCCACGTTAGAAGTCTAGTTTTTTTTCAGATGCTTTCAATCATGTTTTTCTTGAAGGATGCAGACTTCTTCCTGTACCACTGCTTGAAGAAGGTGTCTTCCAGAAACTGGCAGTAGGACTGGGAGTTGAGCTTGACTCCATCCTCAACCCGAAAAGGCCCCACAAGCTCATCTATGATGATACCAGCCCAAACCAGTACTCCACCTCCACCTTGCTGGCGTCTGAGTGGGACTGGAGCTCTCTGCCCTTTACCAATCCAGCCACGGGCCCATCCATCTGGCCCATCAAGACTCACTCTCATTTCATCAGTCCATAAAACCTTAGAAAAACCAGTCTTGAGATATTTCTTGGCCCAGTCTTGACGTTTCAGCTTGTGTGTCTTGTTCAATGGTGGTCGTCTTTCAGCCTTTCTTACCTTGGCCATGTCTCTGAGTATTGCACACCTTGTGCTTTTGGGCACTCCAGTGATGTTGCAGCTCTGAAATATGGCCAAACTGGTGGCAAGTGGCATCTTGGCAGCTGCACGCTTGACTTTTCTCAGTTCATGGGCCGTTATTTTGCGCCTTGGTTTTTCCACACGCTTCTTGCGACCCTGTTGACTATTTTGAATGAAACGCTTGATTGTTCGATGATCACGCTTCAGAAGCTTTGCAATTTTGAGACTGCTGCATCCCTCTGCAAGATATCTCACTATTTTTGACTTTTCTGAGCCTGTCAAGTCCTTCTTTTGACCCATTTTGCCAAAGGAAAGGATGTTGCCTAATAATTATGCACACCTGATATAGGGTGTTGATGTCATTAGACCACACCCCTTCTCATTACAGAGATGCACATCGCCTAATATGCTTAATTGGTAGTAGGCTTTCGAGCCTATACAGCTTGGAGTAAGACAACATGCATGAAGAGGATGATGTGGACAAAATACTCATTTGCCTAATAATTCTGCACTCCCTGTCTTGTGTGAACTCTTTTCCCAATAAAAGGCAGCGAGAGGAGGCCGTCGTCGGGGTCATTCGTAATGAGATTCGAAGTGCGTTTCTGAGATACCGACGAGGCCTCCCTTGCAAATAAACCGATCGATCGCTGACTGTCTTGTTTTCTTCATGATGAATAAGTCTCTAAACCAGCAGGGCTTGTGGAAACACAGACCCAACATTTATTTGGTCCTTCGGAACCGGAGCCCAACGCATCGCATCCACCGAGGAGAGGGAGATGACGCCGCCGCAGTCTGCTAGCAGCCAGCGTCTGGGACGTCTGACGAAAGCCCTGGTGCTTAACTTTGTCACCAGGCCGGTCGGGATGGATGGCAATTGACAGGATCCAGAGATTCTTCCCATGAACGGAAACAACACGAACAGTGAGTACAGAAGGCCTTAGAGAGCGGCTACGTGACCGTGCGGTTAAACGCAGTTACGTGAGTGTGCAAGCTGTGCGTGTAGACGCAAGCTGCCTGGCTTCTCCGCCAGTGTTTTTGTTTTTGTTTTTAAATCTTTTTGATTTATTTAAGGAGGTAGGTTTGGCTTCTCCGCCAGTGTTTTAAGGAGGGTTAAGATGGTTTCTCCGCAGTTAAGGGCGTTGAGTGTTTGGTTTCTCCTCCAATAAGGAGGATAGAGCTCGCCACGGTAAGGGAGGTTATAGGCCTAAAGAGAGTGTGAATGAGCGTATGTGTGTGTGAGTGCCAGTAAGTGAACGCAGCAGCACAGAAGGAAACCTAAGTCATGTTAACGGAATTACACGTAGCCTGGGTTTTGGGGTAAGGCGCGTTGCATGCCGCAAAATTAAAAGAAGTCTACCTTGAAAGAGGATGAAATACACTGCAAAGTATTTATTGGGCAGCATGTGGTGTGTGGATCGTTGACGAATGAAGTGAAATTGTGCTCTAAGCAGAAGTGAGTGTGTCTGACATCACGGTGTGTGTGAAAAGGTATCCAGCTGGGGCAGACATGATTCTGCAGGTCACCTGCCCAGTGGACAAAAGAAATAAAATAGTTGTGTGGATGAATGATAGCATGAAGAGTGTTTGGTGTTTCTCAGCCTGAAACAACTGCAATGCTATTTTCTGTTTTGGAGAAAAGGACAGTTTAAAAAAAAATCAGAGAGAGAGATGTATGTTGTTTAAGCAGTGATGAGAATAATGGAAATGTGATGAGAGAGGAACACAAAAACATACAGAAAATGCATTAACTATACTAACCCTACATGCATATACACAATAAATGATACTCATGAAGACCAGACAGCATCTTAAGCACGAGATTCTGTTAGTCATCTTGTCCAAGTCACTAGTAAGATGAAAGTGATATATAGACTAGTGGACTGAAAATTATAGGAGGACAGATGGTTGCATCATAGAGGAGGAAACAGAATGCTGATGAGAGGTCTTAAATGAGTGAGCTGAGTGAGCTGATTGTGAGTTTCTGGTGTGTGAAGAAGTTGTAACATGGCACACATTTAGCTACATGAGAAGAAACTTATTATGTGATGAGACAGCAGGGTTATGCTGTATGTTGTGTGTATGGCTGATTTGGATGAATGTTTGAGATTAAACTGGCTGTTGATTTGTCTTTTGTTACTAAGTTGAGCCTGCCAATTGGGTTGTTACGATTTATTCCCCTGAATTGAAGAACACGTGTCATGACTTAAACAAGGCCTTTCTTTCCTTTGCTTTCCTTTATTTTCTTTTTATTTTGTTACTCTCATGGTGCACTAAAGTTTTGTTTGATAATTTTTCTGTCATCTAAGCAGATCTGAACGTTTGAATAGGAAGAACTATACAACATGTTGTTGCGAACGGTTGCAAAGTGAGTTTCTCCAAAATTAAAATGGGCTGGGGAGAAAGCCACTTATTTGGGACAATTAGAAAGTAAGTTCCTGTCCAAAAGGATTCAACGAGGAAATCCAGTCTAAATTCTTTTTCTTTTTGAAATGTCGTCGTTTTTCTGAGGGTGGAAACAAAATGCGACAATAATTTCCACTATCAGCAAAAGAAAGAATCACTGAGTGAATGAGTGAGAATTTAAAAAAATGGGGAACTGACTGACTGGTTAAAGCTGACAAGACTGACTGACTTAACACCATTGTGTGAAGCTAACCCCCACCTGACAAAGGTGTGGCTGTATCACTGTGTGTGTCTCTGTTGCAGGAGCAGAAGGAGACCACAGGAGGAAACTTGGGTGACATGACTATGTGAACTCTGCAAATTTAACCTTTTTAGTTTTCATTTTTCTGTGTCTGTGAATTTACCATGGGTGTGTTATTCACTACCGTGTGTTGCTCACAGAGATTACTGTGAGAAAGAGTGTATACACCTGTGCAGCGCTAACATTTACATTTCTTTATTACAGCAGATGGTTAATCATGTGATTTGATCATGTGATTTACAGCAGGACACAACTTAATGATGTTTTTCTACCACAGGATTACTGAGATTTTGTGTGAAGAAAACTGTGGTTACAGGCTATATGTTGATGATGAAATTACACTGTGTTGTTGAGAAAATGTTGGAGAAAATGTGAATGTTACAGGGGAGAAGTGAATACAGTGTGATACTGTATTTGAAACCAGTGTTGCATCTTTTTACAGCAGAGTGTTAACTTTATGACTTTTCACAGCTCCTCTGGAATCTGGATGGCCGACACCTGACAACCAGGATGATCCGTGTGTTTGGCTAATGTTTGTTTTTCTTTAAGAGTGTTTGAAGAGGATTCAGCACAGACAGACAAGTGACAATTGAACAGATGTGCAGTGGTTACTGAATAGTTAAATAGGGCTCATTATCTGACCACACTGTTGGGCTCATGGTGAGTGACAAACTTAAGGGACGTCACTGATTACAATGTGGAATGACGTTGAGATGTTAAATGATTTGGAGCAAAGTATGGAAAAAGCAGGAGTTTAAGGAGTTTAGAATAAACCTGCAATGATCCTTGTCTCTGTGATGCTGAATACTTTATTACACTTACGAGCTGCAGTTAGTTGCAAATGTGAAGTTTTAACTTAAAGACTTTGTCTTCTAGGATACAGGCTCTGGGTGGAGCTGGGAGTTAAACAAGCTAAACATTTAATTGCTGACTAATGTTTTTACACAAGGTTACAGGTGGAGTATGGCTGCTCCAAGGGACAAACCCTGGAGATTGTTTTAGGGAGACTGTGCAACATTCTTGTACATGTCTCATTGGGGAGTTGACACGTAGTGAAAGCCGTGTGGCGAGAGGAGTGTCGTTTTTTTTTAATTTGTAGATGTCGTGAGGTGCCAGGACGAGAAGGAGTGGCTGAGGGGATTGTCCACAAGATGGGAGCTGAGGCCAGGAGAGAGTCTTCAGGAGGATCAGAGACAGCACAGAAGACATCGCACAGAGAGCTGTGCTACTGGGCTTTCAGGAGATCATCGGGAGGAGTCTTTGCACAGCAAACAACCATAAGGAGTGGAAGAGTTTCGACGTTGACGTTGAGGAAGACAACTAAGGTGTACGACGTGCTCTGCCTTACATCGTCTGCAGACTAAATTTACATTTCTGTCACCTACAAGACACTTGTCTTTAATGTAACGCTTACTCTCACAACCACACATATTACCATAAAATGGTACACAATTCTGACTCCATCAACCCTTTTGCCAACAAAAGAAGAGGGCACTTCTCATGAGTGTAGAGAGCACTTGGAGAAGGAGTGTAAGCCAAGGGATGACTCAATAGCTGTGGCACTCGTTGAGGGAAAGGTTTGGTTTGTTGATGATTTGAGTCTTACGACAGTAGAGGGACAGGCTAAGACAGGTTTTACTGTAGCAGACAGTGAGAAAGTTATCTATGCAGGACAACTAACATGTTTCATATTTGCTTGAGCAGCAGAGATGCTAGCTTTAACGGAAGCGTGTAAAGCTGCAGAGAGACAATATACACTGATAGGCAGTATGCATTTGCTACATTACATTTCTTTTTAGCGCAGTGAGTGAGACGAGGTGTGGCAACGTCTACAGGGAAACCTGTAGAACACGCCAAACTCTTGCAAAATCTGCTGGAGGCAGTGTTATTAACCAGTGGAATTGCCGCTTGTAAATGTGCAGCACACATGTGAGGGAAAGATCCAGTTGCATTAGGGAAGGTTTTTGCAGATAAGATCGCAAAAGAGGCAGCTTTAGTTGAACATGGTGTTAACATTTTAGCAGTACAACATCAGCAGACACGCAGGCCCACTCACCTACAGCAGGAAAGCGGTTGTGACTTACAGAAGGAGCGAGCTTGCAGGATGGTGTTTATTATCTGTGCGATAAACCAATACTGCCTAAGAATTTGTATAAGACTGCTGCTATTTTGAGCCATGGGCCGTGCCATTTCACAACAGCAGGGAGATGATGGGAGCAGTAGAGCAACATTTTCATACTCTAGGATTTAATACTTTAAAAAAAAATAATTTGCAGGTCATGTATGATATGTTGCAAGCACAATTCTCGGGGTAATTTGAGACTGAAGAGAGGGAAATTCCCCAGACCCAGTCACCCATTTCAAATTATTCACATGGACTGTATAGAGCTGTCCAACTGTAATAACTATAAGTACTGCCTAGTGATAGCGTGCCCTTTTTCAAAGTGGGTAGAAATCGTCCCAACTAGGAAAGCAGATGCCATTTTGGTGGCCAAAGCAATATATAAGAATATCATCCCAGAACATGGGATTCCAGAGACCATTTATAGTGATGATGCTCCACACTTCGTAAACAAAGTGATTGGATTAATGGCACAGCATCTAGGAATAACACTAAAACATCATTGTTCATATCACCCACAAAGTGCAGGGTTGGTAGAGAGAACTAATGGAACAGTAGAGCTAAGACTTAGGAAAACAATGGAGGAGACAGGCAGGACATGGTTAGACTGTATAGAATTAGTTAAGATGTACATGAGGATTACTCCAACAGAGAATGGTCTGACACCCTTTGAGATTATATATGGCAGACCATTTAGAGTTCTAGTCTTCTGTAGTGATGATAGAAAAGCAGAAGAGAGAGCATATTAGCAGATTGGATGCTTAAAATGTTTAAAAGTAAAGAAGTCATGAGAACAAATGATCTGATTCTGTTTCTCTGCAGGAACAGAGCCTGAAGTCTGGAGATTGGATGCTGATAAAGGCCATGGAGAGGACGTGCTGGTCCAGTGCACGGTGGGAAGGTTCCTATCAGGTGCTGCTGACGACGCCCACAGCAGTGAAGATTGCTGAGAGAAGCACTTGGATATATCAAGCGCACTGCAAGAAGGTAACACACTTCCTGGCCGACTGGGTGATGGTGAAAAGGCCAGGGTACAAAGGGGGGAGTATATCTCTAGGACCTCTCGTCTCAATCCTGGTGAAGAAACCAACGGATCCAGAACCCAATTTAGGGATGTGCTGTGCACCTGTTAACCCTGAGTGGGTTAATTTATGTTGTAAATTTATGTTGCATGTAGCACCTTGGTTCCTGGAGGAACGTTGTTTCGCCTCACTGTGTACTGTTAAACTGTATATGGTTGAAGTGACAATAAAGCCAACTTGACTTGACTTGACTTGACAGGAGCACACTGGGACAGAGCAAACCACACCCAGTACCCGCATGGGTTTTCAACCAACTACTGGTGGCAGTTGATGAACACAACCGCTCACATAAACAACGAGACCAATGGTTATGCTTGTGATGCCACTCTCTACACATTCTTCTGGACTGTGGCCATATAGCATCACTGAGAGCGAGACAGTTTGTTTGGTTGCCTTAGCAACACATCCAGGAGTAAAAGTACTTGGAACACTGCCAACTTTTCAACTCCTCTGAACCTGAATGGAAGGTTGATTCACCAGTAGCTGGGAAGGTGAACTGCTCTGGTACGACAGACCTGCTAGCCTGACTCCAAGTATCTGACTCGCTGCAGGACATTGAACAGCTAAACGAACTGGAAACAGGCCAGTTACCTATGTGTATGAAGGGCAATGGATTAATCCAAGTTGGAGATTTACCATGGAATTTGTGCAACATCACCTATTCTTTTTGTCCTCTGCAAGAAGGGGTGTAAACAGAGAAGCCTTTTGTCTACATTTACATCATGAACACTTCTCTAAGCTGGTTGAAGTTTCAAGCCAAGAAGACCTAAACAGCTTGATCCAATTTCCTTTACAAAGCTTTTTCTGTGGTGACAACAGGACAGGAGAAGCGTTCTAAATGCAGATAATTCACCAGTTGACTCTAACCCCCACAGGATGCATACAGTGAGAAGATTTGGGGGTTGATAGGAGTCAGAAAGAGGGGTGTTGACCAGGCTACAGCTTTGAAGTTAGCTGAGAGCCACATGGACAAACAATAAAGTCAACTGATGTGTGTGAATGCCTATGTCTGTATACAGTTGGTTTGTAGTGACATATGATTTTTGAGAATGTTGATTCTTCTTGTTTGATTGTTTACATTCATTTGTTTACTTGCAAGTTGTAGTTTATTGTGTATGAGATCAATGAGAAGCAGGTTAACTGCTTTCATGAATTAAGTGTGAACTTTTGCTGCAATAGGAGGTGAATGACATGAGGAGCTGTGTATGAATGAAATCTACACTGACACTGTCAAAAACAAGGGTGCATAAGTTGAAATTTAAGTACAGAATGACAAAAAGGGGGGAATGTTAAGTCTAATTGTTGAATGTTTGTTATTATGCTTCTTGAATGCATAATGACAAACTATAGGATCAAGACATGCCTTTGTCCCTGACCACCTCTCCAGCCACTCTGTGCTGGGGGAGGATTATTACACATCCCTTGTGAAGATTCTGTTTGATGTTTGGTAAGCTTCCTGCCCTTTGTATGGCTTCACTGTGTTATCCATGGTGAAGCCATACATTGGGTGTGGGGGAGACTACCCCCTTTATGACCAGGATGTTGTAGAAACAGTTGTGATCAGGAACACACACACACACACACACACACACACACACACACACACACACATATATATATATATATATATATATATATATATATATATATATATTACACACACACGGTATATATGTACAGTGCCTTGTCTTAGAACCATGTGGGCGTTGCTTTGCTGTGATGTGTATTGTGTGAACTCTTTTCCCAATAAAAGGCAGCGAGAGGAGGCCGTCGTCGGGGTCATTCGTAATGAGATTCGAAGTGCGTTTCTGAGATACCGACGAGGCCTCCCTTGCAAATAAACCGATCGATCGCTGACTGTCTTGTTTTCTTCATGATGAATAAGTCTCTAAACCAGCAGGGCTTGTGGAAACACAGACCCAACATTTATTTGGTCCTTCGGAACCGGAGCCCAACGCATCGCATCCACCGAGGAGAGGGAGATGACGCCGCCGCAGTCTGCTAGCAGCCGAAAGCCCTGGTGCTTAACTTTGTCACCAGGCCGGTCGGGATGGATGGCAATTGACGGGATCCAGAGATTCTTCCCATGAACGGAAACAACACGAACAGTGAGTACAGAAGGCCTTAGAGAGCGGCTACGTGACCGTGCGGTTAAACGCAGTTACGTGAGTGTGCAAGCTGTGCGTGTAGACGCAAGCTGCCTGGCTTCTCCGCCAGTGTTTTTGTTTTTGTTTTTAAATCTTTTTGATTTATTTAAGGAGGTAGGTTTGGCTTCTCCGCCAGTGTTTTAAGGAGGGTTAAGATGGTTTCTCCACCGAAAGGAGGATAGAGCTCTAAAAAATTAAAAAAGGTTTTTCTCCGCAGTTAAGAGCGTTGAGTGTTTGGTTTCTCCTCCAATAAGGAGGATAGAGCTCGCCACGGTAAGGGAGGTTATAGGCCTAAAGAGAGTGTGAATGAGCGTATGTGTGTGTGAGTGCCAGTAAGTGAACGCAGCAGCACAGAAGGAAACCTAAGTCATGTTAACGGAATTACACGTAGCCTGGGTTTTGGGGTAAGGCGCGTTGCATGCCGCAAAATTAAAAGAAGTCTACCTTGAAAGAGGATGAAATACACTGCAAAGTATTTATTGGGCAGCATGTGGTGTGTGGATCGTTGACGAATGAAGTGAAATTGTGCTCTAAGCAGAAGTGAGTGTGTCTGACATCACGGTGTGTGTGAAAAGGTATCCAGCTGGGGCAGACATGATTCTGCAGGTCACCTGCCCAGTGGACAAAAGAAATAAAATAGTTGTGTGGATGAATGATAGCATGAAGAGTGTTTGGTGTTTCTCAGCCTGAAACAACTGCAATGCTATTTTCTGTTTTGGAGAAAAGGACAGTTTAAAAAAAAAATCAGAGAGAGAGATGTATGTTGTTTAAGCAGTGATGAGAATAATGGAAATGTGATGAGAGAGGAACACAAAAACATACAGAAAATGCATTAACTATACTAACCCTACATGCATATACACAATAAATGATACTCATGAAGACCAGACAGCATCTTAAGCACGAGATTCTGTTAGTCATCTTGTCCAAGTCACTAGTAAGATGAAAGTGATATATAGACTAGTGGACTGAAAATTATAGGAGGACAGATGGTTGCATCATAGAGGAGGAAACAGAATGCTGATGAGAGGTCTTAAATGAGTGAGCTGAGTGAGCTGATTGTGAGTTTCTGGTGTGTGAAGAAGTTGTAACATGGCACACATTTAGTTACATGAGAAGAAACTTATTATGTGATGAGACAGCAGGGTTATGCTGTATGTTGTGTGTATGGCTGATTTGGATGAATGTTTGAGATTAAACTGGCTGTTGATTTGTCTTTTGTTACTAAGTTGAGCCTGCCAATTGGGTTGTTACGATTTATTCCCCTGAATTGAAGAACACGTGTCATGACTTAAACAAGGCCTTTCTTTCCTTTGCTTTCCTTTATTTTCTTTTTATTTTGTTACTCTCATGGTGCACTAAAGTTTTGTTTGATAATTTTTCTGTCATCTAAGCAGATCTGAACGTTTGAATAGGAAGAACTATACAACATGTTGTTGCGAACAGTTGCAAAGTGAGTTTCTCCAAAATTAAAATGGGCTGGGGAGAAAGCCACTTATTTGGGACAATTAGAAAGTAAGTTCCTGTCCAAAAGGATTCAACGAGGAAATCCAGTCTAAATTCTTTTTCTTTTTGAAATGTCGTCGTTTTTCTGAGGGTGGAAACAAAATGCGACAATAATTTCCACTATCAGCAAAAGAAAGAATCACTGAGTGAATGAGTGAGAATTTAAAAAAATGGGGAACTGACTGACTGGTTAAAGCTGACAAGACTGACTGACTTAACACCATTGTGTGAAGCTAACCCCCACCTGACAAAGGTGTGGCTGTATCACTGTGTGTGTCTCTGTTGCAGGAGCAGAAGGAGACCACAGGAGGAAACTTGGGTGACATGACTATGTGAACTCTGCAAATTTAACCTTTTTAGTTTTCATTTTTCTGTGTCTGTGAATTTACCATGGGTGTGTTATTCACTACCGTGTGTTGCTCACAGAGATTACTGTGAGAAAGAGTGTATACACCTGTGCAGCGCTAACATTTACATTTCTTTATTACAGCAGATGGTTAATCATGTGATTTGATCATGTGATTTACAGCAGGACACAACTTAATGATGTTTTTCTACCACAGGATTACTGAGATTTTGTGTGAAGAAAACTGTGGTTACAGGCTATATGTTGATGATGAAATTACACTGTGTTGTTGAGAAAATGTTGGAGAAAATGTGAATGTTACAGGGGAGAAGTGAATACAGTGTGATACTGTATTTGAAACCAGTGTTGCATCTTTTTACAGCAGAGTGTTAACTTTATGACTTTTCACAGCTCCTCTGGAATCTGGATGGCCGACACCTGACAACCAGGATGATCCGTGTGTTTGGCTAATGTTTGTTTTTCTTTAAGAGTGTTTGAAGAGGATTCAGCACAGACAGACAAGTGACAATTGAACAGATGTGCAGTGGTTACTGAATAGTTAAATAGGGCTCATTATCTGACCACACTGTTGGGCTCATGGTGAGTGACAAACTTAAGGGACGTCACTGATTACAATGTGGAATGACGTTGAGATGTTAAATGATTTGGAGCAAAGTATGGAAAAAGCAGGAGTTTAAGGAGTTTAGAATAAACCTGCAATGATCCTTGTCTCTGTGATGCTGAATACTTTATTACACTTACGAGCTGCAGTTAGTTGCAAATGTGAAGTTTTAACTTAAAGACTTTGTCTTCTAGGATACAGGCTCTGGGTGGAGCTGGGAGTTAAACAAGCTAAACATTTAATTGCTGACTAATGTTTTTACACAAGGTTACAGGTGGAGTATGGCTGCTCCAAGGGACAAACCCTGGAGATTGTTTTAGGGAGACTGTGCAACATTCTTGTACATGTCTCATTGGGGAGTTGACACGTAGTGAAAGCCGTGTGGCGAGAGGAGTGTCGTTTTTTTTTAATTTGTAGATGTCGTGAGGTGCCAGGACGAGAAGGAGTGGCTGAGGGGATTGTCCACAAGATGGGAGCTGAGGCCAGGAGAGAGTCTTCAGGAGGATCAGAGACAGCACAGAAGACATCGCACAGAGAGCTGTGCTACTGGGCTTTCAGGAGATCATCGGGAGGAGTCTTTGCACAGCAAACAACCATAAGGAGTGGAAGAGTTTCGACGTTGACGTTGAGGAAGACAACTAAGGTGTACGACGTGCTCTGCCTTACATCGTCTGCAGACTAAATTTACATTTCTGTCACCTACAAGACACTTGTCTTTAATGTAACGCTTACTCTCACAACCACACATATTACCATAAAATGGTACACAATTCTGACTCCATCAACCCTTTTGCCAACAAAAGAAGAGGGCACTTCTCATGAGTGTAGAGAGCACTTGGAGAAGGAGTGTAAGCCAAGGGATGACTCAATAGCTGTGGCACTCGTTGAGGGAAAGGTTTGGTTTGTTGATGATTTGAGTCTTACGACAGTAGAGGGACAGGCTAAGACAGGTTTTACTGTAGCAGACAGTGAGAAAGTTATCTATGCAGGACAACTAACATGTTTCATATTTGCTTGAGCAGCAGAGATGCTAGCTTTAACGGAAGCGTGTAAAGCTGCAGAGAGACAATATACACTGATAGGCAGTATGCATTTGCTACATTACATTTCTTTTTAGCGCAGTGAGTGAGACGAGGTGTGGCAACGTCTACAGGGAAACCTGTAGAACACGCCAAACTCTTGCAAAATCTGCTGGAGGCAGTGTTATTAACCAGTGGAATTGCCGCTTGTAAATGTGCAGCACACATGTGAGGGAAAGATCCAGTTGCATTAGGGAAGGTTTTTGCAGATAAGATCGCAAAAGAGGCAGCTTTAGTTGAACATGGTGTTAACATTTTAGCAGTACAACATCAGCAGACACGCAGGCCCACTCACCTACAGCAGGAAAGCGGTTGTGACTTACAGAAGGAGCGAGCTTGCAGGATGGTGTTTATTATCTGTGCGATAAACCAATACTGCCTAAGAATTTGTATAAGACTGCTGCTATTTTGAGCCATGGGCCGTGCCATTTCACAACAGCAGGGAGATGATGGGAGCAGTAGAGCAACATTTTCATACTCTAGGATTTAATACTTTAAAAAAAAATAATTTGCAGGTCATGTATGATATGTTGCAAGCACAATTCTCGGGGTAATTTGAGACTGAAGAGAGGGAAATTCCCCAGACCCAGTCACCCATTTCAAATTATTCACATGGACTGTATAGAGCTGTCCAACTGTAATAACTATAAGTACTGCCTAGTGATAGCGTGCCCTTTTTCAAAGTGGGTAGAAATCGTCCCAACTAGGAAAGCAGATGCCATTTTGGTGGCCAAAGCAATATATAAGAATATCATCCCGGAACATGGGATTCCAGAGACCATCGCTGACTGTCTTGTTTTCTTCATGATGAATAAGTCTCTAAACCAGCGGGGCTTGTGGAAACACAGACCCAACAATTGATGTCTTCTCTTATCAAGAAAACTTAAAACTTGTAGGTCCAAATTACACATGATTGAGCTAAAGAAAAAAAACTGTTACAAACTGAACCAACACAAGCTATTTCATTCTTACCACATCTAGTTCAGGGACCGCCTCCATCACCTCCACAAACTTCTCTATCTTTGTCTTCTCTGAAAACAAAAAGTCATCATCCACCCACAGAAAGTACTTGGTTGTTACCTGGGAAACAGCTAGATTTCTGCCTGCAAACCAGCCCTGAGAAGAAGAAAGAAACATCCTCTGTTCAAATTTATAAATTGGAATGGGACCCCGAGATTTACCTGGTTTGACTGGAATTGTACTTGATAAGTCTTCCAAGAACTGAATTGACATTTGCATGTCTTATATTCTATAAATATAATTTGAGTCCAAAATATTGCTAAAAACTCATAATTCTGAAATGAATGTGTGTGCATACCTGTGCTGGAGGCATGATGTAATGCTGGATGTTTTCTCCAGTAACGCTTTCTGGTTGTAAACTGTCATCTGCAATAATCACTTTAATGTCACTATAGAATTTCCGGATGCTGTCCAACAACACCCTCAGTTGTTTGTAACGCAGAAAGGTCTTTGTGATGATGGTGACTTGAGAGCTGATATCTAACAGACAGAAGTATAC
Organism: Maylandia zebra; assembly: GCF_041146795.1. Lineage (NCBI taxonomy): Eukaryota > Metazoa > Chordata > Actinopteri > Cichliformes > Cichlidae > Maylandia > Maylandia zebra. The sequence goes on from NC_135170.1 coordinate 5,702,847, forward strand.
AGAGAATAATTTTAAGAAAAGATGAACTGTTAATATGGCAGAGTAGCATTAAATTTCTGAGTCATTCAACCAAAGGAAATACTAATAAATGTATTTTTTTTTTATAATTCTGGAAAAGCATGTGTGAGGATGAAAAATAAGTTAGATATAAAGATATAAAATCTGCCTGTTATTATGAAATAAATGAATTATTTCACACATGTTTTAGAGTCTTTCTGGAGCCTGCTAGGCATGGGGTCACAATACAGATATCAGATTAGAAAGATTCTCAGCATACTCTGAGTGAGCTTCGAGAAATTTCTAGCAAGAAAGTCCCAGTTCCCAGTTTGGAAGTGATTTCAGAAAATTCTCAGAGCAATTTGAGAAAAGACACAGCAAAAACTTTAAATGAAAGAAAGACAGTGGGTTGGAAGAGTAAATGCAGTATTAAATGCAGCATATTGCATTCTCTGGTTAGTCATTAAATAAATAAATAAAAATCCTACGATGTTTTGAAGTCTCGAAATATTACCCTTATGCTCACTTGATTTATAACCTCAGTAAACTTGTCCCTTAAAGTTTATGATTTTTTGTCTTATACAACAAATGTAAGGTTATTTTTGTAAATGTTGTTACTATTGTAGCAGATTTCGATTTTTACATGTCATTGGTCACATTCCTATTTCTTCTTTTTTGAAATGGAACTGAAGGCAAAGGAAGGAGGGCGGGAAAAAGAAAAGGCTTCAAGGACAAGAGGGGAGGAGTGGGGGCAGAATATATATATATATATATGTATGTATGTATGTATGTGTATATATATATATATATATATATATATGTGTATAAAAAACACCCAGCACGCCCCTGCGGGCGGTTTATCCTTCAAGCTCGGGTCCTCTACCAGAGGCCTGGGAGCTTGAGGGTCCTGCGCAGTATCTTAGCTGTTCCCAGGACTGCGCTCTTCTGGACAGAGATCTCCGATGTTTTTCCCGGGATCTGCTGGAGCCACTCGCCTAGCTTGGGAGTCACCGCACCTAGTGCTCCGATTACCACGGGGACCTCCGTTACCTTCACCCTCCACATCCTCTCGAGCTCTTCTCTGAGCCCTTGGTATTTCTCCAGCTTCTCGTGTTCCTTCTTCCTGATATTGCTGTCATTCGGAACCGCTACATCGATCACCACGGCCGTCTTCTTCTGTTTGTCTACCACCACTATGTCCGGTTGGTTAGCCACCACCATTTTGTCCGTCTGTATCTGGAAGTCCCACAGGATCTTAGCTCGGTCATTCTCCACCACCCTTGGGGGCATCTCCCATTTTGACCTCGGGACTTCCAGGTTATACTCGGCACAGATGTTCCTGTACACTATGCCGGCCACTTGGTTATGGCGTTCCATGTATGCCTTGCCTGCTAGCATCTTGCACCCTGCTGTTATGTGCTGGATTGTCTCTGGGGCATCTTTACACAGCCTGCACCTGGGGTCTTGCCTGGTGTGATAGACCCCAGCCTCTATGGATCTTGTACTCAGAGCTTGTTCTTGTGCTGCCATGATTAGTGCCTCTGTGCTGTCTTTCAGTCCAGCTTTGTCCAGCCACTGGTAGGATTTCTGGATATCAGCCACCTCCTCTATCTGCCGGTGGTACATACCGTGCAGGGGCCTGTCCTTCCATGATGGTTCCTCGTCTCCCTCCTCTTTCTTGGGTTTCTGCTGCCTGAGGTATTCACTGAGCACTCGGTCAGTTGGGGCCATCTTCCCAATGTATTCTTGGATGTTCGTTGTCTCATCCTGGACTGTGGTGCTGACACTCACCAGTCCCCGGCCCCCTTCCTTCCGCTTAGCGTACAGCCTCAGGGTGCTGGACTTGGGGTGAAACCCTCCATGCATGGTAAGGAGCTTTCTTGTCTTTATGTCAGTGGCTTCTATCTCCTCCTTTGGCCAGCTTATTACCCCAGCAGGGTACCTGATCACGGGCAGGGCGTATGTGTTGATGGCCCGGATCTTGTTCTTACCATTCAGCTGACTCCTCAGGACTTGCCTGACCCTCTGCAGGTACTTGGTGGTTGCAGCCTTTCTAGCGGCCTCTTCATGGTTCCCATTTGCCTGCGGGATCCCCAGGTACTTGTAACTGTCCTCTATGTCTGCAATGTTGCCTTCTGGTAGTTCAATCCCCTCAGTTCTGACTACCTTCCCTCTCTTTGTTACCATCCGACTACACTTCTCCAGTCCGAACGACATTCCAATGTCATTGCTGTATAGCCTGGTAGTGTGGATCAGTGAATCGATGTCTCGTTCACTCTTGGCATACAGCTTGATGTCATCCATGTACAGGAGGTGGCTGACAACTGCTCCGTTCCGTAGTCGGTATCCGTAGCCAGTCTTGTTAATGATCTCACTGAGGGGGTTCAGGCCTATGCAGAACAGCAGTGGGGACAGAGCATCTCCTTGGTAGATCCCGCACTTGATGGTGACTTGTGCTATGGGCTTGGAGTTGGCCTCTAGTGTTGTACGCCACATCCCCATTGAGTTCCTGATGAAGGCTCTTAGGCCCCATTGATCTTGTACAATTCTAGGCATTCCAGTATCCAGCTGTGGGGCATTGAGTCATAGGCCTTCTTGTAATCAATCCAGGCAGTGCACAGGTTGGTCAGTCTGGTCTTGCAGTCTCGGCTGATTGTTCTGTCTACCAGTAGCTGGTGTTTTGCACCTCTGGTATTCTTGCCAATTCCTTTCTGTGTCCCGCTCATGTATTGACCCATGTGCCTGTTCATCTTAGCCGATATGATGCCTGACAGGAGCTTCCATGTAGTACTGAGGCAGGTTATTGGTCGGTAGTTGGAGGGGACCGGTCCCTTCTTGGGGTCCTTGGGGATCAGGACCGTCCGGCCTTCAGTTAGCCATTCCGGGTGTCTTTCGTTAACTAGTAGCTGGTTCATTTGTGCTGCCAGACGCTCGTGGAGTGCAGTCAGCTTCTTCAGCCAGTAGGCGTGAACCATGTCGGGCCCTGGTGCTGTCCAACTTTTCATACTGGAGACCCTTTCTTGGATATCTGCCACTGTGATGGTTACTGGACCCTGTTCAGGGAGGTCGCTGTGGTCTGCCCTCAGATCCTCTAGCCACTGAGCATTGCCGTTATGGGTTGCATCCTTCTCCCATATGCTCTTCCAGTATTGCTCCGTCTCCAGCCTTGGTGGTGCTATTCTCTTATTGTTCCCTTGCCACTGAGAGTACACACACATGTATATATATGTATATATATATATATATATATGTATATATATATATATATATATATATATATATATATATATATATATGTATATATATATATATGTGTGTATGTATATATATATGTGTGTATGTATATATATATGTGTGTATGTATATATATATGTGTGTATGTATATATATATGTGTGTATGTATATATATATGTGTGTATGTATACATATATATATATATATATATATATATATATATATATATATATATATATATATATATATACACACACACACATATACACACGTGTATATATATATATATATATATATATATATATATATATATATATATATATATATATATGTGTGTATATGTGTATATATATATATATATATATATATACACGTGTGTATATGTGTGTGTGTGTATATATATATATGTGTGTGTGTGTATATATATATATATGTGTGTGTGTGTATATATATATATATATATATATATATATACACATGTATATACATGTATCTTTATCTTTATCTTTTTACTATATCTTATAAACATTTTGCTCTTACTATTTTTGACTTACTATACTGCTGAGTGACTGTCTACTGCTCGTCAAATACATTTCATTGCAATGTTGACCCTGTGCTAACTTGCATATGACAAATAAAACTGAAACTGAAATTAAATGTATGTCACAGGAATATTGTAACTGCAAGCCCTCTTAAACTTAAACTTAGTCTGTGCTGTAAGTTGTTATCCACTCCGGCAAAATTTAGGTACACATCACAGCTCTTTATTGTGATAGGAAGGATATAAATAAAGTGTAAACTAAATGAATACAAAGAAATATAAAAGATAAGCCTAATAAAACAATAGACATTTAGCAAACATTGAGACCAATCCCTGTGTTGAAAATATTGCATCAGTGGATTTTTTCATGAGCAATCTCTGTTGGGCTTTCTTCACCACTGTGTTGATGAGGACAGGCTAATGTGTTAGTCCACAAAAGTCTGAAACACTTTCCAAGTCCCTGTTAATGAGTAATGTCTGAGTTACCTTTTCATTCTTCCTAAAATCCAACAAACACAAAGAGCTCTTTTGTCTTTGTTTGATTAAGAAACAGGTTCTCTGCACAACACTGCCAAACACAAGTTCCACCACCATGGTGTCGTCAGTGAACTTAACAATGGTGTTACTATGGTGAATGGGCGTGTAACCATGGGTGGAGAGGAGGGGATCATATATAACCCTCTGAGTATGATTCATCAAAAAGTGTTTTATCCAACAGCATGCAGTTTAAATAATAGTTAGTGACAGAGGGTGGTGTTATTAGAAGCAGAGCTAAAGCATGCATCCATGCTTATCTGCTTCTTCATATATGACAATGCAGTGACAGTGAAAATGCAAGTGCTACAGTCCTCGGTGTACTTATTTGCCCTGTAAGAAAATGTGTGTGCATTAAACGTGAAGGAAATGAATGACATAATATTACTCTGGACCAATTTCTTGAACCACTTCATAACCAGTTGAGTTTAGTCAGTGTTGATGGCTGGTAGACATTGAGGCAAGTTTTTTTTTTTTATGCAGATGGACTATGATGGATTTCAGGCAGGGTGAGTTGGTGGGATATGATAGGGACTGATTGAAAATCTTGACAAAGACCCATGTCAGCTGGTCGAAATAGTTCTACCACACCATGCTATGATGTCTGCAAACACCTCACTTTAAGAATGGAGTTATGATATAGGCTTGGTATAGGATACCCATATCCAGAAGATTGCTCAAACTATATTATACTATTGTGAGGTCTTCTTGGTGATATTTATTAACTAATCAGTTACTAGTTTTTAACAAAGCATAGTGTTTAAGATACTTCCTAATGTGGAAACATCTAGGAGTGAAGAAGAAGAGGCTTAAGATTGTTTTTCTGAGAAAGGTAAGATAATGAGAAAATGACAGTAACTGAAGGAAATAATGATTTTGCATCAACATGTTCTTTGGATGCTGTTAATGCTCTTAACAGCATGCAATTAATATATTAAAGAAGCATTTTCCAACAATATATGTTGGATATATGTGTATATGTTGTGTATATGCTGCTGTTATTGTGTATATATTTATTTATATTTCTTCATACACTCTTATATAGTTCTATATTGTGTATTTTGTTGTACAGTTATTTTATTTTCAACTTTAATTTATATATTTTATCTTATTCTCCCAGTTAAATTTACCCTTCATTCTAATTTGTGTTGTACAGTTATTTCATTTTTAACCTTAATTTATATTTTATTCCTTCCTAGTTAATTTACCCTTTTTAATTTTTCATATTTATTTCCTATCTTATTCATAGCCTTTTCCTTTTTTGTTTTCTTTAGGTCACGAGCAGTTGTCCAAGCATTTCACTACATATCGTACTGTGTATGACTGTGTACGTGACAAATAAAATTTGAATTTGAATTTGAATATTTAAATGAATATGGGCTTGAATATTAAGCGCTGATCAAGAATTCACTTCTACCTGTTCCCATGTCATACAGGACTGGTACATGAGGCTGCTGGATGGTAATGGGAAACACGGCTTCATAGTTTTCAAACTGGAAGGTGACTAAACAAAAAAAAAAAAATGTTTAGGTTCAGAACAAGGGGGACTCACTTTTTCTTTCACAGTTATTTTAAACATGCATTAATGATCATGTGTAAAATGCACATTATTTTGCAAATTCAATTGTCATTTAAAAATGGGTGTTTATAGCGCTTCACATTTCTGACACATACCAAGGTCTCCAGTGTTTATGTGGTAGATGGTGCTGGTATAGGACACTTTGGCCAGCAGGTCATTGAGGACCAACAGGCTGCTAGACTCAATAATCAGTTTCGTCTCTCCAGAACCTGTGAATTAAAACCAGACAATTTTAAAGTAATATAATACTGCTCGTCATTTCTCAGAAAGGGCTTATAATATAATAGGAGTAGTCTTTAATTCAGAGTAATTTATTCTGGCTAATTAGGAAAGTGTCATTCCTAATTAAATTATTCGCCCATCCATTCTCTTGCGCTTATCCTTATTGGGAGGTCGGGGTGGGTCGCCAGTCCGTCGCAGGTCTAACACATACAGACAACCATTGACACTCACATTCACAGGCAGTTAAGAATAACCAACTAACCTAACCTCAACCACTGCATGTGTTTGGATTCTGGGAGGGAGCCAGAGTAGACAAGAGAACCAGTGCAAACACAGAGAGAGCATGCACACTCCACACAAAAATACAGTAGATGGTGAAGATGAATTCAGGCCCTTCTTGTTGTGTATTTTGGGTTATAACAGGACCCGTAGCGGTCATGCCCAGATGCATTATGGGATAAAAAGCTTTAGGCTGTCGCTCGGGCTAGCTCCATGTTAAGTTATGCCGTTATAATAAATACCTCAAGTTACGTCGTGGTCATTGTTATACTGGTAACCCGGAGTGAAGATATAACAAAAGTGGCGACGAGGACGTCTGGACTGACGCTGCAGTCCGCTTGGAGTTTTACACTTTTTTTTCCTGCTGATGCCTCGTACTGACTTGGTGTTAGACGGCGCCGGAGGGAGGAATGTACAGCGGACAGGACGACGAAGGCAGACTCCGTAAGTGACGCTAACCAAAACATAAACGGGTAAAAGAGACGTTACGAAAAGGAACAGTTGTTAGGGGAAGAGTGCCATTCAACCAGGAGCCGAGTAATGGCTGGAGTTACTGGCCCTATCGGTCCCTTCGACGAAAGCACGGAGCAATGGAGCTCATATACGGAGCGTTTTGGATATTTCGTTGCGGCTAACGACATACAGGATGCTAAACTGGTGCCCATTTTTTTGAGTGTGATAGGCCCAAAGACTTTTACCCTGCTAAGGAGCCTGCTACAGCCAGCAAAGCCCGGCAATAAAAGTTTCACAGAGATCGTGGACACACTGACCAAACACTTCTCGCCCAAGCCCCTCGTGATCGCTGAACGGTTCAGGTTTCACAAGCGAAACCAAGAAGAGGGTGAGTCTGTCACAATGTTCGTTGCATCGTTACGCAAATTAGCTGAACACTGTGAGTTTAAAGATGTTTTAAATGACACATTAAGAGACAGACTCGTGTGTGGTTTAAGAAATGAAGCTGCACAGAAGAAATTGCTCACGGAAAGTGACTTGACTCTTGAGAAGGCAATTAATATCAGTGTGACCATGGAAATGGCATCAAAAGAAGCCCATGCGCTACATGCTACAGACAGAGTACACAAACTAGACAATGGTAAAGCAAATGCACAGGGACCATGCTTCCGCTGTGGCAAGTTAGGACACCTTGCTAGTGATTGCTGGTGCAAAGAAATGGATTCCAACAACTGTGGAAAAAAAGGTCATGTAGCACGGGCATGCAGGAACAAAAGGTGCAAGGATAAGGGCTCAAAGCCTGGGAATAAAAGAGGCACTGCAAGATTCAAAAAAGAAAGACATGTTCACACAGTTAAGCTTCATGAGGATAGAGCAAATGACTCCTCAGGTGAAGAAGTGTTGTCTGCAATAAATACTGTGCGAATACTGAAGGTGGATGAAACCTCAGATGGCTTTTGGGTCACGCCCAAACTGGAGGGACATGTTGTAAAAATGCAGATTGACACTGGGTCAAAAGCATCACTAGTGTCATATAATGTCTATAGGACATGTCTGAAGCACCGTCCACTCAAACCCTCCGACACAGTATTTAAAGGATATACTGGACATCGAGTGCCTATGAAAGGAATGGCAGAGGTGACTGTTCAATACAATGGCCAAACTGCTAAGCTGCCTGTGTATGTTACGCAGAAGAACTGCCCTGCTATAATGGGACGTGTGTGGCTCAAAACAATCAGACTCAACTGGCAAGGAGTGAGAAAGCTGTTGCATGGTTCCTCTCAGCTACAGGCCATACTGGGAAAACACCAGGAGGTTTTTCGTGAGGAACTGGGCAGCATGAAAAAAATTACAGTGAAGCTGCATCTCAAGCCTGACTCCAAGCCAGTCTTTATGAAGGCTAGACCTGTGCCGTACGCCATTCGGCCCAAGGTGGAGTCTAATTTAGACGCATTGGTCAAGAATGGTGTTCTGGAGCCGGTTACGACCAGCGAGTGGGCTACGCCCATCGTTCCAGTTCTTAAAAAGGACGGCGGAATCCGGATCTGCGGAGACTTCAAGGTATCCGTGAATCCTGTATTAACAGCAGAGCAGTATCCCCTTCCGCTGATTGATGACTTATTTGCTGGTCTGAGTGGAGGACAAAAGTTCAGCAAAATAGATCTCAACCAAGCTTACCTGCAAATGCACGTCGAAGAGCAGTCACGTGACATGTTGACTATTAACACACATAAGGGACTTTTCAGATTTTGCAGGTTGCCTTTTGGCATCACATCAGCTCCAGCATTGTTTCAACGAGCGATTGATCAAATCCTGAGGGGATTACCTGGTGTGCAATGCTATCTGGATGATATCCTGTGTACAGGAGCAGATGATGAAGAGCATCTGCGCAACTTGGATGCGACCCTTCAGAGGCTGAAGGAATACGGATTGAGAGTCCGTAAGGAGAAATGTGACTTTTTCCAGTCATCTGTGGAATATCTAGGGCACGTGATTGATGAAAATGGACTTCACACTGCACCTTCGAAGATCACAGCAATCGTGGATGCACCCCCACCACGAAATGTCAGTCAGTTAAAGTCTTTCTTAGGGCTGTTGAACTACTACGGACGGTTCATACCCAACTTGGCATCACTCCTGAAACCACTGCACAACCTGCTACGCAAGGAAGAAGCATGGGAGTGGACAGCAAGCTGCCAAGAGGCCTTTCAAAAGGCAAAGGATTCACTGACTGCATCTGAGGTGCTAACCCACTTCAATCCCAAGTTCCCAATTCAGCTTGCTTGTGATGCTTCTCCCTATGGGGTGGGGGCAGTGATTTCCCACATTCTCCCAAATGGCGAAGAAAGGCCAATTGCATTCCCATCAAGGACATTATCCAAGGACGTTGATCCAAGATGGCGCCGCGTAAGGATGCCCTGGTGCTTCAGTGCGTTACTTTTGTTTTGTTTTTGTGCATAACTTCTGTGTCTGGGCACTCCTCTGGATATTCTTACACCAGAGAAGAGCTTCTTAACTACAGGACTACAACACCTGTGGATTTACTTCCAATATTTGTCGCATCTGCGGCAGATTTACTGCAGACTCTGATCAGGAAAGTGAGACGCCGAAAGAGAGGTAAGCGAGCCGGCGCACTCGTGCGTCTGAGGAGACGTGGACTGCGAACTGCTCTTCCTGGGATCTTCCTTTCCAATGTACGCTCACTCAGGAATAAAATAGACGAGCTGGCCCTGATTAGAAGCATGAACAGAGACTTTGCCTCCTCCTGTGTCTTATGTTTTACGGAGTCGTGGCTCTGTGAGGACATCCCGGACAGCGCGCTCAAGCTGGAGGGCTTTCATTTGCTGCGCGCGGACCGGCAGGCCTCTCTCTCTGGTAAGACCAAAGGTGGAGGTGTCTGCTTCTACATTAATAGTGGCTGGTGCACAGATGTAACAGTGATTGCTCAGCACTGCTCTTCCTCTCTGGAATACCTTTTTATTCACTGCAAACCGTTTTATTCTCCGCGGGAGTTTGCTTCATTCATCCTGGCCGCTGTTTACATCCCGCCAGATGCAGATGCGCAGGCAGCTCAGTGCGCACTCGCAGAGCAGATACTGCACATGGAGCGGACATTCCCGGACTCTCTCATTATTGCTCTTGGGGACTTTAACAAAGCCAATCTGAGCCATGAGCTTCCCAAATACAAGCAGTATATTAAATGCCTGACCAGAGAGGAGAGGACATTAGACCACTGTTACAGCACGATCAGCGGGGCCTATCGTGCGGTGCCCCGCGCTTCACTCGGACTTTCTGACCACGTCATGATCCACCTAATCCCCGCATACAGACAGAGGCTGAAGCTCTCCAAACCTGTCGTGAGGACCAAAAAACTGTGGAGCAACGAGGCTGTGGAGGAGCTTCGCACGTGTTTGGAGTCTACAGACTGGGACACAATGAAGGCTGCTTCTAACAGCTTGGACGAGTTTACGGACACTGTCACCTCCTATATCCACTTCTGTGAGGACAGCATTGTGCCATCACGCACCAGGGTGAGTTATAACAATGACAAACCCTGGTTTACTCCTAAACTCAAAAAGCTGTGGCTGGAAAAGAGAAAGGCGTTCAGAAGCGGAGACAGGGACTGCTACAGAGAGGCCAAGTACAGGTTCACTAAAGAAGTGGACATTGCTAAACATCAGCACTCTGAGAAGATGCAGCAGCAGATCTCAGAGAATGACTCGGCCTCTGTGTGGAAAGGTTTTAGGAATATCACCAACTACAAGCCTAAAACCCCCCACTCCACTGACGACTTGCTCTTGGCCAACACCCTCAACGACTTTTACTGCCGTTTTGACGAGCCATCAGGCAGCCTTCACACCTCCAACGGCCCCAACAATAGAGACACTTTGGACACTCATTCCCCCACCTCTCCCCCCTCCATAGAGCCATCACCACCTTCAAACTGTTCACCTACAACACCCCCCTCCTCACCCCACACAAAAGAGGATTTCACACCACCTCCTCCCACCACAACTCTTCATATTCATGAAGCAGGTGTGAGGAAGCAGTTTAAGAGTCTGAATGCTCGAAAAGCTCCCGGCCCAGACGGTGTGTCTCCTGCCACCCTCAGACACTGTGCAAACGAGCTGGCCCCAGTGTTTTCTGGCATTTTCAACTCCTCACTGCAGGCATGTCATGTGCCTGCCTGCTTCAAGTCCTCTACCATAATCCCTGTCCCCAAGAAACCTAGGATCACTGGACTAAATGACTACAGACCCGTGGCTCTGACATCTGTGGTCACGAAGTCTTTTGAGCACCTGGTTCTCTCCTATCTCAAGACCCTCACGGCCCCCCTCCTGGACCCCCTGCAGTTAGCATACAGAGCCAACAGGTCTGTAGATGACGCCATCAACATGGCCCTACACTTCATCCTGCAGCATCTGGACTCCCCAGGAACCTACGCCAGGATCCTGTTTGTGGACTTCAGCTCTGCCTTCAATACCATCCTTCCAGACCATCTCCAAGGCAAGCTTTCCCAGATGAATGTGCCTGATCCCATCTGCCGGTGGATCACTGACTTCCTGACGGACAGGAAGCAGCATGTGAGGCTGGGAAAGAATGTCCCGGACTCCTGGACCATCAGCACCGGCTCCCCTCAGGGCTGTGTTCTTTCTCCTCTGCTCTTCTCCCTGTATACTAACTGCTGCACCTCCACCCACCAGTCTGTCAAGCTAATCAAGTTTGCAGATGACACCACCGTTATTGGACTCATCTCGGACGGGGATGAGTCTGCCTACAGGAGGGAGGTTGAACGTCTGGTGTCCTGGTGCAGCCACAACAACCTGGTGCTGAATGCCCAGAAGACAGTGGAGATTATTGTGGACTTCAGGAAGCACACAGCCCCACTCCCCCCCATCATCCTGTCTGACACCCCCATCACCTCTGTGGACTCATTCCGCTTCCTGGGTACCACCATCACCCAGGACCTGAAGTGGGAGCCCACCATCACCTCCGTCATCAAGAAAGCCCAGCAGAGGATGTACTTCCTGAGGCAGCTGAAGAAATTCAACCTGCCAACACGGACGATGATGCAATTCTACACCGCAATCATCGAGTCCATCCTCACCTCCTCCATCACCGTGTGGTACGCTGGAGCCACTATCAGGGACAAACAGAGACTGCAGCGTGTTGTGCGCTCTGCTGAGAAGGTGATTGGCTGCAGACTCCCATCTCTGCAGGACCTGTACAGCTCCAGGACACTGCGGCGTGCAGCTCGGATCTCAGCTGACCCTTCTCACCCTGGACACAGTCTGTTTGACCTGCTCCCCTCAGGCAGGAGGCTCCGGTCCATTCGCACCAGAACCTCTCGCCATAAGAACAGTTTCTTCCCCTCTACTGTTGGACACATGAACAATAAACGTACGACTGTTCCCACCACTAACACATGACCCTACGCTGTGTTCACTGCATCATTCCATGTTTGGCACTGATCACCACCTGCACTCATGTATATATCATGTATATATCTATCTATCTACTTAGCACTTTTAATTCTTATTCTCATTTTTATTTTCATGTCTATTTAAGCGTAATTTATGACAGTATGTTTGCACTGAAGCACCGCAGCAATTTCCTAATGTTGTAAACCTGCTCAACATTTGGCAATAAAACCTTTCTGATTCTGATTCTGATTAAGATTAAACACAGCAGAGTCCAACTATGCTCAGCTGGAACGAGAGGCGCTGAGCATTGTATTCATCCATCCATCCATTCGCTTCCGCTTATCCTTTTCAGGGTCGCGGGGGGCGCTGGAGCCTATCCCAGCTGTCATAGGGCGAAAGGCGGGGTACACCCTGGACAGGTCGCCAGTCTGTCGCAGGGCTAACACACAGGGACAGACAACCATTCACACTCACATTCACACCTAGTGACAATTTGGATTAATCAATTAACCTATCCCCACAAGCTGCATGTCTTTGGACGGTGGGAGGAAGCCGGAGTACCCGGAGGGAACCCACGCAAACACGGGGAGAACATGCAAACTCCACACAGAAAGACCCCGGCCTGATGGAGGAATTGAACTCAGGACCTTCTTGCTGTGCGGCAACAGTGCTAACCACCGTGCCACCGTGCTGCCCCGGTTCTGAACATAAGAATTGTTTTGTATGGTAATGTATTGTTATTCATTGCATTGTATTCAGTGTTCGGAAATTCCACCAGTACCTGTACGGTAGGAAGTTTACACTGTTTACTGACTATAGGCCTCTCACAACCATCCTGGGACCCTATACAGGGATTCCATCTCTTGCTGCTTCACGTCTCCAGAGGTGGGCGTTGATATTGTCAGGACATTCTTATGACATCAAGTATTGCAAATCGGAGTCTCATTGCAATGCAGATGGGTTGTCCAGGTTACCCCTTCCTGTTAAAAAACCCGTCTCTGACACAGTTGAGATCCTCTACTTCAGGGAGGTAGAGACAGCACCTGTTTCGGCTGTGCAGGTGAAAAAGGCATCCAGAATTGACCCTGTGTTGGCAGCAGTGCTGGACTGGATCATTAAGGGTCTGCCTGCAAGTAAGGGTGTAGACCTGAAGGCTTTCCTGGGAAAGCGGGCGGAGCTTTCTGTTCAGGCGGGATGTTTGCTGTGGGGGAGGAGAGTCATCATTCCCATGTCATTGCGACCAAAACTGTTGAAGCAACTGCATGCAGGACATAGTGGAATAGTGAGAATGAAGGAAATAGCGAGAAGCTATTTTTGGTGGCCAAATATGGACAAACAGATTGAGGAGATTGCTAAAAACTGCTCTTCGTGTCAGATGGTCCGGAAAAACCCACCACTTGCTCCTCTCCATCCCTGGGAGTTCCCACAGGAGCCATGGCATTGGGTACACATTGACTTTGCAGGTCCATACGAGGACAAAATGTTTCTTGTAGCTGTTGATGCACACAGTAAATGGCCTGAAGTGACCATCATGAAATCAGCCACCACTGAAAAGACCATAGAAGCTCTAGGAGAAATGTTCAGTAGGTTTGGATCTCCTACTCAGATAGTCTCTGACAATGGACCTCAACTGGTTTCACAGGAAATGGAGGCTTTCCTACAGGCTAATGGAGTGCAGCACATTACGTCAGCTCCATACCATCCTGCAACGAATGGTCTTGCAGAAAGGTTTGTTCAGACAATGAAACATGCACTGAAAACATCACAAGGCCAAGGAACACTGCATCAGAGACTGCACAAGTTTCTGCTTAACTACCGGAATAGTCCACATGCTACCACAAGGACATCTCCTGCCAACGCAATGTTCAAAAGAGATCTGCGCACTACCTTTGATCTTTTGAAACCCTCAACTGTGAAGGACACTGTACAAAAACAAGAGAAACAAATCATGTACAGGGGTCAAAAGGTCAAGGACAGAGTCTTCAGCACCGGCGAGTAAGTGCAGGCCAGGAACTACCGAGGAGTACACAAGTGGGTTCCTGCAACTGTCATTGCTCAAACTGGTCCAGTTTCATATACAGTTCAGGTGGCCGATGGAGTGTGGATCAGCTACTCCGGTCCGCACCAGTGTCTGCAGAAGGGTCTTGCGGAGATCTTGGAAATGCACTCATCGACTCGGCAGCCCCTTCACACACACAAGTAGAGAACTCCACCACATCAGGAACAGTGGTTCCACCTGTAAATGAGACTGTAAGAGAGACTGAGACATCTTCGGTGTCAGGAACAAAGGCTCCACAAGAGAGCACACAGACTGATGTTACCCCAACAGAGAGCGGCGGCCTCCTGTTCGTCTGAGTTATTAGATGGCACCTGACCCAAATGAACGGGGCAGAATAATCCCCATGGGTCATGGGGGAGGTTGAGGTAGTCCACCCTCACTCCCCAAGATAGCAATTAAAAGAGTTGGTGTTGTAACCTTACAGTTAATAAGAGGTGAAATGTTTGTGAGGCTATTACTGTCATGTGCCAGTTAAGACTGAAGTTTGTGAGTAGATCACCTGTTTATTTCGTAGTACATCCTTTGTAAGAGGGGAGGAGATGTTGTGTATTTTGGGTTATAACAGGACCCGTAGCGGTCACGCCCAGATGCATTATGGGATAAAAAGCTTTAGGCTGTCGCTCGGGCTAGCTCCATGTTAAGTTATGCCGTTATAATAAATACCTCAAGTTACGTCGTGGTCCGAGTATCATTGTTATACTAGTAACCCGGAGTGAAGATATAACACTTCTTGCTGTGAGGCAACAGTGTTAACTACCACGCTAGCCCAGCCAAAATTAATTAGTTACTGATAATTGACAACAACAATATGAAGCCCTGAACTTTACCAAATAAGATTCATGTAAAACCACCAATACTACGCTGATTGAGGAGACACGATGTCTAAAATTGTATGGAGCTATGGAGGCAAGTCCAAGGGAAAACCATCATAATATAAAAAGATGTAATAAAAAAGGGTAGGGTTGCAGGGTAGTGCTTTTAAAAAAGTGTCAAGATACCTTGTAAGAAAAAGAACACATGTATATGTCTTTGTCTTCTAAATTTTATCACATTACTCTTTTATGAATTCAGTCTTTTGAGATTGCAATTTTTATTTTACACATGTTACAGGAAAAAAATTATAAAAATCTAAAAAAAAAAGTAATAACGGCTAGTTTAATGTGTTACTGACAGAAATAATGGAGAGCCAGCAATCTTTGTAGAACATAACAGATAATTACCACCTAGACAGTGGAAGGATCAGACACACTTTAGGCTGAGTACATGAAAACCCTTCATTTGACCTTCATTGACCTTAATGTGTGAGTCAGCAGTGCAATCAACAACTGTTCAAAAGGACCAGTGCAGCTCTCCATCCACATTCCAATGTAAGGAACCAACACCCACTGATGTCTATAAATAAAGACCAGGGCAGTGGCGGAGCACGAGTCCCTGAGCTCTCACTCTCGTGCAGGTGCTCTGTGGCTGTCCTTGATGCAAGTAAAACTGTGTGTTTCTCCTCTCTGATTCTCAGCTGAAGTGCTTTAGAATACATCTCTTTTTTTTTTTTTTTCTTTTTTTTAAAATACATCTCTTGACACAGTGTCTCACTCAAGTTAATCTGATATTTGTTTTTAGTCAAGACTCTTGCCCACGTAAAAGATCACTCATGTGTTTTGTGTTTGTTTAAGTCGAATTAGTCACTCACCCCAGTTTAAATTATTTGTAAATATCTTTAAGTCTTTAACTACTTCTTCTGCCTTGTTGTTTTGCCTGAGTCCCGCACTTGAGTTGTGTTACCATTTGTTTTCTAAACATAATAAAGTGTTTTGTGAAGGCACTGGAAACAATTCTTCCAAACACCAAACATGTATTCTATTAGACCACAATATTGTGTTCTGGTTTTAGCAAATAATTTATATACATTTAGAAAAAGAAAAAGTTCTTCTTCCATGGTCTCAATGAACTCCACCCCTACATTTTTGAATCAGCCACATAAGACCCACAACTGTACTTTGCTTAGCCTGCAACCTGTCAGTTGCCTCTGGAGTCCCACAGGCTCTACAAGCCGCAGCCCCTTGTTGCCAATTTAGAAATGCAGCACATGATCCACTCAGATTCACTGTTCCCAGCCTCCCTCAGAGTGCAGTTGAGGTGTGATGGGGCGTGGTTCGTGGCACACTGCGGTGGAGGAAAACACACCTGAGCTGCATGAGATCATCACGCCTCTCTCCATAAAAGAGTGAACTGGGGCCTGAGTGTTGTTATTGTGTATGTGTGGCTGGCAGGTGAAAAGCTGCAGCCAAGTGTAAAACAAACGCCAACAGAATAAAGAAGTGTTTGAAAGTGTGACAATGTGGTAGGATCTGCCATGCGTCTTCTACAGCTATTACTTCCAGGCTTTACTACTGCAATTCATTATTATCAGGATGTCCAAAAAACTCGCTGAAAAGCCTTCAGTTAATCCAAAATGCTGCAGCAAGAGTCCTGACAGGGACTAGAAAAAGAGAGCATATTTCTCCTGTTTTGGCTTCCCTTCATTGGCTTCCTGTTAAAACCAGAATTGAATTCAAAATCCTGCTCCTCACATACAAGGTCTTAAATAATCAGGCCTCATCTTATCTTAATGACCTTGTAGTACCATATCACCCTATTAGAGCACTTCGCTCTCGCTCTGCAGGCCTACTTGTTGTTCCTAGAGTATTTAAAAGTAGAATGGGAGGGAGAGCCTTCAGTTTTCAGGCCCCTCTTCTGTGGAACCAGCTTCCAGTTTGGATTCAGGAGACAGACACTATCTCTACTTTCAAGATTAGGCTTTCCTTTTTGCTAAAGCATATAGTTAGGGCTGGACCAGGTGACCCTGAATCCTCCCTTAGTTATGCTGCAATAGACGTAGGCTGCCGGGGGATTCCCATGATGCATTGAGTTTTTCCTTTCCAGTCACCTTTCTCACTCACTATGTGTTAACAGACCTCTCTGCATTGAATCATATCTGTTATTAATCTCTGTCTCTCTTCCACAGCATGTCTTTTATCCTGTCTTCTTTCTCTCACCCTGAAAAGGATAAGCGGAAGCGAATGAATGGAAAAAAAAATGGAATAAATTAAATTACAGTGGGAATTGAAGATGGCCCCTGCCTGCAGCATACCCTCACCAGGTCTGTCCAGAATTTTCTGCCACAACTGATCACCAGGTGGTGATCAACTAGCGGCGCATCTCATCTCTGCACATGAGTGTCCATGACTTATGGCTGCAGATTTGATAATACGATTACAAAACTGACCATCAACCTTCTACATAGTGTTCTGGTGCCACATTCACTTATGAATACCCTCAATCGTGGTGTTATGTTGTCGTTAACACTGAAGTCCAGTAACAGAACTCCATTCAGATATAACAGCCTATTCCTCCCTATGACACCTCTCCAGGTCCCGCTATCATTGCCCATGTGAAGTTATGGAGTAGAACAATGGAATCCCCAGATGGCACACTTCCCAGCACTCCAACAAATGACCCCAAGAAGGCTGAGCACTCTGAAGTGTCATTTGGCACACAGACAAATGATAGTCAGGACCTTTTCCCCAACCCAAAGGCATAGAGAAGCAACTTCTCATTCATTGGAGAAAATCTCAATGTCTGGAAAGAAAACTTGTTGGAGGGTGGAGGATTCAAGTATACTCCCACCATGGTGGTAGTTGGACCCATGTAGCTTCTTTGGTCTGAGGCCTGCTAGCCTCCACGGGAAAAGCCCTGGCCATCAGGTGTGGCTAGAGAAATTGAACTCAGAACCTTGAGTCTTACACTCCAGGCCACTAAACTAAACCCAGTCATATTCCAAGAACACTGAACAAGAGGGGCGCTGCTGCAACAGCTGTGACCGGTACATACTGGGCCTGTAAGGCTACTCAGTCCTCTCAGTTTAGCTGGGGTACTGGGGTATTTAGAAATTAGAGGCAATTAGAACTGGGGGAGTCCCCTCACCTACTAGCTCCTTCCAAGCTCTGCACTGAAGTAATACTCATATGATCAAACTTCCTGTATTCGGGTGCTGGTCCCACAGATCAACAAGTGCAATCCCCTTAGTTCTGACTACCTTTCCTCTCTTTGTTACCATTCAAATAAACTTCTCCAGTTTGAATGATATTCCAATGTAATTGCTGTAGACGCTGTACTGGTATGGATCAGTGTATCAATGTCTTGTTCACTCTTGGCATATAGTTTACCTTACACCTAGCTTTTACTAGTCTTCCGCTGCTCAAATTTTCATCCAAAATAATTATATAAATATTAGCATTTTCTGTACAGTGTTCATCCTTCTATTGGGGACACAGGAACAAAAAACAATGAAACAAAGAGAAAAAAAGCAAGCTAATAATATTCAATAATTAAAAATAACAAAAGAAAAAACCCAAACCAATGTTAATTTGGTACCAGTGTATATATAAATTTACCTTTGACTTGGAAACTCACCTTGAACAGTGGCCTCTGCAGTTGGAGTTTCTGTGGTTAGGACACCATTTGACACAGTTAAGAAAACCTAGAATAGAAACACATGAATAAACTAAAAAGCACTCTGAGTAATTTTAGCAATACCAATACTACTACCACCTCCACAAAACTGCACCACCACTCAAGCTGTCTTTTTAAACCAGAAGAAAGCTTTAAAGTGAGACGGAAACTGAGAACCTGATGCAAATACATATTTTTCAGCGTTCCTATAGTTTTATAGCATTCAGTGCATATCAGGTGCACTACACAGCCCAAAGGGTGTGTGGTCTGTCTTGTTAGATTGCAAAATAGTGGGAAACGCAAGTACGCACAGCTTCTTCAACTGAGGACAGTTTGAATTATATTGTGAAATCCACTGTCCTGCAAGCATAGGTTTCAGTGCGTGAATCTTAAAAGTAAAAATTTAGGAATATGAAATAAACCTGCCACCCCAACTTATGTAGAGATTGCAAGAGGGTGCTTTTAGACAAATGTCAAAGGCTAATAAAGTTAAAATCTATCATGTGAGCTTGTGCTGTTTGAGAAATTTCAAAATCAACTACCAAAAGGGGCTGTAATTGATAATTGGCAGCTATTATTGTAGTGGTCAGACTACACACGTAAGACTAGAACCTCATGGAAGAAAATTTATAAAAGCTTGTCGTCCTTTTGGTCATTGCTGTTTCAATGTACTGCTAGACTGATTTTATACATAAAAAACTGTACTAAATGATATCTCCATGCCCTGTTCCAGGTTCAAAATTGAGCCTATTTCTCTGGTCAATGTACAATAATGTCCTTCATTATTTCTTCTGGTCTAGTCTCAAGGCCAATGAACTAACAACTATAACAAGTATCTGTTGCTCATGTGATACATATCGTATCACAAATCAGGTGATTCCTGCTGTTTTTTTGAAAACTGCCACGTCAGCTAAAAAATGGGTGGAGTGCCCACTCTGGGTGACAACAAATTGTGGCAGGATCAGCCTGATATTATTTGTATCCCATACTGACTATGCAGATTGTATACCAAGCCTTGTTTGCCACACATGAATGCAATAATACATTTTTTGACAGTTGGTATATAGTATATAATTCTCTTGGCATAAAAATGAGAAAATGTGAACTTAAATTCAGAATATGATACTGGCTCTCAAAATCAAAGCATTTTCAGTAGCAAGCTCTATAAAATCCCAAGGTCACCCAATATGGCTGCTGTACATTGATTAAAAAATCATGTCAAAGAAGAAAGAAGTATAATTGCTTGTAATATTTACAAAAATCCCCAGATTTGTACATCAAAATTAGTGACAGTCTCAGAGGTGATCAGAGACAATTAATTATGTTTAACTTTTCAGTACAATTTAATTGTTTTGAACATCATTGCCTTTTATAAAATAAAATAAGCATACACATCTTTGAACTTTACAAACATTCAGCAGCCAACTTTTATAAACCAGCCAACCTCTACCATTCAGTCAGGCAGATCTGGGTGAGATCTGCCTGTTTCTAATCTGTGATATCAGACCAACCTTATAGCTCGTTCCTTCTTCAGCATGCAGAGCTAAACCTGAAATAAAAACTACCTTCAGTGTCACTTAGTCCTTCTACTCAAATACACATATTCACATCATCTTTTCACTTTACACCAGTGTTGCAAGGTGAGTTCTTGAGGAAACCTCAGCTATCTTTCACTCAGTTTTTTATACGTTTTAAAATATTACGGTTTTTGTGCAATTTTTTGTCCCATTAACATGATTGGGACCACACTACAAGTGTGGTTGCTGGTTTAGCTCGCTGGGGTGAGCTGTGTTTTAGCTAACTGAGATAAGCAGGCGTTCTGAGAGCGGGAGGCGTGAATTCCAGTCTTTCTCGTGGTAACATTTTTTTCAGCAGACAGTGCAGTTTCTTCTGCACACCGGTTTGGCTTGCTGGCATGAGCACCGTTGTAGCTCACTGAGATGAGCAGGCACCCTGACAACGGGGGGCGTAGGTTTGACTATCTGTGGCCTTTCAGCTTTTTTACCTCTTTTCAGCAGATAGTCCTGCTTCTTCAGCAGTTTTTCAAAGACCATTTCCACTACATGGCATTCACCTGCCATTTTCACAGGAAATGTAGCTTTTTCTAGCTGTTTTTTAAATGACTTAAGTTTACCTAGTCAATTGACTCTGAATCACCAAATAACTACTTCTTTGCAGATGTATTTGTTCAGTGCTGTTTTTGATCTGACTACTGACAGCTTACTTTTATAAAAACTACTATGATCACTTTCATGTTAACCTTATGTTCATAAACAATTGTGAACCATGGCCTTGTTGCCTTCCTATTCTATTTGTATTTATATTTTTATAGGAACATAAAAACTAAAACATTGGTGACCGAAGCATATGTTGAGCTTAACATACCTGGTATCGCAGTTGCAGTCAAGGGTCGTATTATAACGCCCTGGATAGGATACTGCAGAGGAGAGTTAGGCAAAGCAAAAAGTAGCTTGGATAGTATTGAATTAGTCCTGTTGAAGAGATGGATTTGGAAAAAATTAAACAAAATAATTTTGAATGCTCAGTATGACACCCCCCCCCCCCCACACACACACACATTTTAATTCATTTATTACTGCACTGTAAGTCTAACAGTTCACGGAAAGCTCGCACCCATACATCCATCTTCTACCTGGCTTTGTATTGCTGGAACTCTTTAGCTCGTCGCTGCATTAATTCCTCATACTGGTCTTTTGGGATTTGGTCTTTGAGAACTGTAAAGCCATCAGGACAGGTGCATGGACCAGGTAAGCGATGTTGTGTGGGCAAAGATGACTTATAATTTAGAGATCCTGAAGGGTCCCTGTAATATGGAAGTCCTGAAGAGTCACAATTCAACATCAACATTTAAATGAACTACTACAGTCAAGTATAAAAGAAAGTATGTCCTTATATGATGTGATCCTTATGGCAGCCTCAGCATGGCCATCCTAGTCATCATTAGATTCCTCCTCATCAGTCATTTCTTGGTCTAGATTGCATGGATTATATTCTGATGCAGACAATTTCTCCTCTAATGCATCCCCACCGTCAGTTTCCTGGCATCTCTCGTCCTCACCAGTGTAGTGATCAAATAAGTAGTAAAGAGCCTCACTTAGGTTATATATCACCTTGTCATGGTGCTGACACCCACTGACCTCTGAGCAAGGCCTCAAAAAAGCATTTTACACCAAATCTACGAGAAAAGTTCAATGATACAATGATGCTGCCAACAGAGGAGTTGTTGGCATGGAAGTGAGGCTCTATTGTGCAAACATTTCCAGTGTAGTTGCTAGGGAACCCAGTGTGTGCGTGTGTGTGTGTGTTTATGGCCATCTGACAAAAGAGGATGTACCTGAACTCAGTTATTTACACTTATTGTTGTCTCCACTATTAATTTCTAGTGATTGGTCATTGTTGACCGGAAACAGTAAATATGCAGTGTTGAATAAAATGAATTAGTGATCATTCTTAAATCTCCCAGAAAATTTCTGAACATATATGCAGTGCCCTCTATAATGATTGTGACAAAGACACTATCAAATAATCAATACATAATTGACGTGCAGACTTTCAGCTTCTTGGGGCGATCGTGGCTCAAGAGTTGGGAGTTTGCCTTGTAATCGGAAGGTTGTCGGTTCAAGCCCCGGCTTGGACAGTCTCGTCGTTGTGTCCTTGGCCAAGACACTTGACCCGTTGCCTACTGGTGGTGGTCAGAGGGCCCGGTGGTGCCAGTGTCCGGCAGCCTCGCCTCTGTCAGTGCGCCCCAGGGTGGCTGTGGCTACAATGTAGCTGCCATCACCAGTGTGTGTGAATGGGTGGATGACTGGATATGTGAAGCGCTTTGGGGTCCTTAGGGACTAGTAAAGAGCTATATAAATACAGGCCATTTACCATTCTTTTCAAAGGGTCTTACAAATATTGTGCACGGGTCACTTTCAGCACTGTTTTAGCTACATCACTTTATCCTTCTCACTCAGTTGCTTCAGTCTATCTGCCATGAAAAGAAAAATGTATAACATACAAGTTTGAAGAGGACAGTTTGTCCACACACACAAACACACGATACAGGAATAATTTACCTTTGTTTTGATGTTGGAAGATTGTTGTTGGGTAGCTCATTTGCCCATTTACACGAATTCCCCATATAGAATGCAAACATGATGAACAGCACACCAACAACAGCAAATGCAAAAAGCTTTGCGTTTGTATAGATATACATCTGTTAATACACAGAAATACACATTACAGTTGGTTAATTAGCAAAGGCAAAATCTTTAACATCTAAATAGTTAAACTTCACAAATGGACATATCAGTCATATAAAATCTGTTATGTCTTGACTAGAGATGGCACGATACCACTTTTTTATGTCCGATACCGATACCGATATCATAAATTTGGATATCTGCCGATACCGATATGAATCCGATATAGTGTTTTTTAATCAACAAAACTGTTTTTAAAATATCTTTCTGCATTTTGTATAAGTTCATACTCAAGTTTAAAACAACAACTACACTAAAGCTATTCTGTTATACCTGTATGCAAAAAAAAATATTTCATAGTTCAGCAATACTGATCAATCTAATAAACTTAAACCTACACCATCCTCCCTATTCTGGTATTTTAAAGAGTACTTAGCATAAATATTAAGCAACCTAACTAATAGGGTTCCAACTCCCAGCAACAACAAAAATAAATAAATAAAAAATAGGGAACCACCCCTCACGCTCCACCTCATGATGCTTAATCGACGTAATCAACCTTAATTTGATGCAGTGTGAAAAAAAATACACAGAAATCAATTATTTTTCAAGAAATATTAAATAGATTCAACATCTTTCTTCAACAAAATTGCAGACTGCACAGATGGTACCTTCCCAAAGGAAAAAGTACTATAGCTTACTAGGGTATATTAGACTTAACAGTTACTATATACAGTAATGGACTTCTATACATTTTACATCAGATTAAAACTTTGGGTGTAAGATTCAGATAAATATTAAATAATTAAAAGCTCGACATTTTAAATGAGAATAAGAAAGAAAAGTATGTCTTTGTGCCCCCTTTTCCCTGTTAATGCCCTATCGGCCCCCCTGGCTAAACTTTGCTAGATCCGCCCCTGCACAGTTACCAGCCGTCAGCTACGTAGAAAAAGATCCTCGAGTAGAAAGTAATAATAAATAAATTCTAACAACAGCTTATAGAGCTTAAACGTGCTGCTGTTGTTCAGCCGCTGGTTTCCTCTTTCTGGTGCAAAGTGGGCCAAAAGCAAACAAGAGACACGGACTCGCGACAGAAAAGCCGATCAGCTGATCATTAAGCAGTTTCATGATTGAAGTAGCAGCAAGAGAGAGAGAGAGGCAGTCGCTCGTTAAGCTTAACGCAGGAATGCTTTACAAACATTCAGAGATGGACTTACACACTTGCTTTACTTCTCTCGGGGATAACTTTGTCGGAGATGAAATGCCGGGTTGCTAGCGAAGCTCCACATGCTATCCAGACCACCCACAGGTCCGGCATGCCACAGCCGCTCTATCACGTGATGCATACTGCTCCAACGTGCTAACGTTCTGAGGTGAGTTACGGCGTGTTGCAAGTTTTGTGAGGTGCTTTCGTGATATTTAATGGATCGGATTACATTTTTTATTTTTCTCCGATATCCGATCCAGTAATTTAGGTCAGTATCGGACCGATACCGATACGTAATATCGGATCGGTCCATCTCTAGTCTTGACTCACATCTTAGATATGACCGAACATGTATAAAATTAACATGAAAAATGGCTTTCTTTTAAAAAATGTTTCCTTTGCGTCTGTAAAAAAGTCCATCCTCCATCTCTCAGTTGAAGCTTTCGGTGTAATTGCCAAAAAGGAATTTTCAGTATTTGCCAAAAAAATTTAAGCTGTTGTAAATGACTTGTTGACATTTAGATGTCCTTTATTTATTTGGTTGAACAGTCTCATTTACATTAGAATTGTTTTTTAGTTTTTTGTTTTTGAAGAGTGAGCTGGCCAAGAGGGCAGCAGAAATTGAAATAAGAATAATATAGCAGCAGCAGTGATCAGGGGTGGGTTTTGATTATCGATTTATCGATTAAAATCGATTCTAGCATGGATAACGTGATATTGATTCATTAAAATCCTGAACCGATTTTTTTAATATAAATTTAATTTGCCTGAAAAGCCAGAATCTCAGGTTAAACCTCACAAAATGTCAACAACCACCAAACAGCTAAAACAGTAAATGAGAGCAGGTACGCGGATTCTGCACAAAAACACAAAGCGCGGACCCGCCGACGCATCAGAATCAGTGAGATGTCGCCTTTCTCACCCGACGGCACGAGCATGTCGTCGGGGCTGAAAGCCGACAGCTCGCTGATTCTGATGTTTCAGCAGGTCTGCGCTTTGTGTTTGTGTATTTTTTGCGCTAGATTCTGAGCTGCAGGTTTTATCTCTCTCCAACCAAAATTCAATGAAACAGCAGCAAATGAAGCAGCAAACTACGCTTCACATTTGATAAACATCGTCATGAATTCCCTCTTACTTTTCCTGTTTTACTTCCACCATGATAAAATCACACTTCATGCACAGCTCTCTCTCTCTCTCCCCCCCCAGTGTACTTCAAGAACAGTTTCCCAATCTAAAAATCTGTTTTCTTCATTATTCACTTGCGCACAAGTCTACCGTTGTTTACAGCGCTGTCGGCCACTGTTTTTTTTCCTTTTAAGTACTTTCGAAAAGAAAGCCTCATTTCCGCTGTTTAATAAGCTACTGAACAAATTTAAACTTTTTAAAATTATGCAAAATTGCAAAAAGCATGGCTGTGTCTCTAATAAAACCTCTGTAACTTTGCTCTGCTTCACTTCAGCAGCATCAGGTAATGTTCATATTTTGATTTATGGTTTTCTTTCATTTTTGATCTACTGCAGAATATTTTTATAAAATCCCAGGAAAGGAAAATTACCTTCATGTTTTTCTGTTTTATCCTCAGCTACTTTGACACAAAAGCATCTGCTGTGATGCTCACACCTTTGATAAAGTCTCGCAAGTGTCAGCTTTCTTTTTATAGATATAAAAATATGGAAATGTACTGATAAATGATCTGAATTATAATATTTCTGACTGAGGCAAAATGTCCCCGATTCAAATCGAATCGAATCGTGGATCGAATTGATTCTAGAACTCAGTGACAATACCCAGCCTTAATAACGATAGTGGCCAGAAAAGACTGAATTGAATAAAATTTAGATACAATATCATGGAATAATAAGGATTGCAACAGAAATTATTTTTTTTATTTTATATATAAGCCCTTTGTAAACCCTTTGACTACAATCTGTTTACCAATATAAGCAGAGATATTACACATGAAAAAAACAAACAATACAGAAACACTGGAAATCACATTTTGACAGTTTATCGCCTGTATCTTCAATACTTTAAGTCCTTTTGGCTGCAAAGGGGCTCATGGGATTGGAAAAGATTAGTCCATTAGTCCAGGCAGTAGATCACAATTAGCGCCATCTGCCTGTGTTCAGACAAACTGCAATTTTAAGGCACTGGATTCATCTTTGCTTTGCCTGTTTGAAAATAAATTAATTTGAACTAAAATAATTTTGTTTTTAACATTGCAAACTAGGTCTGCACAAGTAGGATCAAAATGATAATCACAATTATTTTGGAAAAATATTAATATTTTATTATTATTATTATTTAACTATGATGTAAACATAATACTGCTTTCACATCTTTATATTGGGACACACATTGCTTAAAAGAGAATAATTGTTAAACAATATATCATAATCTAACACAAAATTCAATCAACAGGCCACCAGTGTTGGGACTAACGCATTATTAAGTAACACGTTACAGTAACTACGTTATTATTGTGGTAACGAGCACGGTAACTAGTTATTATGCTAAAACCGGGAACGCGTTACTCGTTACTGGGGTTTAGATAGGCTCGTTATTCGTTACTTTGTGTGGTGGCTATCACGGAGCTTCCACAGATTCAATAACATTAGCAAGTGGTGGAGGCCAGCAGGTGGATGAAGGAAAAGGGAGGCAAGAGGAGAGACCCGAAGCGGCTGCTAGTCCGAGAGTGTCAGGTGAACTGAACTTCAGGTAAGAAGTTATGACCTGCAGTCCATCTGAGTCAGATATGAACCAAGTTTAGGTGGAGTTTATTTTCGTTATGCTGACTTTTTCGTGCTGGGTGCTAGCTAGCATGATGGAGTTTCTATACAGCTGGGTGGTGCTATGTTACTGATGTTGAACTTTATTTTGTTCATAAGGTTAATTATTAGAGTTGCCAACCGTCCTGTAAAAAACGGAATCGTCTCGTATTCAGAGAAAATATCATGCGTTTCGTATTGAGGTGAAAAGGAATACAGTTTGTCCCGGACTTCAGCTACAATGAAAAAGACACAAAGATGGATTTATTCTGTGTTTACATTGCACAGCTGCCTCTTCTACTCTCATCCTCTCCCCCTCCCTCTCCTGTTTCTACTTCAATCATGAAACTGATCAATGATCAGCTGATCGGCTTTTCTCTCTTGTTTATTTATCACCCACTTTGCGCCAGAAAGAGGAAACCAGTGGATGTCCTGCTAAACAACAGCGGCACGTTTAAGCTGATCAGCTGTTGTTAGAATTTATTTAATATTAATTTCTAGTATCAGCTGATGTTTGCTGGAGCCACAGCTGTAAACCTGCTGGTCATGATATCGGTTTGGTTATCTGGTGAGAGGGAAACATGAAGATGAAACCAGGAGATGTCCTTACTGAATCATCAGAGCTGTGATGGAGAAACAGGTTTACCTTTTAGTTAACATGAATGAGTTGAAGGGAAGTTATGAACTGTTTCTGAGAGACAAATAACACCAGGATCCTTTTCTAAGTAGCTGACAGCT
Source organism: Maylandia zebra (assembly GCF_041146795.1). Classification (NCBI taxonomy): domain Eukaryota; kingdom Metazoa; phylum Chordata; class Actinopteri; order Cichliformes; family Cichlidae; genus Maylandia; species Maylandia zebra. The sequence goes on from NC_135170.1 coordinate 5,730,578, forward strand.
GGTAACTGTGCAGGGGCGGGTCTAGCAAAGTGCTGCCAGGGGTCAATGTAGGGCATTAAAAGGGAAAGAGGGACACAAGGAAATACTTTCTTATTCTCATTTAAAATGTCTCACTTTTAAAAAAATAATTATCTGAGTCTTGCAACAAACAATTGATAGATTGATACATATATACCATCAGAACAGTGTACATCACTGTCACAACAGTGTTTATTTTCATTCATAGGCTTTATGATTTTTCCTATAATGGTGGGCCAGTCTCTAGTCAAAATGCCCGGGACGATTTTTTTGTCCCAGTCCAGCTCTGTATGCAGCTCATCTGCAGTCTGGTGTTACCTACATCTTCCTATTCAGAAGGCAGAATTTCTGAGTTCTGAGTACAATCGAAAGCACCACGACTGCAGTTTTTGTGTTGGATGTAAAAAGCAGGCTAGGATAGAATCAGGCGTGGGATTTCCCTCGTGGAAATATGCACATTATTTTTTCCTTTCTATTGGTAGGTGGCACAGTGCACTTGTGGCAAGTAAGCAAGCTAGAAGGCAATCTTGCTGGGTATCCAGTTACGGAAGCAACACATTAACAAGAGAATTCTGAGTAAAACCAAAGTTACTCTCCCTAGTAACTAGTTACTCTGAAAGTAACTTGAAGTAACTGAGTTACTTTTGATAGAAGTAACTAGTAATGTAACTAAGTTACTAATTTAAAGTAACTTACCCAACACTGCAGGCCACTGCTTGCACTCTGCAGTCCTTATTATCAAAACCAAGTTTATCACAAAACCATAGTGATAAACTTGATCAGCTTGGAGGGGGAGCAAATTTACAAAGACAATACATTCCTAAAATCATTCCTAAATTAATCCTAATAAATTACAAGTCTTTGCAGATTAATAAAAAAGTTTATTCACTTGGTGTACTTAAGTGTAAGTGACTTAGACTTTACTCTGCAGCAACGCCATTCTCCCTTTTAAGCCTGAGCACAAGTGCAGCCATAAGAGCAAATTCATAAAATCTATCATCGCTTCCTGGGAACTACTTAGAATAGTTTGCTTCCCTACAAACAGCAAACAGTAGTGCTTAAAAACTTTTTTTGTTAGCATATGTATTCACGTCAGTGTATGACACATGTCATCAATCTATTATTTATTTTCCATGAATCACCTTGGCACAGGTGTCTCACTGTAGTTTAGGTATGTGGATGGATGAACTGGTTCTTATATAGCCCTTTTCTACTCTTCTGAGCACTCAAAGCGCTTTACACATTCACCCATTCACACAAGCACATTTTTAGTGCTTTCTAACTAGCATTCACACACACATTCACACTCCGATGAATGCATCCGGGAGCAATCTTGCCCAAGGATTAGAAATAAGCTAGACAAGCTAGACAAGAAGCCCTGATAAATAGGGATGGGTATCGAAAACCGGTTCTTGTTGAGAACCGGTTCCCACTTCAACTGGTGGTGGTGGTGGGGTCCCGGGCTCTGTGGGGCTGGGCGGCGCTGCTATGATGGGCCTCAGTCCAGATGGGCCTGGGCCCCCTTTCCCTGGCGGGTTGCAGAGTATGGGGGTGCCTACTTGGGTCAGTGGGGGAGCTGGCCCCAGGGAGGGGTCACTTGCCCCTCCCTTCCTTCCCTCCTCATCTCCAGCTGCCTCCCTCTTCCCGCTCCACCACAATCACCCACACATGCAGGGCCCTGGGGTAAAGGTGTGTCACCAGGGTGCAGAGGAGGCTACCCCCCCCCTCTGTCCCCTTCTGGCTGCCTGTGCCTCAATTTTATCTCACAACTTAGACATTCACATTACTCACACTCTCATAACACATACATATAGGACCTTGGGGGTGGGCACGATACACGGAATACAAAAGACCATCAGGGCGTACAATCTCACCCCTGGCGTCATTGCCCACCTCTATCAGGGAGAGCTATGCGCTTACCTGCTGCTCTCTGGCAGGTAGCTCCATGCCCTCCTGGATTTTAAATGCACCTTAGAACACACATGCATCAACACTACATATGAGCGGGCGGAGGGAGGTTTGGAGTCTTCTCACACCCCCCGTTCTCTGCGGCCTGCTGGAGCGGGGGGGCTAGGAGGAGGAGTTTGCCGTCCGACTGGGGTTTGGAATGTGGGCCCTCCCTGCTGCTGCGGAGTCTGTTTCTCCCCACCTAAGGGAAAAGGGTAACACCACCTCGGCCTGGGTGCAGTTTCCCCCTCCAGGGGCAAGGGTACCTAGACCCGGGGCTTAGAGTACGCTTGGGGAGTGTGATTGTGTGTACAGTGTCTCTCTATGGAGCTTACAAACAAAAGCGCCTGGACTTCTTTAAGTTGCTTGAAGATGTTTCACCTCTCATCCGAGAAGCTTTTTCAGTTCTAAAGTCAAATGGTGAGGAGTCAAGGCTCAAATGGTCAAGGCTCAGCGGGCACCACACTATAAAGGAAAAGAAAGACAATGCAGGAAATTTCACACCTTGCTTTCAAAAACACACACTCCTCATCCTGATCCTACACAACCCACAGAAGAAAACACACCTGAAGACAGTCAGGAGCAATGGGTAAAGAACTTTTCAGCCCGGAATCTCACTGAACCTGAAAAGAGAGTATTAGCCAAAGGACTCAATTTTGCCATTTCTCCACAACAGTTGCCCATAGTGGACCTCATCACAGCCACAGAATCTGCCATACGGATTAATAAATTATCACAGACAGAAGCAGAGCAAATCAGGATGAAAGTCTCAGCCACCCTCTCCAATGCCAAAGTCCCTCCATCCAACCTCACAATACAAGAAAAGAAGGCCGTCGCTTCCCTGAGCAAAGACCACAACATCACTGTTTTACCAGCTGATAAGGGAAGATGCACCGTGGTCCTAAACACTACAGATTACCATACAAAGATCACTACTCTCCTCAGTGACAACAATACCTACGAAGCCTTAAAGCGAGACCCCACAAGCAGCTACAAAAAGAAAGTTATAGCTTGCCTTCAAGACTTTGAAAAGGACAAAATCATTGACCGCCTTACATATCACCGCCTTTACCCAGGGGATGCCATACCCTGCATTTACGAACTTCCTAAAATCCACAAGGAAGCTGTCCCACTCAGACCCATAGTCAGTAGCATAAACTCAGCAACTTATAACATTGCTAAACACCTTGCTACCATCCTTGCTCCTCTCGTGGGGAACACCCCACACCACATCAAGAACTCCACCGACTTCACCGACAAGGTCCAGAAACTTACCCTGGATCCAGATGAAACCATGGTGTCCTTTGATGTAGTCTCTCTCTTCACTTGCATACCCACCACGGAGGCCGTGGAGACTGTCAGAAAATGACTACAAGAAGACAGCTCCTTGGAGGACAGGACCAACTTCACACCCCATCAGATTTGCACACTGTTAGACCTCTGCCTCACCACTACATATTTCAAGTACAACGAAGGCTTTTACAGACAAAAACATGGCTGTGCCATGGGCTCCCCCATGTCACCTATTGTAGCCAACCTTTACATGGAGGAAGTGAAAAGGAAGGCTCTTGGCTCTTTCAAAGGAAGAGTACCCAGCCACTGGTACAGATATGTAGACGACACCTGGGTCAAAATCAAGACACAAGAAGTGGAATCCTTCACTGCGCACATTTACGCTGTGGATAAAAACATCAAGTTCACCAGGGAAGACACAAAAGACAACTGTTTGCCTTTCCTGGACTGCGCCGTGCACATTGAAGAGAACGGCAACCTCAACATCGAAGTTTACCGGAAGCCCACACACACGGACCAGTACCTCCTCTTTGACTCCCATCACCCTCTGGAACACAAACTTGGAGTAATCAGGACCCTACACCACCGGGCAGAACATGTTCCCTCTAAGCCTGAAGGAAAAAAGAAGGAACACACAAATGTAAAGGAAGCACTCAAAATGTGCGGCTATCCTAAATGGGCGTTCTTAAAGTCAACAAAGAGGCACAGAAAAGAAGACCAGACACCAGCGAGGGAGGATAAGAAGGACAGACGCAACAACATTGTCATCCCCTATGTAGCCGGTGTATCAGAAATACTTAGGAGTTTTCTCCAAGCATGACATCCCGGTGCATTTCAGACCCAGCAACACGCTAAGACAAAAACTGGTTCACCCGAAAGACAAAACGCCAAAACACAGACTTAACAATGTGGTGTATGCTGTACAGTGCAGCGAGGAATGCTCAGACCTCTACATTGGAGAGACCAAACAGCCACTTCACAAGCGCATGGCACAACACAGAAGAGCCACCTCCACAGGACAAGACTCAGCAGTCCATCTGCATCTAAAGGTCAAAGGACTGAGAACCTTCACAGAGATAAAGGACACTCTTTCGAGGATGCCAATGTCCACATTTTGGACAGAGAGGACAGATGGTTTGAAAGAGGAGTGAAAGAAGCATCTATGTCCACTGTGAGCGACCATCTTTGAACAGAGGCGGGGGTTTACGACACCAACTCTCTGCCATCTATAATCCAGTTTTGAGATCCCTTCCCAGACGCCTTAACGCCCACTCACATCCTGGGCCATCTGACCTCAGGAATTCGCATGATAAGGTGGGGCCAGGTTTCACAATGAGCTCACCCGAAACTCTGGCTGATTGGGACCCACACCCAGTTTCACACCTTGGCTCAGGCGATTAGAGGATCATCAGGGGTCCTTTTGTCCCTCTGTGGGGGGAAACTCCCACTAGGTTTATATCTGGGACTCTCCACCATTTGACCTTAGAACTGAAGAAGCTTCTCGGATGAGAGGTGAAACATCTTCAAGCAACTTAAAGAAGTCCAGACGCTTTTCTTTGCAAGCTCCTTTGACTACGATGACCTGGATGACTGAGAACCTTCCCAGACATAGTGTCTCTCTATGTCTGTCTCCACATTGGGTGAGTGTTGAGTAATTGCATATGAGAGCATGAGGGTGGGGTCACTCTGGCACAGCTGGCTGCCAGCGGAGCTCACGGGCGCGTCACTGCAACTCCCCCTGGCTTCTGCTCCGCGGCTGCTGAGTGAGCTCTCATCTGGGGCTCTCCTCAGCTCTTTCTGGGACAGTGGCGCGGCTGCCCCTCTGTTGGTCTTCCTTGGTCTCTGGATGTCTGGAGTTTTGATGTCCTCCATACCTTTTGATGTCCTCCATTCACTTGTATTTTTATTTTTTTATTATTTTTTTATTTTTTTATTCCTATTTATTCTATTTATCCCCTTTGTATATTTTATTTATATTTGTCTCTGTATTTATATATGTGTGTGTGTGTGTGTGTATATATATATATATATATATATATATATATATATATATATATATATATAACAATTCTGTAACTGTAACTTCGGTCGTTGCTGTGCTTTTTGGAAGTCGAATTTCCCAGAGGAACCCACCCGAGGGATTAATAAAGTTCTATCTTATCTTATCTTATCTTATCTCTTATCTACCTGCTTCATACCCTGGTGGACGGGGCTGTGGCTCCCCCACACCCTCTAGCAGATCATTACATGAAGGAACCTTTTAAAAACAAGCGCGTTCATGCTCACAGGTATACTCACGGGTGCTCACACACACAAACTACACCCTTTTTGGCTCCTACCTCAAAGCACACTGTGCACTGTCGATCTTGCATGCTGCACAATAATGTTTACTATTTAGTATTTACTTTTTTCTTTCTCAACAGGTGATCCAGGTGATTGATATATGTATTTTTTTTGTCTGCTTATTTTGTTGGTTTTTGTTTTTTTCCCTTCATCCCCGTCCCTCTTCTCTGCTGTTTTTCCCTCTTTCTTTCCCTCTTTTCCTCATTCAAGTCTGTCCCGTATCTAACAAGTGAAAACAAAAAATAAAATAAACAATAAAAGGTGAATCAAATAGATCATTACGGAAAGGCTGGGATGGTCCATTTGGTAAAGTAAATCCGTTGGGCATCTTTCTTCGCCTTTAGACAAGAATTCTGATGGCAAAAAAACCAAACGGGACAGGCAAAAAAAAGAAAAAGGAAGTAAGCTTGACACAACACACCTATAAGCTAGTTTTGAACAGAACATTACACACCACATACCTCCATGCTTCAGTGACTGCAAATAACATTGTATTTGCTAAAGAGGTGTGTCTTTTCTTCTTTATAGGCTTTAATCCTCTAACATCTTTTAAAAAATACTCTCCCGAGTCTCCACAGATGAGGGAAACAATAATGATCAACATAATTTACATCAACAAAACAAAAACTATTTGCAGTTTTACTTTTTTTAAGGCACACCATGATATTAAGGTTTAAAAAACTACTTTTATTATTGTGGCTGCATATTTATTGGAGAAAGACAATTCATATGAAATAAAGATCCAGGAATTTAGTTTTAAGGTGAAACCTCAGGGGAGAGCCACTCTCTCTTGCTTGCCTCAGTGATACAACTTTTTATGTGTAGAGTTAGTCAATCACCATCTTCTGAAGCTTGTTTTCACCATGTTTACGTCCCTAAATGACTGAACAGATAGGTTAAATAGCTGTCAAACAGGTGTACCTAATAAAGTATATAAATATAAATGTATGGGCTCCTTTCCCTTTTGTGCTAAAGAACAATTTTCATAATGAAACGAACTAATGAATACCACAGCGCCAGAATCAGAGAGTATCGGAAAAATTAAAATTAACATAACTTATTTATTTAATTACAAAGATATTGGGTTTTTATTCTTATGGTATGACAAAAGTATAGAAAAAGCAAATTTCCTACCTCTTCTTCCAGCTGTTTATGGAGCCACAATAATTTAAAAAAAATTATTAGCGAGTGAAGAAAAACTGTTCTTGGAAAGCTTGAACAACTTCTAACAAAATCTATGAAAGGTGCAGTGTTTTTCTTTTGAGTATCTGGTATCACAGTGGACAATAAAGCATTAGATAAAGACAGGAGGCGGAACCACTGAGCAAGGTTGGAAACAGCAGAAAAAAAGCTCAACCAACTGGTACATGCACAGATCTCCACCCTTCATTAACAGAAATAAAAACCAAACAACAAAACCAAACAAAACAAAGAGAGGTAAAAATATGTGCAAGTAAAACGCCTGCATTTAATCATAAGTTTCTCAAAGAGGGAGTGCAAGTAGGAAACTTGTCCATAGACAATTTACTGTCCATAGATTTTACACTACTTTTATTTATTTATTGTGTGGATGCCTGAATTTTTTTTTTTTGCCCATTTCTGCCATATCATCAGTGGCATCACTGATTTTCCTTGCCGGGTTGACCTGTGTTTTAGCTCAGTGAGTTGAGCATCCGTTCTCAGACTGGGAGGCCCGGGTTCAAATCCCGCTTATGGCAACATTTCTTTCAGTTAACAGTTAAACTTTTTTAACTCTCTTCAACACAAATTTCAGCTTTTTCACCCCTTTTCATTAGAATTTTAAGTTTTTTCACCACTTTTCAGCACAAATACTAGCTTTTTCAGCTGTTTTCAGCAAAAACCTCTTTTCAGCAGAAATTCTGCTGATTGAACTCTTTTCAGCAGAAATTCTACTGATTCATCTCTTTTCTGCAAAGTTTTCAGCCTTTTCACCTCCTATCAGCACAATTCTCAGCTGTTTCTGCTCATTTCAGCAAAATTGTCAGTCTCTCCACCTCTTCTTTGTGAGAATGACTTTGGCTCAGTGAGATGAATCCCACTTATGGCAACATTTCTTTCAGTTAACAGTTAAACTTTTTTAACTCTTTTCAACACTGATTCATCTCTTTTCTGCAAAGTTTTCAGCCTTTTCACCTCCTATCAGCACAATTCTGAGCTGTTTCTGCTCATTTCAGCAAAATTGTCAGTCTCTCCACCTCTTCTTTGTGAGAATGACTTTGGCTCAGTGAGATGAAAAGCGGCTTTGAGACTGGGAGGCCTGGGTCCAAATCCCACTTATGGCCCACATTTCTTTCAGTTAACAGTTAAATTTTTTTAAACTCTTTTCAACACAAATTTCAGCTTTTTCACCTCTTTTCAGCAGAATTTTCAACAAAAGCGATTGAGAACCACCAAAAGGCACTTCGGTTATGAGTCTCCAGATGAGCCCATACAAGATGCACTTAAAAAAATGGAAACCACATTTTTTAATGTGGTAGTGGATACAGCCATCTCTTCACTTGATGAGAGTGAAGAGATGGCTAGCCCGACGTCCTGGGGCTAGCGATTTTTCCAGGCTACCAAAATCTATCTCTGCCCTGCCCGTCGGGCTATCGTAGGAAGGAAAAATATATGTCTATGCTTTTGCATTCTTTCGGAAATGTAGCTGGGTAATTATGTCATTGGCATCGGTGAGCCACTGTCAATATGTGTCAATGGAAAATTGTATTTAGTAGTCAGTATAATCTTTTAGTGATATAAGTTTGCTTATGGTAGGATGCTGTTTGTAGTTATTTGTATTAGGAAATGTTTAACCATGTATACTTAGAGGCATATAATCAATTGTGTAGTGACAAGATGTGTGATCTCTAGCAGGCTGCAGGCTTGGTTCACCCCCCACATCCTGGGAGCGTGGGAGAGGTCGCACCTTGTTTTATTGTTTTAACGTAGCTATGTCTGTTTTAGTCTAAGTGCTTTAACTGCTGGACTTCCTCACCGTGCCATCTAGGGTGGGGGAGACTACCCTCTTTATGACCAAGGATGTACCTTTTGTGTTTGTATGTTATATGACCCTTTTGATCAGCAGTGACACACACACACACACACACACACCACACACACACCATACACACACACATACGCTCAAGAGTATAAATAAAGACCAGGGCAGTTCTCTCACTGGAGTCTCTTAGTGTGGAGACTGCCCTTGCTAGCAAGAACTTCTGTGTGTTTCTCTTCTCTGAGTCTTTACTGAAGAAGTGTTTTAGAACATTTTCCCTAACAATATGTGACATATTGAAATCGCGTTTGAATTTGCGCTTGTTTTTTTGCTTTCACTTTGCAATTATGTGTTATGCAACTGTGTATAGAGAGCGACAGTACTGATTGGTGATTGATGATAATTTGCGCACCAATTCCTCTGACATCGTCTTATCAATCGTTAGCTTACTATGCAAACATGACAAGTGAAATCTCCTGCAGCAAACTTAAACATGTGAGAGGTTGATCACGCAGAGAATCGCTGAGCGTTATGTGAGTGCGTGTGTAAAAGCAGCAGGATTTATATTTTAGTTCTGCTGAGCCAAATAAGACAGGTCAGGGTGAAGAAGTGACAGCCAAAGAAAAGCTTACCACAAAACGGAAAAGTTATGACAAATCAGACTATAAGGCAAAAAGAAAGTGCAGCTTTATGGTTTCATGGACAAAATAATTTCTGTGGCTGCAATGACGAGCTAAATAACCAGGGCTGCACATAAGTGGTCCGCAGGTGCGCATTCGCTGTCAAAACAAAAGACACGCACAAGATAAGAAGTTGCAACGCGTGTTTGCGTACATAGGATTTTCTGGAGGAGGACAGACATTTGTTTAGAACCCTTAAAGATGTCGAAGAAGCTCCTTTAAGCAATTACTTTGGTTTTCCTCCACCTCCAAAGAAATGTCAGAAGGAGTCCGAACCACAAAAGAAGCGCGTATTCTCGGAAAAGTATAAAAAAAAGTATATAAAATTAACCCTTATGTTTGCCTAACTACAACAATTTTGTCTATGAAAGCATTCTGTGTAGGGGTTTGGATAGTGTTCTGCTGTCTGCATCTCAGTATTATTAGTTATCACTTGCTGTTGTTTATGGTATCTAATATTTTTATTTCAGAGCTATGGCCCAGCAGCATGACCATTTCAACAAAGATGTTATACTACTTCCAACTCCATCATGGGGAGTAGTGTGCAAACAAGGTTCAAAATTACGGTTACACAAACATGGGCACATCCTCAGTGCTTTTGAATTCCAGAAGACCTGGGACAACCAAACTGTCGTGAAACACCTCAAGGAAAGCTTTGGTGAACGCATTCCAGAGGATGTCAGGTAAAATACTATTGTTTATTGTTACTGTGTGTATTCATGTAATGACTTGTACTTAAAGATAATATACCAAAGTAAAGAAGTTTAAAATATTATTCATCATTATAAAAACATATGACTATACCAGTAGAATTTAAGTCATAAAAGCATACACACAAACAGAACAATATATAATAAAATATTTAACCAATACTTAAAATATTTAACTAATTAGCAATTGCTGTTGTCCCTATTTATTTTTTGTAGCCTCGAGTTTCTAATGGCTTGTGGCAATAAGCTGGTGTCTCCAAAGCTCCAAGTTGGTCAGGAGCTGAATGGGATGCTGATCCTAAAGGTTTTTAAAACCAAAGCCCTCTATGTAAGGCCATCAAGGACACTTTTAGTAAGTTACTAAAAGAATGAAAAGTAATCATGATTTGGGAAAAAACATGTCAACAATTGGGCTTCTAGCAAAATAGAATATATTTATTTAAAACAAGTGTTTGGGAGCAATCAATATTGATATTTCTTATTTTAATCTTTTAAAGATAAGCTATAATTACTTGCTTTTGATATATGTTTTTGGTCTTTTTCTGTTGAAGAGTGAATCAGATGAAGACAAAGATCCTTCCCACATCAGCTCCAAATCAGCATTAAGCAGTTGTGCAACTGATAAGGACAGTGACAATGATTGTTTTGAAGTTGATAGTTCAAAAATCCAACAAGACATGAGCAGCCAAGTCACTACAAGGTTAAGAAGTCATGTTAAAGGTGATAACCCTGGCACTAGCAGTGATGAAGAAGATGATACTGGGACCAACTGTATTCGAAGGAGTGTTGGTAAAAGGCAACGGGCAAAGCAAGGAAGTGATGGGAACAGCATTTGTGATGAAGGCTACATGGCAAGAAGTGATGACAAACCTAGCACAAGCAGTCACAGCAGAGATTTCAATGCAAGAAGTGAAGACATCCCTGCCATGAGCGTTAAAGATGAAGATTATTCTTCATATTTAACTCTCGTGGCATCGCTTTCTGGCGATTCTTCAGATGATGAGGATTTAAATCAAGCTATAATTGCGAGCTTGGAGAATCAGATGTGAGTAACAAACATACAGAATTTGAGTTTGAGACATAATTTGGGCTTTCCAGCATTGTCAAATCAATATAAACCTTTAAAGCATTAACTCTCTATGATCAGTGTGACACTTATTCTCAAATTCTGTAACATGACTACATGGCTGATATATTTTATTTTCTGTTTTATTTTCTTTTTTTAGTGCAGAAAAAGTCCCTGTTCAAGAGATACTGCTGGAACTATCAAAATGAGCACAAAACAGCAGTGCAAATTTAATATAAATCGCTCTGCTGTGTGGGAGGGAGCCTTGCGTGGTTTTCAAAGGCTATCTTATGATCCCAACTTGATGATCTGTGTGAAATTCTCAGATGATATGGGGAAAAATGAGGAAGGGGTTGATTTAGGTGGGCCAAGGAGGGAATTCTTGAGACTATTGATGGACACCATTGCCAGGTCAGCCATGTTTGAGGGGAAAGAAAACTGCAAGAACTTGGCTCTTGACAGTACTGGTAATTACCTATTTTTCTAAGATTAATAGTGGGAACTGTTTAACTGATATTTATTTTTACAGGCAACATTACTGACAATTTTGCTTTTCCTTTTATTCTGTTGCTTTGCAGCTCTCAGAGGGGACTGGTACTACATCTCTGGGAGAGCCATTGCAGTGAGCTTGGTACATGGTGGTCCACCACCTAACTTTCTGTCACCAACAGTATTTTCCCTTCTGGTTGGAAATTCAGCAAATCCAGCCCTGGAAGACATAGCTGACCTGAAACTCTTTGAAAAAGTCCGAAAGGTCTCTATATGTTTATTTTATAAATCTTATAGTGAATTGAAAATAGTTTGTGTTCCAGTTTTCTTTTGCAGGGAATGTTTATCCGGATCAGTCTGGCCATTGCTGAATGCCAAGTTTTTATATTTTGCTGCTATATTAAACTAAGATTCAGTAGATAAGGGTAGACGAAAGAGTATATTTTCTCATTTTTTAAGCACATTGTAAACATATTAAAAAAATATGTGTAGTCATTTGACTTCCAATGTACGCGCGGGCATATTGTGATTGTGTAGACCACTGGTGGCTGGGTTCCTTCTAATAGGTTATAAGACTACTGAGTAACTTCCATAACAAGCCCTTCCTCTGCTCTTTGTGATGCTAGATATCTCAAAGTACAACCCTTGAGGACCTTGAAAAGTCAAAAGAACCTCTGCTTGATTACTTGGCCAATGCAGGATGCCTGAGGCCTATGCGTTCACTAAGAGACAGGGATCTGCTGGTACATGATATTGTCATGTTTCAGGTCATACACAGGGTTCAAGGTCCATTTCAAAGGTATTTTGGTATTCTGTGTTTTTCAGATTAATTAAAATGGTGATAAAAATCTTACCCATTAATCAAAACGGCCAGTTAATAACCTAGTATAACTGATTGTGCCAAATTGATAATATACAATTAACTTAGAAGCATGAAATTGCAGAATTATTGAATAAAATTTCTTTGTGCTGTTTATCCAGATTTTGTGAAGGTCTGAAAACTCTTGGGGTTCTCGAGAAAATGAGGAGGCATCCAGACAGTTTTCGCCCTCTGTTCTGCTATGAGCCACATATGCTGACTGCTGACCAGGTGGATGATCTTTTCAACATTCATCTATCTCCAGAAGGAAGCAACAGAAGAGCTGCTGAGGAGATGGTTGTTACCTTCTGGAGAGACTATCTCCAAGATGCAGAAGGTAATTGTCACTTTAGTGCACAATAAATAGATATAACGATTTATAGGTTAGCATTTCTGAAATCTTTATTTTAAATAGCATACTCAATAACAATAACACCACATTACCCTCTTGGTTGTAGTAACATTTTTACATAGTTCTTTGAGACTATTGAAAGATGAAAAGCATGCTCTATAGTCATTGCAATAACAGTCATTAAGATTCTTGCTTTAGATTTGTACTCACTGACAATTTATGTTGGCCAAATGAAATAACCTTTTAACACTTTTTTCCTTCTCTGTTTTATGCAGAAGAAGAATGACCTTCCAAATTACAGAAGATATTGGCCTTTGCAACTGGAGCAACTGCGGTGCCACCTATTGGCTTTTCCCCAGCACCCTCGATTGAGTTCATTCATAGAGGAGACGATGACTTCTCTTCTACACCAATTTTCCCTCTTGCCAACACGTGTGTTAACTGCATTAGGCTGCCACTGCATGTTTCATACCAGCTGTTCAAGGAGAAGTTTGATTTTGCATTAGGTAACACTTACGGCTTTGGCAGGGTATGAACACATTATGCTGGAGGAGTTTGCGTGTTTCTCTTTTGTATTGGTCTCTCTATTGATTCAAAGTGAGTATTGAGTATTAACTTGTTAAGGTTTTAATATTTCCAAATTTACCTGCCTCAGTCAAATTGATGTTTTAAGACATCAATTTGACAAGAAGTGATTGTTCTTCAGGATTCATACAGGTAGATACCAATTGTTTAACAGCTCGTCAGAAGTTAATTTAGATTGTTGAGTTTGAATATAAAAAATTTGTGTCACTTTACTCATTTCATGTGTATGTCCATCGGTTTTTGATTTGGTTGTCTTTGTGTCTGTTTATTCTTCTGCCTGTGTCAGTTTCTGTTTGACAACAGAGCTGTCATTTTATCATTTTAAAGAAACTGGTTTCAATATGTTAGTTTCGATCACATATGTTTTCTGAAATGTTTTTTTATATATCTTTTTTTTATTTTTTGCAAAATATTTTATTTAATGTAGAAGGTGTAAAAGTGAAGAAAACACATCTATTCCATGATTTCCATCATTTTCTAATGGATTCACTTGTTGAATTATGTTCATTGCAGTCTCATTTATGTTGATGTCAATATCTGGAATAATGACATTATTGTTTGTTTGAAGTTCTGGTAATGGCCCTTCTTCATCAACGCCATAATAATTATCAACATGAAAAATGTCATTTATAAACGACAGGATTCCCACATTGTTTGTGACACCTGTATGCCACAGCTGAAGAGGGGTCTGTCCTCCTTGTGTAGAGAGACCATGGTTGTTCCACTGATTGACAAATTCTGTTAATGCTCTTTCAATCCTTGGCAAATAAACATAATGCAGACAAAAAAGATGTAGCTCATTCAGTGAATCCAACATACCCTGTTCTTCCATAAAGTTAAAGATATTTATAAAGTGTCTTGATACAACTCTGTTGAGTTCTGCCCACAGTCTTTCAATTCTTTGGTTATGTACTGAAACACCTGTAATAACACTGCCTACTCCTCTTCTCTGTAACATAAAACGAGCAACCTGTATATTTTCCATACCATGATCACACCTGACCCTTAAGGGCAAACCAAAGTTTTGTATTCCTTCCAAAAATAATGACAAGACACTTGAGGCTCTGTTATTGGATAAGCAACGTAAATACACTGAACAAAAATATAAACGCAACACTTTTGTTTTTGCTCCCATTCCCCATGGGATGGACGTAGAGACCTAAAATTCATTCCAGATACACAATATAACCATCCCTCCCAAACAGTGGTCACAAATCAGTCCAAATGTGTGGTAGTGGGCACATCTGCTATATTGAGATAATCCATCCCACCTCACAGGTGTGCCACATCAGGATGCTGATCTGACATCATGAGTAGTGCACAAGTGTACCTCAGACTGCCCACAACAAAAGGCCACCCTGGAATGTGCAGTTTTGTCTCACAGCAAAATGCCACAGATGCCACAAGCAATGAGGGAGCGTGCAATTGGCATGCTGACAGCAGGAATGTCAACCAGATCTGTCGCCCGTGCATTGAATGTTCATTTCTCAACCATGAGCCGTCTCCACAGGCGTTTCAGAGAATATGGCAGCACATCCAACCGGCCTCACAACCGCAGACCTCGTGTAACCACACCAGCCCAGGACCTCCACATCCAGCAGGTTCACCTCCAAGATCGTCTGAGACCAGCCACCCAGACAGCTGCTGGAACAATTGGTTTGCACAACCAAACAATTTCTGCACAAACTGTCAGAAACCGTCTCAGGGACGCTCAACTGCATGCCCGTCATCCTCATTGGGGTCTTGACCTGACTCCAGCTCGTCGCCGTAACAGACTTGTGTGGGCAAATGCTCACATTCGATGGCGTCTGGCACGTTGGGGAGGTGTGCGCTTCACGGATGAATCATGGTTCACATTGTTCAGGGCAGATGGCAGCTGAGAATGTCCCAGTTCTTGCATGGCCAGCATACTCACCGGACATGTCACCCATTGAGCATGTTCGGGATGTGCTTGACCGGCGTATACGACAGCGTGTGCCAGTTCCCACGAATATCCAACAACCTCGCACAGCCATTGAAGTGGAGTGGACCAACATTCCACAGGCCACAATTGACAATCTGATAGACTCCATGCGACGATGTGTTGCACTGCATGAGGCAAATGGTGGTCACACCAGATACTGACCGGTTCTGGGTCCCCAGACCCCCAATAGCGCAAAAAACTGCACATTCCAGGGTGGCCTTTTGTTGTGGGCAGTCTGAGGTACACCTGTGCACTACTCATGATGTCAGATCAGCATCCTGATGTGGCACACCTGTGAGGTGGGATGGATTATCTCAATATAGCAGATGTGCCCACTACCACACATTTGGACTGATTTGTGACCACTGTTTGGGAGGGATGGTTATATTGTGTATCTGGAATGAATTTTAGGTCTCTACATCCATCCCATGGAGAATGGGAGCAAAAACAATAGTGTTGCGTTTATATTTTTGTTCAGTGTATATGATAGTTCGGCTGAAGCCATCAACACAGCCATGCAGGACCAAGCGCCATCTAATCAACTTGTGGTTGCCGTCAAAATGCCTGTTGAGAGATCAGAAAGCATTACTACAGTTCCACATGTTTGTTCATATTATTTAGTAGTGAATTCCTGACCCTGTACTTAAACAAAAACTAGAGGTTTCATTTTGTACATTTACTTCAACAACAGCACACCTCTCTCTCTCTCTCTCTCACACACACACACACACACACACACACACACACACACACACACACACACACACACACACACGTGCTTACACGTGCACACACATACACACAGTGGCATAAAATGTCTTTTTCCACACTACGTTTACCTGGCACAATTGATGTTAGAGATTAAAATTGTGATGTAAAATAAAGGATTAAACAACTCAACAGTATATACATTAGACAACATCTAAATTGATGTACTATGAATCCCCCAAATATTTAACATACTTATATCAATTTCAGTTTTTTTGGTTATTGTTATTTTTTTTATTATTATTATCTTATGCTGATCATATAGATTAACTTCAGTAATGTTTTGAATGAAGGATCATTAATTTTGATGTATTGTGTTAATACTTTTAAACACAAGGCCTGACCATTTGTTTCAAACCAGTGAACTTACCATAAGTGGTTGGGGGCCTGAACACTATAGATCCTTCGCCTTATCGCATAACGACGTCTAAATCCACGTCCAATAGGATCCACTTCCTGTAGACTTTGTCTGACCCTCCAACGTTGAACTCTTAAGCCACGAGATCTCAGACTTCCAAGAATGTATACTTCCCCTGCATTTGGAGTGTTCTGTAGGATATCCGTCACAAGGCCATTCAGTTCTTGATTTGAAATATCCACATAGCTTAATGGCTCAACTCCCAAAGTTTGTCTGTGTCTGTACAGGGTTCTTCGACTTATTCCAAAGCATGATGCAATTCTCTGCCATGTCATACCAATGGAAACAAAGTGAGAAATCTGTTCAGCAGATATAGTGTATCGTGGCCGACCTGGATGACCACTCAAGGTGGTTGGGGGTAACAATCTGTGGGTCACATAAGCAGATCTCTGTCTAGCATCATATTCATGTAGCAAGCTGCAAAAGCATCTATACAAGGATTGTAGTAGGTTGGTGGCAACCCTATTAATGGGATCATATCGAGATACAGCAGCAAGAAATTCTGATAGAGTTCGTGTATGATCATCTAGCTCTCTATAAAGCCGCTCTTGTCTGATATTGTCCGAATTTTCATTTTGGAGCGCCCCAATACATTGCAGAGCACAAGTAAAAAATCTTTCAACATCTTCTTCATTGGTTCTCACCTCAAAAAACAAAGAAAGTATGTAAAAAATGACAAGGATCTGATGTAATTTCATTGTAGATGAGGTACTGTCAGACACAGTCTTTCCAGATTATACGGGCAGCTAGCATAGCATAGCATGCCCCGACTTGTTGCAATAGGCTGCTACCCTACAACAATGTTTGGATAGTCACTGATGAAGGCAAAAGATTTTTCAATTATACCTCTAACAGACTGTTGTAGACGTCACCGCGGTGTTAGCTGTGCATTAATGTGTTATTTGTTTTTCCTCACCTTCCTGTGCAGCTGAAATACCTTCCTGTTCAATTGAAATCCTCTTGGTTTTCATTAGTGTGTGTGAGAGCGTTTCAGTAGTGTGTGGGAGAGCATTTCAGTAGTGTGTGTGAGAGGTAAAATTTCAGTAGTGTGCGTGAGAGCATTTCAGTAGTGTGCGTGAAAGCATTTCAGTAGTGTGTGTGAGAGCGTTTCAGTAGTGTGTGTGAGAGCGTTTCAGTAGTGTGTGTGAGAGCATTTCAGTAGTGTGTGTGAGAGCGTTTCAGTAGTGTGTGTGAGAGGTAAAATTTCAGTTGTGTGTGTGAGAGCGTTTCAGTAGTGTGTGTGAGAGCATTTCAGTAGTGTGTGTGAGAGCGTTTCAGTAGTGTGTGTGAGAGCATTTCAGTAGTGTGTGTGAGAGCGTTTCAGTAGTGTGTGTGAGAGCATTTCAGTAGTGTGTGTGAGAGCATTTCAGTAGTGTGTGTGAGAGCGTTTCAGTAGTGTGTGTGAGAGGTAAAATTTCAGTTGTGTGTGTGAGAGCGTTTCAGTAGTGTGTGTGAGAGCATTTCAGTAGTGTGTGTGAGAGCGTTTCAGTAGTGTGTGTGAGAGCATTTCAGTAGTGTGTGTGAGAGCGTTTCAGTAGTGTGTGTGAGAGCATTTCAGTTGTGTGTGTGAGAGCGTTTCAGTAGTGTGTGTGAGAGCGTTTCAGTAGTGTGTGTGAGAGGTAAAATTTCACTAGTGTGTGTGAGAGCGTTTCAGTAGTGTGTGTGAGAGGTAAAATTTCACTAGTGTGTGTGAGAGCGTTTCAGTAGTGTGTGTGAGAGCGTTTCAGTAGTGTGTGTGAGAGCGTTTCAGTAGTGTGTGTGAGAGGTAAAATTTCAGTAGTGTGTGTGAGAGTGTTTCAGTAGTGTGTGTGAGAGCTAAAATTTCACTAGTGTGTGTGAGAGCGTTTCAGTAGTGTGTGTGAGAGGTAAAATTTCAGTAGTGTGTGTGAGAGCGTTTCAGTAGTGTGTGTGAAAGGTAAAATTTCAGTAGTGTGTGTGAGAGCGTTTCAGTAGTGTGTGTGAGAGTGTTTCAGTAGTGTGTGTGAGAGCATTTCAGTAGTGTGTGTGAGAGCGTTTCAGTAGTGTGTGTGAGAGCGTTTCAGTAGTGTGTGAGAGCGTTTCAGTAGTGTGTGTGAGAGCATTTCAGTAGTGTGTGTGAGAGCATTTCAGTAGTGTGTGTGAGAGCGTTTCAGTAGTGTGTGTGAGAGCGTTTCAGTAGTGTGTGAGAGCGTTTCAGTAGTGTGTGTGAGAGCGTTTCAGTAGTGTGTGTGAGAGCATTTCAGTAGTGTGTGTGAGAGCGTTTCAGTAGTGTGTGTGAGAGCGTTTCAGTAGTGTGTGTGAGAGCGTTTCAGTAGTGTGTGTGAGAGCATTTCAGTAGTGTGTGTGAGAGGTAAAATTTCAGTAGTGTGTTTGAGAGCATTTCAGTAGTGTGTGTGAGAGGTAAAATTTCAGTAGTGTGTTTGAGAGCGTTTCAGTAGTGTGTGTGAGAGGTAAAATTTCAGTTGTGTGTGTGAGAGCGTTTCAGTAGTGTGTGTGAGAGGTAAAATTTCAGTTGTGTGTGTGAGAGCGTTTCAGTAGTGTGTGTGAGAGGTAAAATTTCAGTTGTGTGTGTGAGAGCGTTTCAGTAATAATGTCCCTTACGGCACCTCATACTCACGCACACACACACACACGCACGCCTGTGGCCATCTCCCTTTACAACTCCTCCATCTAACACACTGTAAACACTGCAATAGGTAGACCCTTTTTACACACGCTCTTTTCCACTCTGCAATATTCTTGTCAATTTTCTTGATATGTATTTATAATCACCTCTGTTAATCCTCTGTTAAAAAGGTGCTTGTCTGAATGGCTCAATCCGGTCGTTAAATCTGACATCTCTAGCCGTGTCTGTGTAGCAGATGTGAAATGGTCGACTGCGTTGTGACAACAGACACGGACTGGCTGGAAACAGGGTTTATTCCTATAAAACAGAGTGCAGCAGCAAAATCAGTGTCACACAGCGGCAGGAGGCTTCTCCTCACCCAGTGTGGAGTCCGTACAGCTCTGCTTGCATCATATAAAAGAAAATACAACTTATCAAAATAATAATTTTCACAACCGCCACTTCAAAATCAAATATTACAGTGGGGTAAAACAGAGACAATTATGGAATCACTAACAATAACGTATTAATTCAAATTCCCATTAAAATAGGTCAATTGCATAATACATATTCAAACAACTTTTTAACTCTTCCCAACATGGCTGAAGATACTGCTCAGAGCACAGCCTCGGGACATGAGCTCATTATACACATAAAACAAAAACTACACATTTACACATACCTATAAAACAGAGTGCAGCAGCAAAATCAGTGTCACACAGCGGCAGCAGGCTTCTCCTCACCCTGTTTAACACAAGTCAGTTCCACACAAACGGATGATACAACAGATAAAGCGCAGTTCCAAATATCATTTTTCTCACTCAAAGCGATTGAAAACACTTTGAGAGCTTTTAACCCTAGGAGCCAATACTTAACAAAGACAAATACACCGAATTTATATGGATAATTTAGTACAGGGAGAAGAGCTACAGAAAGCATGCCTCACCAGTGTGGAGTCCGTACAGCTCTGGCTAGGAAACCCCACACCCGCAATGTGGCCGCAGGTGGCGTTACACTGATTAATGTCCCACTTCAACAATAACACACGGAACCTTAGTTCCACAAAAATAAAGTTCACACAATAAAAAAGTATAACCTATGTACAATACAGTTTTGAGAATGTTCACAATTCGTACATTATATCTCAGCTACATACTCCCCCCTGAACTTCTCAAAACCCGTTAGGTAAGGGTGAGCAACTGAGCGTCACATATAACAATTCGTAACTGTCAGTGATCTGGAAATTCACTACCCGGTGATACGTGCAACAAATATGTTTCCCAACTCATGGGGAAAGTAAACAGAAGAAAGTTGGCCAGACCCCCTAATGTTTACTCGCAAGAGAAAGTGCCTTATACACTATCCTGAACAAACAACACGGTAACAGCTACTATATGATGAATAGTACTCTGAGCTGAAGACAATCTCAAAATAGGTGTTAACATCTGACATGAAAATCACCCAACATATAAAACAAGTAGCCCTCACAGAAACAAGTTCTTGGCAAAGCTGCTCACTACATTGCCTGTTTGTAGGTTTCTTTGCTTCATAGTCTGGATTAACCTATTCACAGGCTTCACTATTCGACCCACTCTCGTCCTGATCTGGCCTGCTGCATTACTTGGGGGTACACCACCATGTTTCACGAGGCTCCCAACCTCGCTGACTGGCTGACTTTCAGGGTAACTGATACTTGGTAGTGTTCCCTCCTCAACTGGGGTAGTGCAAGCCCTGCTGTTGTTGTCATCATCTACTTCAGGGTAAGCAGCTACTTCACTACTGGCACTGTCACTGTCCTGATGCTCCTCATCATCCAACTGCTCACAGACACTGTCTCCAATACTGTCACACTCTTGGGGTCCTCTAGGAGCCGGGACACAGTCATCCGTCATCTGAGCCACCCAACGGGCTGTGCGTTCAGTACAATCGTCCTCAGGATCAGCGACAGGGGATTCTCCATCAGATTGACTCTGCTCCTGGCCGAGTTCTGATTCACTGGCAAAAGACATCTCTGGTTCGCCCTCGGACTCTATGGGCAGGAAATTAGCCTGCAAAAGCAAGTTCCTATGGACAACTTTCTCCTGTCCACTCTTGACGTTCCTGATGCGATACGTGTGGCATGTGGGGTTCTTGGAGATCACAGTGTAGATGGTCGACTCCCACCTATCAGCTAACTTCCTACGACCCCGTTCGCCCTTGTTTGCCAAAAGGACACGATCTCCTTCCTCAATGTCAACACCTTTCTGCTTTTTGTTGTACAGGTCTGCTTGACGCTGCTGACTAGCTCCGGTGTTAGTCTGGGCCAATGCGAGTGCTTCTCTGAGGTCATCTCTCATCCTTTTTACATAACTGTCATAGTCTGTTACATCATTGTCCCTTGCAACATTGTGAAACATGACATCCACTGGTAACCTGGGGATACGCCCGTACATTAGGAAGAACGGTGCGTAACCAGTGGACTCATGAGCGGTGCAGTTGTAGACAAAGGTCAATGTCTGCAACATCTGAGGCCACTTGTGCTTCTCCCTCGGAGGTAGGGCTCTGATCATATTTCCCAAGGTCCTGTTAAACCTTTTGGTGTGACCGTTACCCATAGGGTGGTAAGGTGTCGTTCTTGACTTCTGCACCCCGGCCACTTGCAGCAGCTCTTGGATCAACTCACTCTCAAAATTGGCGCCCTGGTCTGAATGGATCCTTTGAGGGAAGCCATAGACACAGAAATATCTGTCCCACAACTGGCGCGCAACTTGTTTTGCCGTCTGATCTGAGCACTGGAAAGCATGGGCCATCTTGGTGAAATGGTCAGTCACTACTAGAACATCCACACTCTTGCCCCTGTGATCCTCTGCGGACCAGAAGTCTATGCAGACGAGCTCAAGAGGACCGGTAGTTTTAATGCTTTCAAGAGGAGCCCTCCCCTCAGGCTCGAGTGTTTTGCTGACAACACAACGTTTACAGCACTTGACATGCTCGCGAATGTCATGCTCCATGTTGATCCAGAAAAATCTCTGCCTGGCTAGGTACAGAGTTCTGCTTTGGCCCTGATGGCCAGCATCATCATGGACACCTGACAGGACTTGACTGATTAATGTGGATGGGGTCACGTACTGATGGCGCTTTTTGCCAGTGAGCAGGTCTTTGCTCACTCTGTACAGGATACCATCCAACACTTTCAACTTTTCCCACTGTTTCATCGTCTTTTGCGCTCTGTGCGACAGGTGAGCTCTTTCTCTACGTGATGGACGCCGACCACGTACGACGAACGGAATGACTTGAGACAGTGTCACATCTGCTCTCTGCTCCTCCTGTAGCTCCTGGAGCGAGAAGGCAGACAAGGTGTTCTGGCCTAGTGAGGGAAACCGATCTAGCTCTTGAGTCAACCAGGAGATTGCTCTCTGTTTTGAGCCTCGGTCCCACTCAGCGTGGCATGCGAAGACTGCGGAAACTTCATCATTAGTCAGGGAACAACACCCTAGGCTCTCTGCAGGGGCCAAACACTCAACACTTTGGTGGTTGGCACTGAGCCTGAATGCATCCTGAACCGAGATTTCTTTGACCTGTTGCGACTCCTCTAACAGGGTTGCATAGGGTTCAGTCATGAGTCTCTGACTAACACGGTTGTGAACGAATGGCTGCCTGCTCAGTGCATCTGCAACGACATTTTTACTGCCAGGAATGTACTTGATGCTGAAGTCGTAGGGGGACAGCTTTGACACCCACCTCTGTTCACATGCATCAAGCTTGGGCTTCGTGAGAATATATGTTAGGGGGTTATTGTCTGTCCAGACGGTAAAGCTATGCCCCTTCAACCAGTGGCTGAATTTGTCACAGACAGACCACTTTAGCGCCAGAAACTCAAGGCGATGGGCGGGATAGTTTCTCTGTGCACGGGCGAGGGCCTTGCTGGCAAATGCAACGGGACGTGCTTTACTCTCGCCCTCTTGGACTTCTGACAGCACAGCACCCAAGCCGTCCTGTGAAGCGTCTGTCGACAAGATAAATGGTTTGTTGAAATCAGGGTGAGCAAGCACAACGGAGTCAAGGAGTGCAGCCTTCAAGCGTTCAAATGAGTCAACATGCTCCTTCTTCCAATCACTTGGGCTGAGCCTCCGGAAAGAAGCAGCACCTCGGGCATTTACTTTCTTTCCTTTAGGAGCGGCAGTCAGGGTAAAAAGGGGTCTGGCAATCTTAGAACAGTCCTGTATGAAGTGTTGGTAATACATTACCATACCCAGAAACGACTTTATCTTCTTCTGGGATGGCGTAACCCCGTCCTCCATCATGAGATCAGCCTCTGAGATAGCGGTGATCGCCTTAACCTTGTCAGGATCGGTCGAAACCCCGCCTTCAGTCACAACATGGCCCAGAAATCTCACACTCCTTCGGAGCAGATGACATTTTTTGGGGGCCAGCTTCAGTCCATGGGCACGTAGTCTGCTAAACACAATCTCCAACCTCCTGAGAGCCTCTGCTTCATTGGGTGCATAAACAAGCAGGTCGTCCAGGTAGCACAGCAGGGTTAGGAAATTCTGGTCGCCAAATATGCCCATCATGAGACGCATGAAGCTCGCCGGGCTGTTGCACAGGCCTTGGGGGAGTCTGTTAAACTCGTAGAGCCCCATTGGTGTTGTGAAGGCCGTTAGCTTTTTGTCCTCCTCTGCCATCTCAATATTGTAGAAGCCAGAGGTGAGATCCATGGCACTGAAAATTGCGTTACCTCCCAGGGCTGCCAGACAGTCTGACTGGTGGGGCAAGGGATGGGCATCCTTGACTGTGCGTGCGTTCAACCAGCGGTAGTCCACGCATATTCTGAGATCTCCATTCTTCTTCCACACCAGTACCAGTGGGGACGCCCACTCACTGTTGGATTTGCGGATCAGCTCTCGCTCCTCCATCTCTGTGAGCACCTGTCGCAACTTGTGGTACTGCCGTGGAGGGACGCGCCGATAGGGAAGTCTGAACAGCCTGTCGTCAGACAGATGGATGCGATGGACAAAATCCTTTGCCAGTCCACAGTCCAGCTTACCCTTGGAAAAGACATCCTCATACCTGTGGATCAGTTGCAGTACCTGAGCCTTCCAGTGGTCTGAGACTTCACAAGAGTCGAGGTCTAGGTCCTCCAACCCCATCTTCTGCAAGCTGTCACGCAGGCTAGGGCAGGAGGTAGGGCTACTCTGTGCGTCGCTACACACTGTCTGGCTCTGGACCCTAAGGGTCTCACTTGGGTTTTGGTCAGAAGCCACTTCGAGATCTTCAACAGCTACACAAGCGGAAGCATCTGCTACCTTAGCGTTTCGTCTCAATGTGATAGGCTTATCACATGTGTTCAGGATTCGAACAGGGACCCACCTATCGCCACTCATAGAAACCACAGTTCTACAGACAATGACACCTTTTTTATGAGTTTGCGATTTTGGTGGTTCAACCAGAATGGCGCTGCCCTCGGAAAGGGGTGATGACGCTGGCAGTCTGCCCCATACAAGGTGCTCTTGCTTGGGGAGTAGAGTCACTGCCTGAGCTAGTTTGACAGTGCCAATGACATCTGGCATTTTGTCACCCCTCCACCGGTTAATGCCAGACAGCATATTCAGAAACTGCACTATTTCAGGCGCTTCTGCTGATTCGGGTTTGCTCAGGACTTGCCAGAAATGGGGGGACAGCCTGAAGTGTCTGAGGAGGTGTTTGATAACATTTGTCCCTAAAATCAACTGATCTTTCTGACCGGGGACCACTAGGGCAGGCACTCTGAACGTACAATCATACACTTCCATTTTCAACTCGCATATACTCTTGGGTTTAACCTGAACTCCACCACAGCCCACTAGCACAATGTCGGTACGGGTGTCGCTTAATTCCAATGCGACCCCAGCGCTCTTTAACTCTCGCTCCGCCTCTTCGCTCAAGGTACACGCCATGGAACCTGTATCAAGAAGGGCCTGCAAAGAGACTTTGTCATTCACCAATGCATTCGTGTAAAATAGGCTGTCTGCCTCATCAAGTCTTACTATATTCTGGGAAAGTACAACAGTACCAGGTGGGGCACACTTCAGGCTTTCTTTGTATACAGTCTGTATGTCATCACTGGGATTGAGGGTTTCACACTCTTCGCTCACACTGTCCCCTCTCAAGTGCAAGCACCCTAGTTTCCCTGGGGATTATTTTGCTGGGTAATGGGCTCAGCTGCTCTGGGGCAGTCTTTCCTCTGATGCCCAACCTCCAGGCAACCTAGACATCTCCTCTCTCTCATGCAGTGAGTGCGCGTGGAATGTGAGCTATTGCCACAAACCTGGCACGAAGGGAACCTGGCTGAGGCTAGAGGCTGTGGTCTAATTACGGGGTGGACAGGCTGGTTGGAGCGCTCTAACACCCTCTCCAGCATACTGAGCACGCGGTCTAGAGCACTTGGGTCTGAAGCGGCAGCTCCAGCAGCCTTACCCGGGCTGTCCTGGGAACATTTTACTGTACCTACTTGGGCATGGTTCAGTTCAAACTCAGGCGACTCGCTTGTGGTTGTCGCAGTGGCCACGAGGAGGGGATGGGGTCTGGCAGAGCCCAGGCTCTTCTTTTTTGCATGACACTCTCTTTGGTGTTCATCAATGGCTTCCTGAACCTCCATTACTGTCCATTTACTGATGGGCTTACATTTGAAAACACAGGCGAGGCTGGGATCAGGACAATTTCTGATAAACATCATGGCTATCTCTGCCTCCATGTTCTCCATTTTGCCTCCCTGACGCTGTAAATGCTTGTCAGCTGCCTCAGCAGCGATATTAAGCCTCACCCAATAGTCTACTGGGGTCTCTTTTGCAACTGCTTGGGTGGCATAGAAGTCAGCCAGTGGTTGACAGGAGCCAGGACTATCACTAAAATAACGCCTGAGTATGGCATAGATGGTCTCAGGGTTGGTCACTACACCAGAACATGAGTTACTTTTCAAACCCACCTTAACAATGTTTTTAGCTCTGCCGAGGAGGTGGTTTAAGACTTCATCCACCTGCACGGCTCTAGACAACCCTC
Organism: Maylandia zebra; assembly: GCF_041146795.1. NCBI lineage: Eukaryota > Metazoa > Chordata > Actinopteri > Cichliformes > Cichlidae > Maylandia > Maylandia zebra. The sequence goes on from NC_135170.1 coordinate 5,756,668, forward strand.
TCTTCTCTAAGTACACTTCCATCATGTCTATCCACTCATGAACAGAGTACTTATCCGCATCATCACCTCTGTACATAGGTGGGTCTTTGATATCTTGTCGGACCACTAAGTTCACTTTGGAGAGGTCGAGAGTGGTGTCAGGGCTCTTAACTTTGGGGGACTCGGCTGGAGCTGTCTGGTTTGGACCAAGTGGGACTTGACTGGATAGTAGCCGGCTAGCGATTGATTCACCTATCTGGGTTCCCAATTCACCAATGAGCTCACGTAGCTCTTTGTGTGTGCTGTCGTCGCTCAAAGCAGGGGTTGAGGACTGGCGCTCATGAGCTTTATTTCGAATAATGTCATCTGACTCTGCTGGCTCATCACGCAACATTATAGACCTGTCTCTCACTTCATCTGCCCCAGACAGTCTCCAACCTCTCCCAGCGACTGGCGTGAAAAGGTTAAAGGAGTCTTGGCCCCTACCAGCCATGTTGCTTACAGGAGGTTAGCAATAACTACAAAGGGGATCAGAAACAAAAGGAATACAAAAATACCTATCACTCAGAAAAATACAACACAAGTAAACACGGCTCAGTTAGACTCTAACAGGTGTAACTGGGAGAAATGCCTACTAACAGAACACTGGAAATTTTTTGCTGACCCACAGAATAATTTTACTTATATTACAGGTGTCGGAAGTGTTCAGCTCAACCTCAGCGATCAGCAGCGGCTGATCAGATGCATCCGGGTCACGGCACCACTTTTATGTAGCAGATGTGAAATGGTCGACTGCGTTGTGACAACAGACACGGACTGGCTGGAAACAGGGTTTATTCCTATAAAACAGAGTGCAGCAGCAAAATCAGTGTCACACAGCGGCAGCAGGCTTCTCCTCACCCAGTGTGGAGTCCGTACAGCTCTGCTTGCATCATATAAAAGAAAATACAACTTATCAAAATAATAATTTTCACAACCGCCACTTCTAATCAAATATTACAGTGGGGTAAAACAGAGACAATTATGGAATCACTAACAATAACGTATAAATTCAAATTCCCATTAAAATAGGTCAATTGCATAATACATATTCAAACAACTTTTTAACTCTTCCCAACATGGCTGAAGATACTGCTCAGAGCACAGCCTCGGGACATGAGCTCATTATACACATAAAACAAAAACTACACATTTACACATACCTATAAAACAGAGTGCAGCAGCAAAATCAGTGTCACACAGCGGCAGCAGGCTTCTCCTCACCCTGTTTAACACAAGTCAGTTCCACACAAACGGATGATACAACAGATAAAGCGCAGTTCCAAATATCATTTTTCTCACTCAAAGCGATTGAAAACACTTTGAGAGCTTTTAACCCTAGGAGCCAATACTTAACAAAGACAAATACACCGAATTTATATGGATAATTTAGTACAGGGAGAAGAGCTACAGAAAGCGTGCCTCACCAGTGTGGAGTCCGTACAGCTCTGGCTAGGAAACCCCACACCCGCAATGTGGCCGCAGGTGGCGTTACACTGATTAATGTCCCACTTCAACAATAACACACGGAACCTTAGTTCCACAAAAATAAAGTTCACACAATAAAAAAGTATAACCTATGTACAATTGAAGAAAATATAATCTGATCAAACATTATTCAGCTTTAAATATTGTTCAGCTTTAAAGTTACTGTGCAACTGTGTAATAAAAATGTGTGCTCACGACTTTGGCCTTGAGAGCGATAAGAAGCGATCGCCTCATCCTGCAGGCGAAAGATATCTGCAAGCGAAGAGACTAGAACACCCAAGGCCGATTTCCTTTTATGGAGTTGTTTTTCTGCTAATGCAGCACTTTCCTCACAACCCCCTCCTGTAAGTTTTAGAGAATATATACCCATCCTCACAGCAAATATTTGGAATCTTTTGATGTGAGCTGTTTTGAGAGGTTGTCTCTGTCTCAATAAAAGTTCACTGATTCCCCATCTGCAGCAGGTGTCCGGTTGTCTTCATTCTCCGCCAGCCTGGTTAAGTCTATTCCTCCTTAACATCTAAAAGAACCTATTTAATGAAGGAAGACGGGTTCACTTTGTGTTTAATATTATTCTATTGCTGTTGTTGTATTTTTTTTATATCCTTCAATTGGCGTCACGAACAGGATCCGCTCCAGGTCAAACTGGAACGGGAGGGAGGACATCGGCCGTGGTCTGAGTGAACGGAGTTTGGACAAAAGCTGTGTACACACAAAAAACAAGGTAAGCAGACCTTTTATTTCTGCTATATTGAACATTATAAAAATACTTAGTGTCCAAACTCCTAGTAATTCATAACCAAAATTGTCTGGCTTACTTAAGGCTTGTTGAGAATCAGACAAGTGAATAAGAGATAAGTGAATAAGAAATAAGTGAATAAGTGAATAAAGATAAGAGTGAACTGAGGTCTGACCACGGTTGCAGCCGACGGGTTTGCTCTCCGGTGTCGGATAAATACCTCAGTGCAGGTCTGGGACCTTGAAAGGGTTTATTAGTAACGCCTTTCTAAACAAATTAAAAGGTTAAAGGCCTTGAGAATATTTTTTAGTAATATTCTCTAAACTACAGAAGGGTTAGGAAGGCCCAGAGGACTTTATTAGAAAAGATCCTCTAAAACTTAAAAAAGAGAAGTACTGGTTGGAGTCCAAAGGACGGGTCCCTTTGATCAATAGGAGAAAACGGATCTCTTCTTAAAACCCCGATGATTTTAGTGTTTTAAATGTTTTGATGTTCTGTTTGATATTGGACACACATAAATACACGCTGAATGCTTGCTGTGGAACACTGGGCAGGACAGTTTGGTTCTCCGTTGTTCACAGATTACACAATTAAAGGAACTAGGTTCCTCTTTTGGTTAAAATAATACACCACACATAGAATTTTTTTACACATTTATTACATACATAAGGAGGGTAATGAGTGACTGCAGGTAATGTATGAAGTGTGAATGAGACGTGTGAACAAGGTGACAACCAACTAGCACCCCTATCAGGAAGCTCTAGGCAAGGTTACCCGCCAGACTCCGGTTTGGTAGAAGCTTGGTAACACCTGAAGGGATATTTCAGTGCTGACTCACCTTTAAAGCAGCGCCCCAGCTGATTAGTGCCTAACAGAGGCAGAAACCCAGCTGGCCCAAATTCTCCTTTAAAATCAATAAAAGAACACTCCTCCATTGACAGTAAAATGGATGGAGAATTAGATCGAGAAACTAATGATGATGGTTGGGGTCCCGGTGTTATTCTTAGCACATTGGGAGAACAATTAACATGTGTTGAGACAGTTATCAACTCCACACACCAGCCTAAAGAAGCAAAAAAGCAGAAAGAGTCATTGAGGAAAACAGCTGAAAGATGCTTTTAAATTAGTCAAAAATTTAGCAACACCAGCAGAGAAATAGAGAAGTGAGATAAAGTTGTTCTGGCATATGGTGTTTTCTTAGGAATTCGAGCGCTATCGGGAGGGCGTTCCCGAGGTGTGTATTGATCAGCAAGGCTAGGCCTGGGCTATAGGTGCTTTTAAATTAGTCAAAAAGTTAGGGGTAACCTCTTCTGGCATATGTCCATGCGGGCCCGTGTGTAAATAGAACATAAATTACCGGTGTGTGTAAATAAAGTGTAAAATAGTGGTATAAACTGTCTGTTGAATCACTCCTGAGTGTTGAAAAAAGGAAAAACTCTTTTCTGCTCTCTCTGAGAGAGGGGCTGTGTGTGTGAGACAGGAAGTGTGCATGCCCATAGAAGGAAAGAGATGAGGTAAACTCTGTGCAGATAGACCGAAGTAAAAAAAAAAAAAAAAAAAGGAAAAGGGTCTCTCTCTGTCTCTGTGAGAGAAAAAAGGTGGGGGCCGAGTGAGCCCGCGGGGCCGAGCGGGTCCGCGGGAGCGAGCGTGTATGCTGTATGAGGAAGAAGGGGGTGAGAGGGAGCGAGTGAAAAGAGTAATCGAGTATTTGGTGATTTTTTATTATTTCAGAGGCACTGGGTAAGAGTTTTGACTTTAGCTATGAGAGTTGTGAAAAGAGCAGGTTTTTCTTTTGTTGTAGACTGTGAGTAATCGGTGTTTTTCTGCCTATTGTGCTGCGTGGAAGACACAGAAGTGTAGAAATGTTTGTGGTTTATCTTTGTTTGACGTTTTATATAGAGTTGGTTGATTCAGGGTGATTTCTCCCGTTTAAGGGAGGAGTTGCATTGTGGTTATGTTAAAGCTTTGCTGTAGGGGTATGTGTGTGATTTTGTGCTGGCTTCGCATGTTTAAATGGATGCATAGAAGTTTGTCAGTGAGAAATTGTTATGGTGGGGTTTTAAAGTTAGTAAAGAGTCAAACAACGCCCGCTGTTTTAAAAAGGCCCAAAACATCATAAAAGACACCTCACATCCTGGCCACTCCCTGTTCGAACTGTTGCCCTAAGGCAGACGGTACAGGGCAATCAGAGCAAGGACTAATAGACTCAAACACAGCTGTTATCCAACTGCAATAACACATCTGAATACTACAAAAATGTCCACCATGCCACTCTTGTGTTAATCTATGCACGGTCTGAAGCACGACGTTGGGAATACTTAGTATTTTAAGTATTCTATCTATTTTATTGATTGAATTTTATTGTTTTTTATATTTGATATTACTAGGGATGATGCAATGATCGGGGACCATTCTTAATGTCGTCGGTCTCATGACAATGACAATAAAGTTTTTGATTTTGATTCTGATTCTGAAATACACCCTCCTCAAGAGTTCAATGATTTAGGCAGTTATGTTTATACAAATACTAAATGTATGTTTAGTGTCTTCATACAGGTGTTTTTTCTTAACCTGGAAGCCTGAGTACGGCAGCAGAAGACAGGCCAAGCTTTGGCTAAAATTCACGGCTGGACACCAGAGTTGTCCTCACCCCTCCCGGTAAAACAAAAAAGAGAGAATGTAGTTTGAGGCGGGTTTTTCTTGCTGAACTGCTCTGGGTGCTGTGTCCCTGAATCTCACCGGTGTTAACCTCTGGCGGAAGACATGGAGAAAAGGAAAAGATGTTCCTGGTAAATCACTGAAACAAATAAAACCACACACAACCAGAGAAAGATATGAGAAGGGTGAGGAACAGACACATGTGCGTGTTAGAGAAATGCCTCGTTTGAGAAACAGTTAAAGTAACCCATATACAGACGCACCCATACATGCAATGAAGAAACAGCTTACATACATGTGCACGTACATGCAAGGTTAAAGTAGCGACACTTAACATACACCTGTTTTTAAATGATATAGTTTATACATTACTGACAATTAAACGCTTTGGGTTGCAGGACAACAACGTAACGTCAAAAGACAAAGACACTGGTCTGAGGATTAAGTGAGGACACGACAAATTTAGTGGTTAAAAGGGTCGACTTGGGACATGTTTTTGTTGATTGTTTAAGACAAATGACTACTGAATGATAGGAAATTCCTTTTTAGGTTTCTAAACAGGATCTTAAGAATTTTAGCACGTACCTGTGTTGTCCTGTCAACTTGAGGGGTTATGAGTTGATTATATGGTGAAAAAAAAAAAAAAAAAAACAAAAACAAAAAAGGGGGGAGACGAGATCTCGTTGTTTCTCCCCTCTCGGGATAACACAGCCAACACAGCACAGCCAACACAACATCATTTTCCTGTTCGCCTGTTTTGTTTTGTTTTTGTTTTTTCTGAGAGCCGAAGCTGACCTGGACTCCTACCCTCCCCTCTACCATCGTTGCCCTCTCCGCGACCATCTTTGACCCTTTGACCCCTGAAGGCCACAGCAGCTGGACTCACAACAACAACTTGAGGATGTCAACAGTGCTGCAAAAGAGTGATCTCATGCAGCAGAGACGGAGAGCACTAAACCTAAAGCCCGTTTCACTACACGGGGGAAATTCCCAGGCTGCGTCAGCTGACAGAGCTGTGACGAGACGCGCATTAAGCCCGGAGGAAAAGGGACGGTGAGCAGAAGGATGCTGACCTCTGAGAAGAGCCGAACAGCAGAGCTGCAGAAGGCCGTGGAGCAAAGTAAGGACAACAGAAACAGACCCAAAGAGGAGGGGAGGACCCTAGGCCATGCGTCAGGCCGCTGGTTTACCTAAACTACAGAACAGGAAGGTGATGAACACAAACATATACCAACACACGAACACACACTTCTGCATGCGCCTACTTAGAATGAAGGGAAACACACACATGAACACTTATGCACTTGTTGAGGGAGTAAAAACTGATACATACCCATGCACTAAAATCAAAATGTTGATTTAATTTACTAAGAAGTGACACACAATGCTCCAGCTGCTGCAATGAAGAATGCTTTACTGACAAAGGCTCAATGCTGCACACAACAAAGTCAAATACAGAATTTGCTATAATAATAAGCCCAGAGGGCATTTGTGTGGTCTGGGGAGCAGAGTCCGGAGCGGTTTGGTTATGAAAATGATGCCCGTGCGAGATATCTGGGGCTTAAGGCCTCGACTTAATTGTTTACTCTACACTAAAAAGAAAAGAAAACACTCTGAGCAGTGGTGCAGAGTGAAAACGAGGAATTAACAGTGTGAGTTTTATTTCAGAGCGCCACGTCATTGTGATGGAGATTTAATAAAGGAGGAACACACGGACAAAGAAGAAGAGAAGGGGGGCAGCCCTTGAACGCGATTGCCTGAGGCATTAAAGTTCTGTGCTAAATTCTGGTTTCCAGTGTGAGAAAAGTCACGCAGTGCCAGTAGTAGAGCTAGGTTGAGTGATGATTCTAAATTACTGTAAGTAAATCATCGTACACCGTTCAAGTTTCATGATAACGGGGATCTAGACTTTGTTGAACCCTAGGCAATTTGAACAGGTAAAAGTCGAGTGGCCAAGTAGCAGTTGAATAAAAGTCATTGAATAAGTGTTGAAATAAACTGGCAGAATTAAGAGAATTAAAACATTTCAAGAGCTCAACTTACTTAATGGTTCAATTTTGTTTCACGAACGCAAAACATATAGGTTTATGAATATGAAAAGGTTGAGGTGGTGTTGATTTGACTCTGTGTAGGTTTAGGTTGGTACTTTTATTGATGGGAAGAATATTCAGTGACAAGTCCTAAGACCCGGGCGTCTGCATTTTGTTTTTGTTATTTTTCATTTTATTTTGTTTTATGTTTACTGATTTTTGTTTGTGAATCTTACCATTTACATTTTCTTCCCTACAGGGTTACAGTTTTAATGTTTTTCTATTACAGGATTTCTGGGCGGATGTGTGAAGAAACGGTGTTTATGGGTTAGGAGTTGGGGATGCTATTACACTGTATTCTGGTGAGAGTGTTGGGGGAGACACACCCTGTCTTGAAAACTGTGATTCTTTTACAGGAAATGTTTTATAGCACCTATGGAATGAGGATGTCTGACTACGGTCAATGTGCTGCTAATGTTTGCTTTGCTTTGGTGAGAGGGGTGCAGTAGAAAACAGACAAGTGACATGACAACAAGTAATAATAACAGATAACAAATTTGGGGACAGTTTGACCTAGAGCCCACTAACTGGCCATTAGGGTCTCTCTCTCTCATTGCCCAAAGGGTGAATAAAGCAAATTGTGGCAATAATAGTGATTTAATGATTGGAGAAACCTGAACATGATACTTGTCTGTTGAGCTGAATCGTTTATTACTCTTATGATTTTCCGGTGGGACTATGAAGATTTTTTGGTACAGATTGCAGGTTGTTGCTCTTTAACTCCTAGAACACGCCCTTGGCGAGGTGGGGGGAACTGGACCACCTTTCTGTGCCCCATCATCCTCTATTAGACGACATCCAAGCTAAGTAAACATGTCTTGGCCCTTTCCCCCTGAAATGACAGGCAGGCAAAGATGTTGCGTCTTTGTTTGCTTCCTGGCCCTGGGTCTCATTCCCATTGGCATAATCCTGATCTGTGAAGGGCCCCCGACACTTCTGACACCTTAAAGTTCAAAAGCTTGGCCCCCTTCTGACAGTCCCAATCTGACAAATGTAGCCCGTAGGGTCTTGCCCACTACTTCCTCTCCAGTTTTACCATATTCACTTTTGAATGTCCTTAGCAGTTACCGTTCTGAGTTTATTTTACGGTTGATTTATTTTTTCACATTTTCACGTTTATATCTCTCATTATTATAGTATACTCTGTACTCTCCACATTTTTATCATTACTTATGCTTTTTGGTTGCTGAGTTACAGGAACTGTTAATTTTGTGTCACTACCCTGGTTGCACTAACTCGTTGTACCCTTGTGTGCAGGACAGCTGTTACTGCTTTCATCGGGAACCGAGACTGCTTGCAGCCGACCCCTGGGCAGGGTGGTGCCTGGACTCTTTTCTCCTCATCTGCAATGACAGATAAAGACAAATGATAAGACCCGAGGAGTTTTTCGAGCCAGGCTTCGACACGTCTCTGTGTTCCTTTGAATGTTACTTATTTTTGTGTGTTGACCCATTTAAGATGGGTCAAAAGGGGGATTTGAAGAAAATATAATCTGATCAAACATTATTCAGCTTTAAATATTGTTCAGCTTTAAAGTTACTGTGCAACTGTGTAATAAAAATGTGTGCTCACGACTTTGGCCTTGAGAGCGATAAGAAGCGATCGCCTCATCCTGCAGGCGAAAGATATCTGCAAGCGAAGAGACTAGAACACCCAAGGCCGATTTCCTTTTATGGAGTTGTTTTTCTGCTAATGCAGCACTTTCCTCACAACCCCCTCCTGTAAGTTTTAGAGAATATATACCCATCCTCACAGCAAATATTTGGAATCTTTTGATGTGAGCTGTTTTGAGAGGTTGTCTCTGTCTCAATAAAAGTTCACTGATTCCCCATCTGCAGCAGGTGTCCGGTTGTCTTCATTCTCCGCCAGCCTGGTTAAGTCTATTCCTCCTTAACATCTAAAAGAACCTATTTAATGAAGGAAGACGGGTTCACTTTGTGTTTAATATTATTCTATTGCTGTTGTTGTATTTTTTTTATATCCTTCACAATACAGTTTTGAGAATGTTCACAATTCGTACATTATATCTCAGCTACATCTGGGCCTAAACTCTGCTGCAGGTCCATATATCAAACGATCACTATGGCATTACTGAGAGTTGAAAAACTGTCTAAAGTCTTTCATCTTTAATAAAATGATCAGCGTTCTGCTCTACCAGGTGTAACAGTTGAGTTTAACATCCAGGCATCCATGAAAACGGAATTTATGACATTTAACGGAGTTAGAAGTTAGCAGGGAGTTAGCTCGCTAGCTTCTATCTAAATACAATATAGCATGTCCTGACTGCGGGGTTTGGAAACAAATTAAAACGTACAGCTCTGTTATCACTTCCAACATAAATGAAGACAGAAAACAGCAGTGACGTTTGTAGGGTTAGTGAAGTTTGGCTAGCTGGTATATGATGTGCTACGTGACCGCTAGCGACACAGCTATGTTAGCATAATATAAACAAGCTAACTTTTTTCCACTCGATAAACGTTAACGTGAGTGTTCTCGGTGGTCAGGAACAAATGCAATCGCATGGCAGGATGCTGTAAACGGACCAAACTTCAGCCAGGAGAACAACTGAGATAATCCATCCACAATACGAGGTTAGTCATTCATGCTGGGCTGTAGTTACATCCCAAGGTTTTAAAAACTGAGCTTAAATAAATGATTAACAGTAATAAAAGCCGAGGGAGGTCACAGTGATCACTGACTGTTTTAGGAGCTTTTTGAGATTAAATAGAAGAAAATACAAAACATTAAACATGTTAACAACACAAAAGCCATATTAAACGCAGACTACTTTAGGCCCGGAAGTAGGATTCGTCACGTCATCACTTAAACTATAGCACACGCGCCTGTATCTCTCATTGGTGTTAAAGCAGGGAAAACTTTTTGTTATCAAATGCTGAATTTATCCACTGCTGACTCTCCAGCTTGCAGGACAATAGGTGAAACGTTTGTGAAAACAGAGAAGAAAATAAATAAATAAATGAAGACAGAGAGAGTCTGGTATGACCAAGCAGTAATCAGACAATAAATTTAGTTGGTAATATAATAAATTGTGAGATGTTTTCTGCTTGATTGATGCAGCACAAGTAATTTACTGTATGAAGGAAATTCTCTTTTGTGGTAATATTTTGAATGTGACCTGTCAACTTAGCGCATTATAAACTGATATGCAAATTAGTTGATACTAGATTTGGAAAAATGACTGGATTATAAAATAAGTGAATAAGATGTAACAGAGGGTTGTGTGTGGAGGAAGGTTTTATGGTGGCACACATCTGTTTACGTGGGAGAAAACTCCTTACGTGATATGACATTTAGCAATTTGCAAATTGTGATGTTTACAGAACTTTTATTTTGAAAGGTCGAATGTAAGGCGGAAGGACGAGATATAAAAAGGGAGACAACAGAAAACGGCAGATGAACAAGTTAGTGCTGCAGACTGTGTTGCCGCTGCAAGCCTGAGAATTAAAGAATGGAACTGAGAAATACTGAAGGTGTCATCATTAATGTTTGAGGCATAAAGATGTAGCCGGATGGGCTACTCGCCCTTCTTTTTCTCTCTTTCTCGCTCGCTCTACCACCTTCGCTCTCTTTCCGCTGCACTGGCTCCTTGTATCGTGTGATTGGGTTAATTAGGAACCCACCTGCATATTGATTACAGGGTGGTGTTTACCTGTATAAAGGGAAGCCGTTTTTTTTTGTTGGATCATTCCTCCCGAGCTTCTGGTGCGATACAGCAGTAAATGCTGGCCTATTGGTTAATTTACCGATACGATCGGATTGTGTGACTGCTACAAGTAGGCCTCCTTTCGACCTCTGATTTCTCTCAAAAGTCAGTAACTAGTAGTCATAATTCTGCGGCCTGCTTCCTTCCCATACGGAAAAGAAATAGTAAAAACTTATATGTGATTACTCATGAAAGTGGCCACTTTCATGAGTAAATCATATAAGGCTTACATGATTTACTCATGAAAGTGGCCACTTTCGCATTACTTTCATACATTGTTTTAGTAAGTATCCAAAACATACAAGTTTCATAATATAAATTTTCAAGGGATCTTATATCTGTTTTCACACTTATATGCTTTTCATACAAGTTTCACACAAGACAGATTCAAACTTTATAAGATTTATATATATCTTTTCCATATGGGTTACTCCAGCTGTGGTGGAGAGACGCGTGAGTTGCGTTCACCGTACAGTACAGCGCCTCCAGTCTTGGGGTAAGCCGCTTATATTATAGCTGCTAGTATTTGTAAATTAGAGACGATTAAGGTTATCTTTGCCTTTTTTTGTTTGTAGGGTTTGATTGCTGCCGCACGTCCTCAGGGACCAACTGCCTGATTTTAAGCAAAGAGTCGAGACGCCTGCCTAGCTGCTGTCTTGTCTTGCCCTGTTTTATCTTGTGTTCCGATCTGTTGGCCGTCCAGTTTTGTTCCTGCTGCTGGCCTCTCCTCGCCCCTGGGGGCTTCGGGTCTCACGTTAAGCCCCTTTTTGGACTATCGTTTTACTCCAGCTTTCGCGGCTGGTCGGGGCGATCTTCAGCTGCATATTGGGCTGGTGTTACAAAAACTGGTACCATCTCTCCCTTTCCCTCTTCCAGTTGTGGAGAGCTGCGCGAGACTGAGTAGGGCTACGGACAATCGGAACCAGCACCATCTGTGGGCTGGCTCGCAGAGCACGAGTGTTTCCAATCTGTGCTCTGTGGTGTGTATGTGGGTCTCAGTTTTCCTTTTAATTTCTTTTTTTTAGTATATAGAGAGCCTTTATGTCCCATGTTTTGTTTTTTGTTTTTTTATCCTGTTTAATGTGTATATCTTGTGCTTTTATTTCAGTGAACTGAGGATCTACCAGCGGCCGTGGGACCTTAGGTGGCGGGTGGTTTTCCACACTTTTGTTGTACAGCACCAGGTTAATAGACTATAGTGGGTTTTTTTGTGTGGTTTTCTTTTGGTCCACCGCTGCTGGTAAGTCACAGTTGTATGTTTATTTTTTTGTAATTTGGGACACTATTTTAGACATTTAGTGCGCTGTCTTTGTTGCTTTGTTTTTATTTTTTTTTTAATAAATAAAATGGTGTTAATACATTGAGCCGGCCTCAGTGTGCATCCCTGAACCTGTGCAAACGTTGTTGTTTTTTAAGTTCATATTTCCTGGGGGCTAGAATTCCCCCAGGTGGCGTTGTCATTTTATTATTTCTTTTATAACCCCGCCGACCACTTGGTCACATAATTGGCGTTGGTCGACAGGATGCACATTTGAGGTAGATGTTTGGTCTTGTAAATATATATATATATTTTTTTTGCAAAGATCACAGTTCACCTGTTTGAAGGCTCTATTTGTTTTAGAGTGTGATTATAGACAAGACAGCAGTATCCAGGTAGGAGGAAGAGTAAAAGGATTTTAGCACCTTGCTGATTTAATTTTCCTTTTTTTGGTCAAAATTTATTATGGAGGAAGAATTGCAGCAACTTGGAGACTTGGTAGCGCAGTTAAAGGCAGATAATGAGCAATTGCGCCGGGATGGGGGCGCTGTGCTCGAGTCTGGTGGTGGTGCCGCGTCGTCCTCCTTCGTACCAGCTGGTTGCATACCAAATGTTGGTAGCCAGGCCGCCGTTACAGAGCGTTTGGTGGTGGTGCCTAGGGACCGTAAATGTCCCATGTTCAATGGCAGAACGGGCATCAATATAGCTGAATGGGTCGAAGAGGTTCAAGCGTGCATGCGTGCCCGGCACCTGTCTGTTGCTGATCAAGCTTTCTTTATTTTTGACCATTTAGAGGGAGAAGCAGGGGAGGAGATCAAATTTCGCCCTAATTTAGAGCGAGGGGATCCTGCTCGGGTGTTGACCATTTTAAAGGAACTGTATGGTAATGCGAAGTCCTATGTCACTCTGCAGCAGGCTTTCTTTTCGAGGAGACAGCCGGAGGGAGAGACTTTGCAGGAGTTTTCCTTAGCGCTAATGGCTCTGATGGAGCAAGTAAAACAAAGTGCACCTGATGGTATGCGTAACGCAGAGGTGTTGCTCCGAGACCAGTTTTGGAGGCCTTACATCAGTGTCACCAGTCTGCAGCCCAAGCCCCAGAGGACCCTGTCGGTACCGTTAAGGTACAGGGCCCGCGGGCTGTGCGGATACCTGGTGGCGTCATGCAGCTGGTGGCTACCACCTGTTTTCAGCAGTTGTCAGGTCAGGTTGTGCTTTTTGAGCCTTCTGAGTCCGGGTTGCCAGTTGGGTTGCTGGCCTCTCCATGTTTGGTCCAGGTGGATAAGGGCGTTGCCTACATCCCAGTCACCAATGTGGGGACAGCTGAAGCTGTTCTCCACCCGCGGACCCGTTTGGGAGTGATAAGGTCTGGGTCAATGAGACAAAGGAACTGGAAACCTACAGACTGTCACGGCTGCCGAGGCGAGCCGCGTGGTGTTGGAGGAAAGGAGGACTCAAAATGCAGGTGATGCCTGATGATTCGAGTGATGTTTATTTAGAGGGTGGTGTAGTGGCAAACAGGCAGCGAGGGATGACAGGGAACTAAAGAAACCTAACTGGAAAAACTAAATAACAAACCTGAGAACATACGAAACGGGGAGAGACTTACATAGAGACACACCTACATGCACACTCACTTACGTGCACTCACATAGACATATGGGTACGTGCACACACAGGCATTCACAGGCTGGTGCATACACACAAACACAGAGTTTGCAGCATACCATGGGGGGTTTTAGGATGGGGTCACTTCTACAAAACTGAGTGAAACAGACAAAGGGGTTGAGATCTGCAGAGGAATTCCGGGGTCCTGTACATCTCCCTTCTAGAAGGTGTAATCAATAAGTGTGGATTAATAAAAGTGTTGTGAATTGACTGCTGAGTCCCGGTGTTCTTTCTGGAGGCCTGAGGAATCTACAAACCGGGGGAAAACTGTTTTAAGGTAACAGTGTCTAACAAAAAACGTCTTTGCTGAAGTTGCAGCTGGTTTGGGCCATCATGAAACTCTAGTATAGTCAACACTGCGGTGGAAAATACTGCTGCATACTGTAAATCTGACCCTCTGTCAGCACTAATGTCTCAAATGGATTTCAGGTCAAAGTGCAAAAAACATTTACATAATTACTAGTAAGTCTGATCTTGTAACATCTAAGGAGTCAAAAATATAGTGTCAGAGTTTCACTATATGTTACCATTGTGATCCCACATGGTGAAGATGGCTATTTCACCTCTGCCATTCATGCAGTGCCTTGCTCTGTTTGACTCATTAGATCTGTTTATAAAGTAAACAACACCACTCACCTTGGCAGATGTTGGCAGGGAAGCTTTGAAATTCACTCTGGTTATGATCCATTTACATCAAGACTAAAAAGACACCAGTGGTGATTCAGAAGTTGATTCAAAACCTGCCACCAATGTCCTTAATGAAATAGATTGATAGCATTGGCATGCTATCCTACAAGTCATTTAAATTGTTCTACAATTCCTTCAGTACACAAAGCAGCAGCGTTCAAATGCAGTCTCATTTTGAATGACGGCTTCTGTGGCGTCCTCGAAAAGAACTGTACTGCACTCTTCGGCATAAGCGACTGCCAGCAGAAAAGAAACTTTCTCTGTTACAAAAGGCCTTAAACACATTTAATTAAGTACTGTACTCAAGTAAAAAATGTATATATCTGTACTTGACTTCCCATCTTAAGACACTTGCATACAGTAATCCAAAGCAGACGCCACAGACGAGCAGGATTAAACAAAAATTAACCTTTTTTGGGGGTTTTCAGTGAGTCAAAAGGCTACGTTCACACTGCAGGCGAAAGCGCATCAAATCCGATTTTTTTGACCCTATGCGACCCATATCCGATCATGGTCTGACAGTGTGAACGGCACAAATCCGATATTTTCAAATCCGATCTGGGTCACTTTCGTATGTGGTACTGAATCCGATACATATCCGATGTTTTAGAAAGCGACTGCTGTTTGAACGGTCAAGTCGCATTAAATCCGTTTTTTACGTCACTGACACAAGACAGACGCCAATTATCAGCGCTGGAGAAGACATTGTGAACCCTTCCTGGCCATCCCGTGTAGATGTCAGTGAAACTGTTGGGAAGACAACGTTGGAGAAACGTTAACATTTTATTTTTACTGTATAATCTGCAGAGTCTGACAGAAATCTGCAACTATCCTTTGAAGCAGCGCTCCTCTAAAACAGCAATAAGGATCATTATTAGGTTATTTACATTATTATGTAAATAACAAAATAACTTAAAGCAAAAATTGGGAAACGTAAAGTCCGAAGTCTTTATATTAAGGGCCATCAGTCAAACAATATTGTTTGCTCTGGGTCTAAACAGAGCGCGTTGTGTGTGACGTCTTCTTCTGTGCATGCGGCCGCTTTGAGCGTTCATACTAGAGCACGTTTGCTGTCGCATTTTATTTGTAGTGTGAACGAGCAGACAAAAAAATCGGAACTGAGCATTAAGACCTGCAGTGTGAACGTAGCCTAATTCCAGTCAGTACGCTGAAAAAGTGTAATGGAAATGTGTTCATTCTGTTAGAATATACACGTTAATAAATGAATGTAATCCTGAAGAATCTCACTTAAACAATAAGTCATATATAATGTCTTCTTATATGTGTAACTTTTGTAAGCACAGATCTTTTAGAGCACTTAGCACCAGGTTGTGGAATGCTTTGCCTCATTACGTTACCTTGATTGCATTTATTCTTTTAAATAGCAGCTTAAGACTCATTTATTTAGACTGCATTATGTTTTATGTAAATGTGTTTTATATTATTTTGAAGCACTTTGTGATTCTTCTCCTGTGAAGACTGCTATATAAATCAATAAAGTAAAGTAGTTTTGTGATATCGCAAGTAAATGCTGGACTATCAATAATTTAAAATTGCTTAAAGTCAGTGAAGATGTTAAATAAAGCTTAATGTGCAGCTAAGCAATTATTTATATCTTTATATGCAGTGGTAAGGGAGCTTTCACTGCTTTAAGGCTTTTCAATGCATAGGTCAGCTTGTATGTCTTCTGAAAAAACAATTTTCACAGAACTAAACAAGAGAATGATTCTGTTGTTTAGTCAGAAAATCAACAGAATGACTGAAAAAAAAAAACCCATCTCCTTAAAAAATAATCAACTTTCATCATGCACATTCTTTGGGTTGTCAATGAGCTGACTGGTGCAGACCCATACCAACCATGGCCAAATTCGAACACTTTAAACAGAAAGAGCTGAAGAGCTGCGACAGGGAGCTGAGAGGAAGGGACTTCAGTGGCAATGATCAGTTTCTCATAGAGATCCTGGAGCGACGCAAGGCAGCGACCAGAACACCAGGCCATGGCTCTACTGAATTGGGTCATCTATCCACATTAATTCCATTTTCTTATGTTCTCCTTTCACTCTCTTTTTCTCCTGATTTAACAGAATTGTCTGCATAGGACAATTCTGTCACAGCTGCCGAGGCAAGCCGTGTGGTGTTGGAGGAAAGGAGGACTCAATTCGAGTGATGTTTATTTACAGGGTGGTGTAATGGCAAACAGGCAGTGAGGGATGACAGGGAAGTAAAGAAACCTAACTGGAAAAACTAAATAACAAACCTGAGAACATACGAAATGGGGAGATCAGAAGAGAGCCGCAGACGGGGAACACAGACGAACCGGCAACAAGCAGGAGAACACACAGGGCTTTAATGCACACAGCAGTACTCAGGGGATGAGAGACAGGAGGGCAACACACCTGGAAAAGTCAGAGCTGATGGGACAGGGGAAACGTAAACTGAACACGCTCACACGAGACAGGGACCTTCAGAATAAAACAGGAAACTCAGACACAGAGAACCAGACAAGACGCCGAACTAACTAAACAGATTCACAAACAGACAGTGTGACGCCATAGACAGACAGAACACAGAAGTGGGACCAGGGTAAGCACAGAACAAAAACCTAACAAATGGCAAATCATAACAGAATACCTAAACAAATACATAAACAAAAGCATAAAGAAACACAAAACACTGAGTCGGCAGACTCAGGACCATGACACAGACATTCTTAAACAATACATGAGTGATTTTGGTCTTTGCAATGCTTGGCATTCACATCACCACACTCTCTGTCTCCCTGTCTCTCTGCAATTTTCCTACTATAACTAAGCATTTTATTCTATTTTGTGTAGTATTTTATTCTACTGTATATAGTATCTTATTCTGTTTTTTATAGTATGTTATTCTATTTTATCTTATCCTATTCAATTGTGTTTTTCTTAATTTTTACTGCTCTTATATATACTGCTCACTCACATCTCAGAAAGTGCTGTCAATAAGCTCCATTCTTTTCCTCTATGGCCTCATCTTGTGGCCATAGTTGGCTATTGTCACTGAAAGCTGCACGTACTTGCTCATGTGCGTTGTGGTCGTTCACAGTCAAGTGACTGTATGAGGCAACCTTCCGATTGCTCAGTTTTCACTGATCTGCACTTCATATGGATATTGACATTTAACCATGCCATACAGTGCTCAAGCCTTTAAAATTAGCAGATTGTTTTTCTTATTAATATTTTATAATTAAATGAATAAAAACACGTATATAATATACTTCTGAGCTCCTTTTCCATTGATATGTGGTCCTCAAATGAGAGCCACTGCAAACATATGATTTATCGAATATGATGCAAAAGATTAAACAGAATGTAAAATATTTCAATTGAGCTGAATTCTTAACATATGCATTAGTAATATTAGTCCATTTAAGACTGATGATTATTCTGCAGAAGCATCCTTTTTAATATTCGACATTTCATTGAAATTTTTCAGGTTGTTTTTAAACTGTGTTTTATTGGGGGTTTTTCCTTAAAGGAATGTTTTCAAAAATTCCTCCACCACATTGTTTTCTATAACGCTTAGGCTGTTCCTGTAAGGGTAGTTCATTTAAGCTGGATAAACAGGTTTCCTCAGTGGTTAAATCCCAAATTTCAAAGGTCAAACACTTAATGCTGTACAAAGATCTTGAAAAACTGATACATGCCTTTTTGACCTCCATATTAGATCATTGTAACTCGCTCTACTCTGGAATCCAACTTGCTCACTCCAACGATTACAGCTCGTTCAAAATGCTGCGGCTCGTCACCTAACCAGGACTAGAAAGTTTGCCTCTATGACTCCAGTGCTCTCTGACTTACATTGGCTGCCTATTAAATTTCGTATTGATTTTAAAATTCTGCTGCTTACTTTCAAATGCCTAAACCTAAGGCATTTGAAGTTATTTCATATTCTTCCCGCAGGCGATACGGTCTCTCAATCACACCACCACACAGTACTGACCCACACATATAGTTCTTACACACACACTGGACTTTCTGGACATTGGTTTTCACTTCATCACTTAAATCACTTTAAGCATATTTGCACTGCACAAGACATAATGTGGATTGCACAACACTGGACATTATATTCTTCATTTCCAGTTAATACTTGTACAGCTGCTGTTATTGTGTATATATTTATTTATATTTCTTCATACATTCTTATATAGTTCTATATTGTGTATTTTGTTGTACAGTTGTTTTATTTTCAACTTTAATTTATATATTTTATCTTATTCTTTCCCAGTTAAATTTACCCTTCATTCTAATTTGTGTTGTACAGTTATTTCATTTTTAACCTTAATTTATATTTTATTCCTTCCTAGTTAAATTTACCCTTTTTAATTTTTCATATTTATTTCCTATCTTATTCATAGCCTTTTCCTTTTTTGTTTTCTTTAGGTCACGAGCAGTTGTCCAAGCATTTCACTGCATATCGTACTGTGTATGACTGTGTACATGACAAATAAAATTTGAATTTGAATTTGAAACCACCTTGCCCCTGACTGTCTCACCAACCTCCTCAGTCTCTATGCTCCCAGCTGTTATTTACGATCATCTGGTCAGTTACTTCTGGCCCAGCTCAGGCACTGTCTGAAGACTAGGGGTGATCGTGCTTTTGCCTCTGTAGAACAAAACCTCTGGAATAGTCTTCCCGCTACCGTTTGTGCCTCTGACTCCATTGAATCCTTTAAAGCACGTTTGAAAACTTACCTATTCAACCTGGCTTTCCGACTCGCTAATTCTCACCGCTCATTAATTGCTGTATTGCTACTCTCTCTCTGGATAATCATGATTCCTGCCTATCTCTACTTACTGATGATTTTGCTTGTTTCTCTATTTTACCTTGTTTTAATGACTTCCTGTTAAGTGTAATCATTTACCTTTATTCCTTACTGTGAAGCACTACCCCCATGCTATATAAATAAAATTCTACTGTATTGTATTGTATTGTAATAAAGTACTTAGTAGTTTATTACTATTTAAATGATGTTAGGACAGAAATATTAGCTTCTTTCATGATGAATTAAGTTCTAATTAAGTTTCCAGTAAAATGATTAATTGCAGCCACAGATTCCCAATTCAGATTACCTTCAATGCAATAACTTCTATTTTCAATCTTTGCTTCATTTAAACTGCATCGTACTTATATCGATATGTTGTGATGGAAATTCCTTTTTCTTTTATGTATTGATCATGTATGTTAACAATGGTATACATATAGAGGTATTAGTTAAAGAGATGGAAAAGAAAGCATCATATATGTGTTTTATATTTTATTCTACACATACGCAATTAGGTATTGTAAGTTAGACTGACGCATCCAGGCACCATGAGACATTAGGCAGATAGCAAAAGCCTTCTCCTTATCTTAGAGAGGAGGGGGCCTTGAGGGAACGATTCAAGAGGTAAATCTTTAGGTGACAGTTAAATGAAAAACAACTCTCACTAGGGGAAGGGGGCATAGGATGAAGTTTTCCTGGACCCTCTTTCCTACTGAAACACCTATTTCACCTGAAAGTAAGTTAGAAGCTTAAAGTAACATTTACATAATGCAAAACACTATGTGACTCTGTGAAATACTGTAAATGATCAGTTACTTAGTTCAACCATAAACATTTGCTTAGCAGAAATTCTAAACAGAATCAGATGCTGAATATTACAGGAACTGGCTTCTCTGTTGTGGTCACTGAATGCTGCTGTATTTTCTTTTTTGGACATTCTGATGGTGAACAGTCAGAAAACACACATGCAGTAATTGGTTTGTATTACGATCTAAGTCAGACTGCAGTTTTTGTGCTTTAAAAATTAAAGGTCTTATAATTTATATAACAGATACTCTCGAAGAGTATCTTATTTGAAAGTGGAGACAAGATTATCCACTGATCCAATTCACATTACCTCAATATTTTCTTTGAAGCTGGATTCAATTTAGATTCTTTCATGTTTTCTCTCCACGATAAAAAAAATCATAGAACATAAAATCAGTCTGCTACAGACCCCTAGTCCCACCAAAACATTCAGCTTAAGAGGAAACTATACAGTACATTTTCCCAGAAATAAATGTGGTTCAAAAATATACATAATATGCTTGAATAACATGTCTGAATGTATTTTACCTTGTGTATTACATACAGTTTCTTCAAGGCCAGTGTACAATATACAGTTTAACCTCAATAAACCTAAAATTCAAGTACATACAATTGCCATACTGACAGTTACGGCAGTTATTAAGATGATTATCTAAATTGCATGTGACTGTGTTGGAAGAGATATAGCATAAATGCCCGTTCATCTCACGAGAGCTGTTGAATGTATTCATTTAAGTAAGTTTTTTTTTAAATTAAGAATGTTTTAATTTGGCAGGAGCTGTAGGGAGATGTTTTTATGAGACAGAAGACAATTATATGCTCCAGTTACACTTTAAAAATTTATTATCAAAATGGTTCAAATTTAAAATACGTTTTTCATGGCGCCGTGGACCTCCTCTCTCTGGCTCAGAGACAAAAGGCTGCAGTATACACTTTTTTATTGCATGTCACAGAAACATGGTATTAACATGATTGATCAAAACAGTTTAGATTGGCCTTATGTCTGATATCAGCTCATGTTTGTTCTTCTGAAGCTTTCTGGGCATCTCATTATATGGAAACGCCACTTCATCCTTCTGTCAGCAAAACTCCCGTTGCCATGACAACCATCTCTGGTCCTCCGTCAACCTGCAAAAAGATCCAGAGAGCTTTTCCAAGCCCAGAAATTTACAACCATGTTTATCTTCTGGTGCTTTCACTAGAGAGGCAACCCACCCCCTCAAATTCCTTGGAAACAGGGCCTCTCTCTGTAATGTCAAATAATATCAGAGTAGCAGTCCACCTCCAAAACTAGATGACACAATTGCTACATAGTGAAAGACAACAAAAAACGTTTAACACATGAGAAGAAATCTCCTATTTCGGTATTCTTGTTCCGGTCTCGTCCTCGCTCCCATCCTCACTTTCCAGGTTCACCAACATACTCCAACAATGGGCATCTGAAGCTGTGTATTTAAAAATTAAGGAAAGTACGCAATACCAAACACACCTTTCCTCTCCGCCAGAAGCATGTCTAAGACCTTCCTCAGTGACGTGTATACAAATTGTTCAAATAAACCTGAAATTGTATGTTAAGATTAAATTAGCCAATTAAACATTACAGTGGACAGAGTTATGAAGATCAGACCTAATAAATAAACTGCTGGCTGGCAAATGCCATTCATTCACTGTAAGAAAGGTCATTGGCAAAAAAAAACCCCAAAACAAAATCAAGTCATTAATTATCCAATAATTGAAATTATCCTACTGGACCAGCTCAGAATCTCATCTCTGATTTTTGCAGATGATGTGGTTCTGTTGGCTTCATCGGGTGAGGGCCTCCAGCTCGCACTGGAACGGTTCGCAGCCGAGTGTGAAACAGCGGGAATGAGGATCAGCACCTCCAAATCTGAGGCCATGGTTCTCAGCCGGAAAAGGGTGGAGTGCCCACTCCGGGTCGGGGATGAGTTCCTGCCCCAAGTGGAGGAGTTCAAGTATCTCGGGGTCTTGTTCGCGAGTGATGGGAGAAGGGAGCCGGAGATCGACAGACGGATTGGGGCTGCAGCTGCAGTAATGCGGACGCTGCACCGGTCCGTCGTGGTGAAGAGGGAGCTGAGTGTAAAAGCGAAGCTCTCAATTTACCAGTCGATCTACGTCCCTACCCTCACCTATGGCCACGAGCTGTGGGTAGTGACCGAAAGAACGAGATCGCGGATACAAGCGGCAGAAATGAGCTTCCTCCGAAGGGTGGCTGGCCTCTCCCTTAGAGATAGGGTGAGAAGTTCGGCCATCCGGGAGGGGCTCAGAGTAGAGCAGCTGCTGCTCCACATCGAAAGGAGCCAGCTGAGGTGGTTCGGGCATCTGACAAGGATGCCCCCTGGGCGCCTCCTGGATGAGGTGTTCCAGGCATGTCCCACCGGGAGGAGGCCCCGGGGCAGACCCAGGACACGCTGGAGAGATTATATCTCTCGGCTGGCCTGGGAACGCCTTGGTATTCCCCCGGATAAGCTGGAGGAGGTGGCTGGGGAGAGGGAGGTCTGGGCCTCTTTGGTTAGGCTGCTGCCCCCGCGACCCGGCCCCGGACAAAGCGGATGAAGATGGATGGATGGATGGATGGAAATTATCCTCTTAAGCAACAACGCCCCCATATACGGAGCCAAAAGGGAGGAGATCACATTTAGGGTTAGGTGTGCGTGCTAAAGAGGTTAAGTTCTTTAAAATAAAACTACAGATCTCGCGTCTCCCCTTCATAACCACCTTACTATCTATCCTCATTGTTGGCAGTCCGAATCAGCTGCGAACATCTTCCTCCTGTACAAAATAAATGCAAGCCCACCACCTCTGCAACTCCTCTCCTCACCAGATTTGTGACCTTTAGCGTGGAGTGAATAGTTGGTGTGTTGTGTATTCATTGTTTTATTTTGTGTGTTTGTGACATTCATTAGTACCCTCACTAAGGCAGGTTACAGTGTAAACACTGTCTCCAGGTGGAGCACAGGAGTGATACACCTCCTGTTTTGTATATGACTTTATTGTTTTAAAAATTTGGGCTTAAGTTTTCAAAATTTAGAATTTCAAGTTATGAAAATAATTTACTAAACACGTCTGTGGATTTTACAGTTAAAATCAAAATACAAGTACTACTAGGATTTTGGTTTTTTGTGTTATTTCAGATCAGTTGTGTTAATAGAGTATGTCGATGAAAAAATAACTGTAAATTCAGACACCTGAGGTGGAGCTGAAAAGAATGACACTAAGCAAGGCAAGGAAAAAAACAATTTGAAGGTGAAATACACATGTAAAATCAAAAGTAATCAATAATGGCCAATTATATTTTGGACCTCAGAGGGTTATTATGTTTATGGGGCAATCACTTTTTTTCCACAGAGGGCCATGCTGGTTTGGATGTTTTTCCCCTTAATGATAAACCCCTTAATTTAGAAACTGCAAGAATTAGGTGACACAGTCTGTGTGCAGATCTTTATCCACTTGGTAGAGCCCCAGAGCTAAACATGTAAAAGCAGGAAGTTGTTTTCAGGTCTGAAAACACAGCCTTCTCTGAGCTCATTACAATAAAGCATTTAACCAGAAATTCATATTAAATTAATATCACAGCTTAAAGTGAGGGCATTCACATGGACAGAATCACACCCCCAATTACAGATACTGAAAAGGACTTCCCACATAATCCAGGAGTTAAACATTATAACAATAGCCTACATGAAGTATTAAACTTTTTGGAATTAAACTATTGTGCTTGTTGTGCACATTGTTTTCCTGTATGGTTAGAGTAAGGGTGTACTTTTCCAGATATGGCTCTGATGAGTCATACAGGAAGCTAGCATAAGTACAAACCCACCACAAGAGAGATGGCTCATCAATGGTTACAGTTCTTTTTTCTTCTTAAAATTAGGTTAAAGTACTTCAAGCACCAGCACCCATTTGCTTTTCCTAAAACAATTGTGCCTTGTGTAGGCTTTCGTGCAGAATCCATGCACATACACAGTCAGGGTGCTCTGGAAAAGAACTGGAGGTTGTAAAACAAACAAAAAAAAACAGTTGATCCCGTTCAAGCAACCATAGACAACTTTGACATCTTTAAAAAAAAAAAACCTGATATAGAACATGGAACTGTAAACAGCATAAAGAACACTTCACAGAAAAACACTTCATTGTGGAGCCTGGTATTACATGACGATAACATGACAGCTTTGGGGAGAGAACACGATTGCTGTGTTGTCATATATATATAACACTAAGGACAAAGAAAAACCGTTTAAATGGTAAATTGACCGTTTTTTATGCGTAACATTTACATTTAACCCTTATCTTCATGCCGATATTGCATGCAAATGAGCAACATTTCATCTTTTAAATACAATGCTACAAGCCTGGTAATCTGAGGGTAGGAGTCAAATCTTTACTTTGCATGCACGCACGCACACGCACACACACACACACACACACACACACACACACACACACACACACACACACACACACACACACACAAACAAAACTGGGTAACAGCCAGGAATCTTGTGGTGTGGGTTTAGGGTGAAGGCTAGACTGGAGAAAAGAGCCAGGGTGCTCAGAATTACTGTAACAGAAGAAACAGGAGTCAAGGGGTGTTCTAGACACTGATCCAGGGTGAAACAGACAAATTGTGAACAGTCCGGGTTAGCAGTGAGTCAAGATTGGAGATCTGAGCTGTTCCAGTGAGTTGGGCAGGGAGGCAGGCAGGAGCATGAGCAGTGAAGCTGCCGAGCACACCAGTGACTGAACAGAGATTTGGTTATTGGAAGTTAGAAGCTGGAGATCCAATGAACTGGAAGAAAACAGCACTCACCCTGACCATGACAATTTGTATGCACAGAAAGATTTTTGAAAGACAAAAAGCTACAACTGAATAAATTGTGTATAAATGTATTGGATGTACACATTTGTAAAATAGCTGTACATGTAGTCATATTGCTTCAAATTTGTTTGTGGATTGGCGCATGCATTTGTTAGTACTCAAAAGTTACACACAAATTTACGGTACACGTTTGCAAAGATTATTTTAAGCTTATGGATCATATGGTATGCATTCATAGCCATTTTGGGTGTAAATATCTCTCCATAGTAATGTAGCATGGGGGACATGCAGGCTCAGCAAACACATGGATGTGGGGTACATGTAGCCACTGCACAGTGGAGTCTGGGTGGGAAGCCAACTGTTGATCCCAGTGTTGGTGTGAAATGTAGGATACATCTGGGCACCGCAGTGTGTGACCCAGGCAAGGATGCTGTGGGCAGATCAGTTTTGGTTGTAGACTATGGGCTCAAATTGTACAGGTAGAGCTGCTCCAAAAACCCACAGAGCCCAGCAGCCAGCGCAAGAAATTCTGGATCCTTTGCTTTTAGTTAGCAGTTAGCATTAGCAGCATATCCTGCGTCGGCACTGTGACTCACAGCAATGGTCCCGGGTCAGCCCTGACTTTGTGTTAAACTAATCCTAAAGTAATAATGGTATTTCTAACCACTGATATACCACAACTTTATCCTTTCAACAGCTGCTGAAAGTTATTGGGACCTAACTGCTATCGGATATTTATATAGAGATCCTCCAGCTTCAAACTGTATTACCCTTCAAGGACCTGCAGTTCAAAAAAGTGCCCTGCCGACAGCCAAACCCATCTGTTCTCTGATTGGATTGTTAAATTTGTGATTGACATGACATTGACCAATCAGATGAAAGAAAGAAAAATAGGGTCAAAATTCGTCATTGTAACTTGCAGTTTCACACGTTTTTTTTGGGCTAAGTCCACACACAAATCTTTTTTACACACACAAATCTTTTTTACACACACAAATCTTTTTTACACACACAAATTCTTTTCACACATACAAATCTTTTTTACACATACAAATCCTTTACAAGTACAAAAGTGATTTACAAGTACAAAATATTTATGACCACAATTTGAGCCCATAGTAGACAACTCCAGAGGAGAAAATCACGTCCTGTTTAAGGAGCCAGCTCAGACTTATAATAATAATAATTCACAAACCAAAAGCTCAGTCTTGATGACCTGCTCTGACATTGGAAGGAAAGAAGGTGATGCGTGGGTTTGCTCACTGTGGAAACAGAGTTAGGCTTTGTTTTTGGTTTCCCCCCCATTTCCTCCCTGTTGACATTCTGAGCTGGAGCTTCTGCTTCAACCTGTGGTGGAGTTCCTGGCAGCTCATTCCTTCCTGCACCTGTTCTTAATGAAGGAACCCATATTTGAGGGGCCGACAGGAGCCACAGTCCTCTGCCAGATAATCCTCTCTGCTATGTCAACAGTTAACCCTGTCTTGTTTTTGTTTAACCTTAGTATATTATTGCCATTTACCCAGATTTTCTGCTTTCCACACAGGAACTTGTCTGAATTTACTGTTGGAAATTGGTTTGCTTAAACCTCATGTCACCTGTGCACTGTGGATGCTGCTGGGACCATTCCCTTTAGCCTGCTAGCTGAAACCTGTAAAGAAGGAAATCACCAGCTAACCACCTCCCTGCCCACTCTCTCTCTCTCTCTCTCTCTGTTCCATTCCAGGATCCGTGGACCGACCACGGCTGGACCCGTAAACCTTGCAAATTCTCTCTCATTTTTTAACAAATAAATCAGGTTTATGGTCAAGTAGAGGTGGCGCGTTTGCAGTCTGCTCCAGTCCGGGGATTGCCTGTCTGTCTGTAGTGAGCTCTGTTTTCAGAGTGACGCGGTTTGTAAAGAATGTGGTTCAACAGTTTGTGGAAAAACTCTTGCTTGTGCCTTTAGTGAAACTCAATCAGACAAAAGTGGTGCAGTTTCTAGACGTGGTTTTCACATCTTTATTGATGCACCAGACAGATAATATATTTACGAAACATTTGGTGGTAAATGTGGTAGGCATGCAGTGAGCTGTTCTGAAAAACAGGATCCATTGTGGTTGCAGTATCATTCGCATGGTTCAAATGTGCTGCATGCAGATGAAACAGAAAATGTCAGTGAAATGTGTTTCTCCCTTTTAATTCATTTTTCCTCATGGGTGAACATTAAAGAAATCATATGTTACATTCATATGTGAATCCAGGAACTTGCTGTTTATGTAATATTGTGAGGATTATTAATGTCTGATAACAAACAAAGTGTTTTATGAAGTTAATTTTATTTTCATGCAATACAATGTGATTTTTATGAGATATTCAGAATCTTTGATGCAGTTGTTAACATATATTATAAGCACATAAGCTGATAAAATCAGATATACCAGTGTTAAGCTAGTGCTGTATCAACAGTCTGATGAGGATCCCACCCCCATCAGACTGTTTTTCGTTAACTACACCCCCTCAGTCACTGTACACAAGTGTCCAGCCCCTGAACTCTTAAGAGGTTTTTTCAAAACTCAGGCTGTTTGATTTCGTGGCTCCTTAATGTCTTGGATATTTATGCTGAATAAATGAGATAAGAGTGAAACTTTAGAAGGAAGAAATGGTAAGACATGGATCATTTCTATACTGTAGCCAGTGGTTAAATATCATAGTTTTGTTCATTCTGTTACCATTAACACAACAATAAAATTTCAATGACATATGACATAAATATACATAAATAAATGTAAATGTGAATTCAGTTAATTATGATATTAATTATAATGTTAATTTATTTTCATCTCTTATATGACTACTCCTGATTTCTGTCCAAAGAAATAAAAAGTATATAAATAAGAGTTTTGTTGTAGATATCATCCACGTGAAAGTTAACACTAAAAGAAAAAGGGAAACATTTGTGCAGACAAGGGCAGATGATTATATATTATATTTAGTTTGATTAATATTTTCTTCAGTGCCACATGCGAACATAATGGAGCAGTTTCCAGGGGGGTTATGACCCCCCCAATAATCAGACCCAACCAATATAACCCCCCCAGTAAAATTATGAATTATCTTGCATAAATAGGCTGTTGATTTTCTTTACTCGTTTCAGCTATTACCAGCAAAACAGTTGCATGTTTAATCATCTGGCAATTTAAAAAGATTTATTTATTTATTTAGACAGAGATCTTGACCCCACCAATGTTCAGCACAAAGTTACGTGCCTTTTAGTGAAACTATATAAATTTGATACATCAAAGGCAAAAGACAAAGTGTAGTCATTTTGTTGCTGTGAATATTTTTTATATAAATGTAAGGGGAGTTAAAATGTCAGGATTTTTAGATGTTCGAACATTGTCTCAGATTTCAGTGTGTGAAAAAATGCTTTTCAAGTTGGTTGATGCACCATTTTTTAAGAATATGTGTATTAAGTATTGATATATGAAGCAATCACTCTTGTGTCCAAATTTATTACTGCAAAATTTTTATGTAAATGCATTGGGTATGCCAGATATTGACTCTCCCTATACCAGATGCTGACTTTGCATCTTTAGTACTAAAATAAATAAAAATAATCTGCCACCTGACAGCTGTTGGGGGCAGGAGCATTAGAACTGCAATCTTTGCCCTTAGGTCCTTTGCTAGCAAACTGTCTACAACGTGAGTTTGTGTGTGTGTATGTCCGCAGATGTCATTGAGTAGCACAAGGCTCCAGCTGGTGGCTGTTACTCTGATCATCCTGATGGTTTTCTATGTCATATATTTCTCTAACGTTAATGAAAATCTGTTCAAGTTTTCCAGCGCAACAAAACTAAGGTAATAATTTGTATGTGTGTGTGTGTGTGTGTGTGTGTGTGTGTGTGTGTGTGTGTGTGTGTGTGTGTGTGTAAATCCCTCCTCTTGTATATTTGGCAGTGTTTGAAAGTGTTTTCATTAAATTGCCTTTAACACACACCACACGCACATGTAGAGTGCTTTGTATGACCACTTTGTGTGTTTTTGTTGCTGACCAGAGGTGAAACTGCATTTTATTTGAGGAAAGTTGGTATACTTCTATCCAGATGAAGCAACAGTCTTGTTACCCTTAATGCATCATTAAAATACTTTTTAGACTAGTCTCCCAAATTCCCATAAAATCTGAACTACTTGATTTAAATGACAATGTGATATAGAAGAGAATTTTGTCCCTTTAGGAGTTCTGTATTTCCTTTGTTCTTCAGGTCAGTTTCTCCTAGGAACTTTTCATTGGCTCATCAATGTACCTGCCCTAAAGGCTCAGAACTTCTTAAAGATTATATAGCCAAGGATCAATACGAAGAGCTTGTTAAACGGCGAGCTAAGGACCTCCAACAGTACAAAACCAGGTAGAGGGTGGATGAATGAATGTTGTGTACTTTAACAGTAATGCAATGGCATTTGTAACTGAACATAATCAATTGGTATCTTTGTAAACTGTAATTAATGTAGACACATTTGGCATTAAATATTACGCTTTGGGAGTGAGAATGTGTTGCACTTCAACAGCAGAGTTGCTTCGCTTGGTGCAGTCGTGCAGTCTGTCAGCGTTAATCAGAATCAGAATGGGGT
This sequence comes from Maylandia zebra, assembly GCF_041146795.1. NCBI lineage: Eukaryota > Metazoa > Chordata > Actinopteri > Cichliformes > Cichlidae > Maylandia > Maylandia zebra. Next base: position 5,786,051 of record NC_135170.1, read on the forward strand.
TTATTGCCAAATGTTGAGCAGGTTTACAACATTAGGAAATTGCTGCGGTGCTTCAGTGCAAACATAATGTCATAAATAGCACTTAAATAGACATGGAAAAAAATAAAAGTAGGGATAAGAATTAATGCTGACAGCACTAGTAAAAAGGTGATACCTGTTTCTATATCTACCCACATTTCATCTCTTCATCAGGATGGTGTCTGCTGAACTATCCAGACTGCTGTTTGCTTCGCCTAACTCTCCTCTGCAGTATCCTATTCAAGGTTATATAGTACAGCCTTTGACCTCTACTCTCATACCAGGTATGCCAAGCCTAATACAGTGGGGCAAAAAAGTATTTAGTCAGCCACCGATTGTGCAAGTTCCCCCACTTAAAATGATGACAGAGGCCAGTAATTTGCACCAGAGGTACACGTCAACTGTGAGAGACAGAATGTGAAAAAAAAAATCCATGAATCCACATGGTAGGATTTGTAAAGAATTTATTCGTAAATCAGGGTGGAAAATAAGTATTTGGTCAATAACAAAAATACAACTCAATACTTTGTAACATAACCTTTGTTGGCAATAACAGAGGTCAAACGTTTACTATAGGTCTTTACCAGGTTTGCAGACACAGTAGCTGGTATTTTGGCCCATTCCTCCATGCAGATCTTCTCGAGAGCAGTGATGTTTTGGGGCTGTCGCCGAGCAACACGGACTTTCAACTCCCGCCACAGATTTTCTATGGGGTTGAGGTCTGGAGACTGGCTAGGCCACTCCAGGACTTTCAAATGCTTCTTACGGAGCCACTCCTTTGTTGCCCGGGCGGTGTGTTTTGGATCATTGTCATGTTGGAAGACCCAGCCTCGTTTCATCTTCAAAGTTCTCACTGATGGAAGGAGGTTTTGGCTCAAAATCTCACGATACATGGCCCCATTCATTCTGTCCTTAACACGGATCAGTCGTCCTGTCCCCTTGGCAGAAAAACAGCCCCATAGCATGATGTTTCCACCCCCATGCTTCACAGTAGGTATGGTGTTCTTGGGATGCAACTCAGTATTCTTCTTCCTCCAAACACGACGAGTTGAGTTTATACCAAAAAGTTCTACTTTGGTTTCATCTGACCACATGACATTCTCCCAATCCTCTGCTGTATCATCCATGTGCTCTCTGGCAAACTTCAGACGGGCCTGGACATGCACTGGCTTCAGCAGCGGAACACGTCTGGCACTGCGGGATTTGATTCCCTGCCGTTGTAGTGTGTTACTGATGGTGACCTTTGTTACTTTGGTCCCAGCTCTCTGCAGGTCATTCACCAGGTCCCCCCGTGTGGTTCTGGGATCTTTGCTCACCGTTCTCATGATCATTTTGACCCCACGGGATGAGATCTTGCGTGGAGCCCCAGATCGAGGGAGATTATCAGTGGTCTTGTATGTCTTCCATTTTCTGATGATTGCTCCCACAGTTGATTTTTTCACACCAAGCTGCTTGCCTATTGTAGATTCACTCTTCCCAGTCTGGTGCAGGTCTACAATCCTGTTCCTGGTGTCCTTCGAGAGCTCTTTGGTCTTGGCCATGGCGGAGTTTGGGGTCTGACTGTTTGAGGCTGTGGACAGGTGTCTTTTATACAGATGATGAGTTCAAACAGGTGCCATTCATACAGGTAACGAGTGGGGGACAGAAAAGCGTCTTACAGAAGACGTTACAGGTCTGTGAGAGCCAGAGATTTTCCTTGTTTGAGGTGACCAAATACTTATTTTCCACCCTAATTTACGAATAAATTCTTTACAAATCCTACCTTGTGAATTCATGGATTTTTTTTTTCACATTCTGTCTCTCACAGTTGAAGTGTACCTCTGGTGCAAATTACTGACCTCTGTCATCATTTTAAGTGGGGGAACTTGCACAATCGGTGGCTGACTAAATACTTTTTTGCCCCACTGTATATGCAACAGATAAGTTTACCAGTGGTCTGTATTGTTGTGTATGTGCTGTATATTCTGTTGTGGAAGTTTTCCATTTAAATAAAGCCTGCAGACGAGCGGTAGCTAACATTCTTTAATCAAAACACACAAAGAACAGACAACCAAGCTTGTGGAGAGCCTACATGACCGCGGGACAGACGGTCAGCAGAGTCTCTCTGAGCCTAACATGGCTCTCAGTTAAATACCTTCTCCAGGAACAAAAGAAAGTACACAGCTGCTTCACACCTTAAGGTTCACACTCCCTTGCTACCTCCCAGAGTCCTCGAAGAGACAAAAGACTCTTCCTGTGGAGTTGTCTGCTTCCCCCAACTTCCTTACTAGACCCCCACCATCTGTCTTACAGTATGGGTGTGGAACATGTTTAAATCTAGTGGCACCAAGGCATCATACAATAAAATAATGTGATTAATACATAAGTAAAAGAAATTCCTATACAATCCCTTTCTAGTTTATTAGAAAAATGGTTAATAAATGTTGATCTGAGACTAAATTTGGTGGTATTTCTCAGATTATTAAGTAAACTTTAATACCTCTGAATTAGAGTCATTAGTGAGTCAAATTAACATGCAATTTCAGGAATTTTCCACGTTTAAAACATAATTAAAAGATAATTAACCACGAGTGATAATGACCAGCAAACTTATACCTCAGCAAATGAGATGGCAAAATTAAATCTGTATTACAGCCAACATATTCACAGACAAGACAGTTGCATGGGGGTTTTAAGTAATTCATGTTGATCATTTATGCTTCAAAAACGTGTCATGGAGTCTTCCCATAAAAGGACAATGTAAAAGTAATGTCATTTTAATTTCAGGTTTAGGGCTGCATGCAGAAAACAGAAGCAGCTACAAGGTTGGTGTTTCTCCCTCACAGCTAATATGAACTGTACAGGTTGGCTGGTTCATACAAGATGCCTCCTGAACATATACATTTCAAACATTAAGGGCCCTGATTCCCTGATTTTGTGATCAATGTGTGGGGCTGACTTTAATTCAGCTTTAGGATAAATGAAAGAAAAAACACAAACCTCATTTATGGTCTGATGTACAGTATAAACTAGCATCTTTCTTTCCATCTTCAATAGGTATTCCAATGTTACACTGACATAGCATAATTTCATACACAGTTTATTTTTTTTGTAGACGACTGTATAGGATATTCTGGGGTAGGCATGGATATCAATAAAGTATCCATTATTATTATTATTATTATTATTATTATTATTATTATTATTATATTCTGAGTGCTTTTTAAATTTATTCAGGCCTTTCTTTTGTAGGTATCTTTAAGTGTGTCTAAAGGCATCCTGACCACAAATATTACACCTGAACAGACAATCATCAAAGGTGAGATTTAGTAAATAAGTGACTATATTGTAGGGGGCATTTTTGTTGGATTGGTTTTTGGACCACACGCCAGATTAGCAGCAAGGGTCAGAACTTTTCAGCCATGTGGAGAAGAAAAACAATCTCTTACAAATATGAAATATAAAACATTTACAGCAGTCTTGTCATGGGCTGGGTCTGGGACCCAGCATTTTCTCTTCATTTTGCATTATTGATATGTACTGTAGAAGACATGCTAAGTTCTTGTTGTTTCTATCATTAGTTAGGATTGAGTTGTTTTGTATTTTGAAATTCTTTAGTCCTTGTTTATCTAGATCCTGTTGTGTCGTCACCCCTTATGTTCCAGTCTCAGTGTTGGGAAGGTTACTTTTAAAATGTATTCCATTACAGAATACAGATTACATGCCCCAAAATGTATTCTGTAACGTATTCCGTTACGTTACTCAATGACAGTAACGTATTCTGAATACTTTGGATTACTTAATATATTATCATGCTTTTTACAACAACGTGAATGTACTATTGCTGTGTGATTTATTACTATTACTGAAAGTCCGCGATTCCGAACTGTAGTAAAGGGACCTCTGACTAATACGGCGGGGTCCCTGTCGGCTCGTAGCCGAAAAATAGCTTTACTTTGTTGTGTGGGTCAACTTTTCTTGCGAGAGACAGAGAGAGGCGTTGAAAGGCTGCTCCAACGGAACTTATTGTTTCGGAGGAAAACACGAACACGGTGTACAGTCGAGTCTTAATAGCTTACTTACAACTGGGCTCGTCAGGCTCTCTTCTTGGCTGCAGTGGTTATTATTATATTTACATGCTTCCAGCTCCCGTTTTTGCTCGATGACAACTCGTACTTTGCCTTTTTCTCCCTCCCTCGCTCACAGACACATTAACGTGTATGGCAGTCTGTAGCACCCTCAAGGATTGACGTACGCACGATGTAGTTATAAAACAGGGTTTATTCTGGTCTTGGCAACCCGTGAGAACTGCTCACGGACAAAACAATAAAACATAAACATCACATCAAAATGCGCTCTTGTACGTAATGTCAATCAATCAAAAAATCCTTAATTACAGAAAATAAACCATTTAAAATACACAAACCTCGTGAGCTGACATCCAGGAGGTGCTAAATAGTCCTTTATGGCCTTATTGCCTTATCTTCCATCTTCTTCATCAATTATTTCACTCTTTAAACAATATTTTCTCCATGTGTGGAGCTAACTGTGAGTTGCAGCATGCAGACACCATGTGCGCTAGCAAAAGAAAAGTGGCTGGGTGGAGACCCAAACAGCAAAGCTGTACCCTACACAGTTCACCACCAGAGGGCGCAAAGGAACAAAATCCAGACATACAGCTTAACAAATATCAAATGCAACAAACATCAAATGCAAAAGACCGTTACACTCCCACCAATCACTTGTGATTAAAAACTATGAACCTATGAACTAATGAACGGCTTTTGAATGAACTATCGTGAATTATCCTTTAAGCAGAGTGCGGTGGAGAATCGTTTTCCGCTTCCATCAGAATGACTGTCTTCTGAATGGGTCTTTCCAGGTGCACAGGTTTGGAGGTACGTTTTCCTGCTCTATCCAGGGTTGGATCACTCAGCAGCAATTTCACCTTCCTCACTTTTCCATCCTTTCCAGGATACACTTCAATGATCCTTGCCAACTTCCACTGGTTGCATGGAGTTATCTCATCCTTCAGGAGGACAACATCATTGATCTTAGCATTTCTGTGCTCTTTGGTCCACTTCTGTCTGCCTTGAAGATTTAACAAATACTCCTTTTTCCACCTTGTCCAGAAAGTGTTGGCAAGTAGTTGAACACGACGCCACCTCTTACGGAGATAAAGATCTTCTTTCACAAACCTTCCTGGAGGTGGAGAGATGATTGTGGACTTCATGGTTAGTATGTGATTCGGTGTTAAAGGTTCTGGGTTTGATGGATCACATAGTTGGTCAGTAGTCAATGGTCTGCTATTAATCACTGCCATGACTTCATACAGGAATATCCTCAGAGAGGAGCTGTCGAGTTGTTTGGCTGATTGTTCCAGAATGGACATGAGAACACTTCTTATGGTGCGAATTTGTCTTTCCCAGACACCACCCATATGACTAGACGCTGGGGTGTTCATGAGAAACTCACAGTCCAGTTTCCCTAGCTTGGCTTGATCCATTTCCTTAAATGCTCCAATAAACTCATTTCTAGCGCCGACAAAATTCGTGCCTTGATCGCATCTTATCTGGCGAACTGTACCTCTGATGGCCATGAATGCACGTAAGGAGTTGATGAGGGAATCTGTAGAGAGATCGTCAAGCATTTCAAGATGCACTGCTCTGGAGCACATGCAAGTGATTAGCAAGCCATAACGCTTTAGCTCCTTGTGGCCTTCTTTGACATAAAAAGGACCAAAGCAGTCCATCCCACAGTAGGTGAATGGCGGTGTGGTCTCCATCCGATCCTCTGGGAGGTCTGCCATCTTCTGCTGCTCTGTGCGCCTTCTGAACCTTCTGCATTTTACACATTTATAGATGTAAGATGACACAATCTTGCTGCATCCAAGAATCCAGAATCCATTAGCTCGAAGTTCATTCATGGTGATCCCTCGTCCTTGATGGTATGTCTTCTCGTGATAATGTTTGACCAGTAATGCCGACACGTGACTGTCTCTTGGCAGGATCGCAGGATGCTTGACATTGGGGTGCAAAGCTGCATGTGTTAAGCGTCCGCCTACCCGAAGAATGCCTTGGTCATCAAGAAATGGACATAACTTGTGTAACTTGCTAACCTTGTCTTTCATCTGCATCACATCATGATGTTGCAAGGTTCTTATTTGCTGAGCAAAGGCTGTTTCTTGAACCATCTTTATGATTGTTAACTCTGCTTCCTTTCTCTCTTGTAGGCTACTGATGTCGTGTGATCTACTCTTGTGATGCTTTGCTTCTTTCACATAGCGCTTGAGTCTAGCAACTGCCTTAATCATCCTCGACCAGTGGGAAAACTTGTGTAAGCGATCTAACAGTGACCTTTGTTCCTCCCCTTGTATCTTGTGGACTTGAACCTTCTTAACCTCCGGGTCACTGGTTGATAACTCTCCCACCTTAATTTCTCCACTGGGTATGACCTTCTGCCAAAGGAGGTCTGGGCCTTTGAACCAGTTTGATGCTACAAGTTGTTCTGCTGTGAGACCTCTTGAGGCGTGGTCCGCCGGATTATCTTCGGAAGGTACATACCTCCATTGGGTTGAATCTGTACTTTGTTTGATGCGTTCCACTCGGTTTGCAACAAACACATGAAATCTTCTGGCTTCATTGCTGAGGTATCCGAGTACCACCTTCGAGTCAGTCCAATACCTTTCTTCTGAAATTTCCATTTCCAATTCCTTTTTCAGCATGTCACCAGTGCGCACAGCAACAACGGCCGCCGACAACTCAAGCCGAGGAATAGTTGTGACTTTGGTTGGTGGAACTCTTGATCTTCCCATCACCAATGGGCAGTGGACTTCACCAGTTGTGCTTACTGCTCTGAGGTAAGTGCACATTCCATATCCAGATGCACTTGCATCAGAAAAATGATGAAGTTCGTAGTGGTGTGCCTTGAAGTTCGAAGGAATGTAGCATCTGTGAACCTTTACGTCCGCAAGGTTTCCCAGGTCACGCAACCAATACTCCCACTGAGGTCGAAGTCTGTCAGGTAAGTTATCATCCCAACTGAGTTTATCTCGACACATTTGTTGCAAGATCTGCTTTCCCAGCAGAATGAAAGGTGACACAAACCCAAGTGGATCGAACACAGAGGCGACTGTGGCCAATACTCCTCTTCTGGTGAGCGGTTTTTCCTTAACAACTACTCTGAACTGAAATTGATCTGATGCCACACACCATTGTACGCCAAGTGCTCTTTCCATATGTACTTCACCGAGTGCCATATCTAGCTCTTTGGGAGCTGCAGCGCATTCTTCTTTCGGAAGCGAAGCTAGAACTTTGGTGCTGTTTGAGATGAACTTGTGCAACCGAAGTTTGCCCATGCTGCAGAGTTTGCGTGCTTCATTAACCAGCTGTATTGCCTGATCTTCAGTGTCAACACTTGCTAGTCCGTCATCAACATAGAAGTTGGTGAACTTGATGGTTTCTTCATTAAAACTTCCTTCCCCTTCAGCTGCAAGATGCTTGAGGCCATAGTTGGCGCAACCTGGAGAAGATGCTGCTCCAAATAGGTGTACCTTCATCCTGTAGACAGTGAATGGAGTTTCAAGGTCACCGTTCTCCCACCACAAGAACCGTAGGTAATCTTGGTCACAAGCATGCACATGGAATTGGTGGAACATGCGTTCGATGTCACACATGAAAGCCACTGGGCCTCTTCGGAAGCGACACAAGACTCCGAGCAAGGTGTTTGTTAGCTCTGGACCAGTGAGGAGATGGTCATTTAAGGAAGCGCCTTGGAACTTGGCAGAGCCATCAAAGACGACACGAATCTTTCCGGGTTTTTGTGGATGATACACACAATGGTGTGGGATGTACCAAACTGGTGTCTTATCAATGTCTTGCTCTGTGACCCTTTCAGCATCTCCATGGGCTAGGATCTCATCCATGAATTTCTTATAGTCCATGTAGTACTGCTTGTTACTCTTGAGGCGATGAATAGCACATGCCTTGTTGTTTGGCAGGTTCGGCCTTTCACTTGCCTTTCAACAAACATCAAATGCAAAAGACCGTTACACAGTCCATTCTCCCTGCAGCACGGACTACACTGCCCATGATGCTACATTCTTTAGAGCTATGCTTGTAGCATTCTTCCTGTTAGCTTAGCACAACAACAACAACAACAACAAAAGGCGCTCTCTCACCCAGGAAACACACGGTCGCAGAGAGAGAGAGAGCGTCGCCCTGTAACCATGGGAACCGTAACGCTGCCGCCTGGAACAACAGAACGTAGCTGTCAAACAAAACCCAAACAGTCCTGACCCGCGACAAAATGAAACAGGAAAGTACCGCAGTGTAATCCATTTATTTCAACAAAGTAACTGTATTCTGAATACCACCTTTTTAAACGGTAACTGTAACGGAATACAGTTACTCATATTTTGTATTTTAAATACGTAACGGCGGTACATGTATTCCGTTACTCCCCAACACTGTCCAGTCTCCCTTGTTATCAAGTCAGTATTGTCTGCCTCCTGTCTTATTTTGAAAGAGCCTGGTTTTCTTTGTTCATTGTATTTAGTTTCACTTCCCCTGTCCCATTATTAGGTTCATGTGTGTCAGCTGTTTCCCTATGTGATTCCTGATCCCCCCCCCCCCCCCTTGTGTGTTTTTAGTCTGTGTTTTTCATTGTCTTGTCTTTGTCAGAACGTCTGTGACACCACGTCTAGTCATAGCACTCATAGTCACAGTCATCATAGAAATCATAGTTATCATAGTCATCGTGATTAGTCACAGTTATCTTGTTCCGTTTTCCCAGTTTAGTTTAGTAGCAGTTTAATTTGTCGCCCAGTTTGCCTCGCATTATTTTGTATTCATGTTTATCAGCTAAAATAAAACGTCTCACTTTTGGTTTAACTATCCGCTCTATCTCCTTTTGTGTCTGAACCTGGGTCCTCGTTCTCACTCTTGCACAATCAGCAGGTGTGGATCTAGAGAAATTTTCTTAGGGTGGCAGAGAAATCAAATGGGGTGGCAAAATCAAAGCCTTCTTTTTTCAAACACATATGCAGATGGTTACTGTTAGGTTTGTAGCTTGAACCCATCCGCTGGAACGTTGAAGACAATATAATTACACTGCAAGCAAGACGCAAGTAGGCAAACTTCTTCATGGTACTCGTGCACGGGAGAGAACCGGACAGGCACCGTTCCTTCGCTTGACCCCAGTAGCTCTCGTCCGTTCTCCCATACACTGTCCTTTTATTGAGGTTACATAAATATGCATAGGTTCATTAACATACGACGTCTACATACAAACAAAGAGTACCTTGCCTGTGTGTGTGTGTGTGTGTGTGTGTGTGTGTGTGTGTGTGTGTGTGTGTGTGTGTGTGGGGACTGCTGATCAAAGGGTCAAACATCCTTGGTCAGGAAGAGGGTAGCCTCCCCCTCACCCTAGATGGTTCATCCTAGATAACACGGTGAGGAAGTCCTGCAGTTCATCTAAACAAAGAGCACTTAGACTAGAACAGACGCAACTACGTTAATCCTACCATAAAATAATAAGACACGGTATGACCTCTCATGCTCCCAAAGTGCTGTCTAATACACACAAAGTTTGCAGACTATCAAGGATCAAAACCTCTACCAATCTACAACTAATTACAAAACTCTAAGCATATATAAGTAAATATTTCTAAGCATAAATGACAATCAACAATACAAATCTAACATTTCCCCCCTTTTTGACCTTTATGCTTGAAAAGTTCCCAGGTATAAATACCTCATGTCTGACAGTTTCAATGCAAACATTTTTATACTCAGCATACGTCAAATCACCCTAAATTACTGAAAAGGTACACAGTTCAACAAATGTATTAGCAGTTATCCCATTCCTCATTGATCTCATCTCATGGCAAACTGCATCCTATGAGCAAACAAAGAAATTGTTAATTTAATAGTGAAAATAAGAAGATAACATTTTCAAAAACATCTCAGCTTGGTGATGCTTCCTCCGGGTGTGCACATCACATGTCTTTCTGCAGAGTGGTTTAAGCTCTGCAGGGCGTCATGAATGTCTCTTCCAGTTGTTTCCATCACTGTCCATAGGACCAGAGTCCAAATGTATGTAGAATAGACATTCAAACATACTAGTTGGTTTTGTGTTTCGTCAACATGGGTCTCAGCTATTTCCAAGCTGCAGACCTCTCAGCACTCTAGTTTTATGGCCTCTTACCAGCCCCCATCACCTGACTTCAGACCTTCGTCTTGTGAGGGGGATATTTATGACTCCTTAATTGTCCACGCTCTGCAGAAAAAGCTCTCTGTGGAAAGGGTGCTGGGTTCCGTCATCTTACTGCTGTTATGATCCCAGCAGCCTTCAGAGTGTCATCGTATGCACAGTATAGTGGCACAGCATTAGGTGATGTTCATAGGAAACTGCTGTCATCACCACCATAGCTTCTGGTTCCTGTGCTTTCACAGAATCACGATGTCATCCTCGAACTCCTTCTGCGCTGTCGATGGAGCTTGGCACGCTCCCCTCATCCCACGAGTTTTCATGTTCCAACGCTGCTGAAGGTTTAAGGCAGAGCACGTCGTACACCTTAGTCGTCTTCCTCAGCGTCAATATTGAATCTTTCATTGTATTTAAAATCTTGCTGTGGGAAGTCTCCTCTTGATTTCCTGGAAGCTTAGTAGCACAGCTCTCTGTGTGATGTCTGCTGTGCTGAAGATGATCTCTGATCCTCCTGAAGCCTCTCTCCCATCTTGTGGACGATCCTCTCCTCTATTTTGCAGGCAGTTTCATGGTCCTTGCTGTGGCTCCAAGGTCTGATTTCATGATGGGCCCCAATCAGCTTGATCTTTGACCTCAACCACTGCCTGGTCCTGTCAGCTATGCGCTTCTCACTGGGCCTCTGAAGATTTCTCAGGAGATTACTGCTGCACCTGTATTTCCTTGCTAGGAAGACAAACTATTTGGAGAGTATGTCAACAATCATCAAACCACATTCTTTAGTTCAGTGAACTTCACTTATAGGCCATCAAAGCCTCATCTGAACATGGGTGCACCACTTGCATAGGTTTAATATTTGTAAATAAACAGCTAATCACACAAATCACTGCAACAATAATAAAAAACATTGTTTAATGTTAATCCTTGGACCCCTCCTCTTGACGCATGGACACACCCATGCGTCAACTCACCAAACCTGGATTCCAGTCTTAAAGAAAAAGATTAGCTAGATCATATCCCAGGCAACATCAGGGCATCTCCTCCCCTGGAGCAGCACCACCCTGGACCCATAATCCTGCAATGAAAATGTTAGTGTGCTTTGCATATTAAGTTTGCTTAACACCTGGCTCTCCCAGGAGCCTGCATACACACCATCACGGCCTGGAAAACAAAATCTGGAAGTAAAATCAAACTTCATACCTGTAAACAATTGTATCATAAGGACAAGAAGCATTCAACATCAGCAAGACAAGTGTCATGTGCAGGTTTTCTCAAATCAATAAACTACAATTATTTTCATAAGTCGCCTCAGACATGGATCATCCCATGTACTCAGGCAACATTAATGTAATCGGTGACTGCTCTTAAGCAAAGACACTCCACTTATATATTACTATGGGCTCAAAAGTGGCCAGCTAATGAGCCCATATCAAACCATCCCAGAAACACTGTATCTCTTATTTGTTTTACTCATGTCACTTGTCCGTTTCAGCTGAATCTTCCACAGCATTCTCAAAGAAACTAACATTAGCAATACACATTGACTGTAGTCAGACAGAGGTCAGACACAGGTCAACAGGTTCCAGAGGTGCCATAAAAACACCATAAAGTCAACCCTAGCTGTGGAAAGAAGTAACACCAGTTCTCAACACAGGAAATTTCACACAGGTTATTCACATTATCAAAGTAACCTTCACATTTTCCCATCAACACAATGCAACAGCATCACCACTCATAACCTGTAAACACAGTTTTCCTCACACATAAACCCAGAAATCCTGTAGTAGGAAAAAACATCAACCAGTTGTCCTGGTATAAATCGCATCATCAATTCACATGAAGAACTGGCATGCTGTAAGAAAAGAAAATGCAAATATTAGCGCTTGCGCAGGCGTATGCATACTTTGTCACAGTTATCTCTGTGAGCAACACAAGCCTATGAATAACACACCTGATAAATGCACAGACACAGAAAATGGCATTTAAAAGGTTAAATCATCATGCAACCTCGAGTGTTGCTGTCATCTTTCTGCTCCTGTAAAAGGAAACACATGGGTTCATCTGCACCTTTGTCAGGTGGGGGTTAGCTTCACACAATCATGTTCAGTCAGTCAGTCAGATATTTTAAAATTCTTACTCATTCACTCAGTGGTTCCTTCTTTTGCTAATTGTGGAAATTATCATCGCATTCGTTTCCACGCTCAGCAAAACGACGTTATTTCAAAAAGAAAAATAATTTAGACTGGATTTCCTCGTTGAATCCTTTTTGGGGGGGACTCTCATTTCCTAATTGTCCCAAATAAGTGGCTTTCTCCTGAACCCATTTTAAATGTGGAGAAACTCACTTGCAACAATTTTCTTGACGACGTGTAACGCTTTTAATTCCCGACTTGCAGATCTGCTCAAAGAAAAGAAATTCACAAGCAAAAATCAGTGCTTGTTCAAAAATGAAAAATAAAAAATAACAGAGATTATCAAACCAAACTCTCAGTGCACTGTGAAAGTATCAAAATAAAAAGGCCTTGTTAAGTCATGACACAAGCTCCTCATCTCAGGAGGGTAAATCATACCATTAGCATGGTTTATCATACCATCATACTAATCGGCAGGCTCAACTTCACAACAAAAGAAAAATCATCAGCTAGATTCACTCCAAATCAACCATCAGCTGCACAACACACAACATAACCCTAATGTCATATTAGCTATGAGTTTAATCACCCGGTCTGTGCTCTTCACTCATTTAAGCCACAGATCTATTTTATTCAATTTTTCCTTTTTCCCTTCATCATAAAACATGTGACATGCTGTCATGCACTTCACAAAACAGTCTGTTCTGACGTATTCAGAGTTGTGTATCTAAATACAGGATTCACTCGCACATCAAAGCAGGAAACTCAGTGTTTTAGAGTCTCTACTCAACACACAACAAACTCCAACACATCTCATTCACTCATACTAGAATTCAATCACCTTTCATTAATCTAAAACCGATCAACTAATTTGCATATCAGCTATTAACCCACTAAGTTGACAGGATGACAGAAAAGCATGTTCAAAATAGTATCACAAAAGACAATTTCCCTCATACAGTAAATTACTTATGCTGCCTCAATCAAGCAGGAAGCTTCTCCCAATTTACCATTTTAACACTAAATTTATTGTCTGATCACTGATTTATCAAACCAGGATTTTTTTTTTTTTCCCACAAAAGTTAAATTGTTGTCCTGCAACTTGTAGAGTCAATTTTTTTCTTTAGGATAAATTCAGTATTTGATAACAAGTGTCTGCTAAATTGACACTATTGTAACACTGATGAAAGATAACAAGCTAATTTTCATTGCATGGGTTTGTGTTATTAGGCAGGTCTAATGCATGTCTGTGGAGCTGCATCTCCAGCAGAGCATGTTCTTAAAGCTGCCTTTCCTACACATTTCTCTGCTATTATTTAATCATTTCTTAACTAATGTTCTATGAGTCTTCATGAGTCATTTTGTGTTTGGAATTGTTAGTAGGGTTAATGCATGTTCTGCTTGTGTGTGTGTGATTTTGTATATGTTTCTATTTTCGCAATGTTTCAGACTCCGTCTCAATTTTCCAACTTAAGCAGTCAGTTTTCTTTTCCCCAGGTTTGCTAACCCAAATTTTGATTTCCCACATTAAATAATTCCTATGTGTTCTCACCTAGTCTTCTCACTCTGTTGTCCTCTCACTCTTTTGTCCTCTCCCTCTTCAACAGTCCCGGCAGTTCTCCTTCAGCTTTGTCCTGTCTAGTAGCTGAAGTGCTGCTGCTGCCTTCTTGGGCGACTTCTTAGCAGCTGCTGCCGGTTTCTTGGCTTTGGCTGCGGCGGGCTTCTTGGCTTTGCTCTCAGTAGCCTTGTTCATCTTGAAGGATCCGGAGGTCCTGGTGCCCTTGGTCTGCACCAGAGTGCCCTTCGCCACCAGGCTCTTGATGGCGGTCTTGACACGGGCCTTGTTCTTGTCCACATCGTAGCCTCCGGCAGCCAGAGCCTTCTTGAGAGCGGCCACAGACAGGCCGTTGCGCTCCTTGGAAGCGGCCACGGCTTTCACAATCAGCTCGCCCACGCTGAGGCCGACCTTCTTGGGCTTGGAAGTCATCGTCTTCTTCTTCTTGGCCTGAACCTCGGCGCAGGGCGTGTTTATGATGGAGCCTTTCCCACCACAGCGCTGGCACGTTGAACGCATCATGAAGGGTCCATTTCTTTCATGTCGCTAGCCGCATGTGGCTTGCCCGAGTCACTCAGTCCTTTTTGAGCATTTCAACATGCTGCCACCTTGCTCGCCCCTCCGTGAAATTCAACCAATCAGACAGGAAGATGGGTTTGCTTTCTTCTTCTGCTGCTGTTTATCCACATTGCTGCTGCTTTGCTGGGACTTTTTGTGCTCAGGACTTGCTGCTGTCTCTTTATCATGGAGCTGCATTCCTTATCTTCAGGGAGGAGTGAGCTCGCTTGTGAGGTTGAGAAACACATGGCACTGTAAATAAGTCAGCCAGAAACTTGGCCTGCATGTTTCCAATGATGTTAAACTATAACTTTCTTCCGACCGCTGCATGTGGAAAATTGATTCAGGTCTGCTTTTCACCTGAAAGTGACAAACTAAGACATTTCATTATTATCATCACTGCTTAATCAACACACATCTCTCTCTGTGTGTGTTTTTGTGAACAGTCTTTTCTTAAAAGCAGAAAATGAAATTGTAGTTGTTTTTGGCTGATCAACACAAAACCTTTTTCCTATGATTTTTCTTTTTCACTCTTTTTTTTCTTTTTTTTTCGTTACAATAGCTGGTGACCTGCAGAATCACCGCTCTCACTCACAATCAAAGGCAATTACTTTTACACAGCGCACAAAAACACTGTGATGTCAGACACATTCACACTCACTTTTTCATCTGCATAAATAAACCATATGGCTGGAGATATGTGCCATGGTGATCCATAAGCATGATCACCAGTTTATTTAATTATTTTTAATCCAACAAAACAAATAAACAAAAACATGATGCTGATGCTACACACACACACGAGTCAAGGTGCAGAAAAACTGCTCATGGAAACGCTGCACACTCATAGCTCTGTTTCCCTCTCTTTGAGTAGTTCTCAGACAGCTCTTGATCTGATAATGTGTAGCTTGCTCATCAGCTCAAAAAACAAAAACAAAACTGCAACGCGACATCACACAGTAGTTGCATGCTCTGCCCACAGTGGCAAAGTCTTACACTTACATATTCAACTCAGCTTCTCCATCATGTACTTTTAGATGTTTCATACAGGGTTCAGCATATTAGTTGTTTTCACAGGTGTGCTGTATATCTCAACAATGGTTCATAATAAGACGAAAGTCTTCCACACAGGTCAAGTGCCTCTATGCACTTCATTAGTTTAAATATTTACCTATAACACTTCACCTCACATGTCATTGTACTGAATTTAAGCAACCACAAGCTTAATGTAGGTTACTTTTAACAACTATCCACCTCAATGGTTTGGCACACAGGCTGTTAACATTTTGTGTCAGGAAGGGGTGGGGGGAAAGCCACCCACCAGAGCACAGCTGCTGATGTGGGCTGGCCTTTTCCACACACTCTTCAAGGCTGGTGTGTTTTCTGAAAACTTCTAACATTTGAATCTCTTCCATTTATAAGCCTGCGATTAACCGCACGGCTCAGGTCCGCGTGAAACCCGCGCGACCGCATTCGCGTGCACCCACGTAGCTGTGGAGCCTTCGCTCTCTCTCTTTTATACATAAATACTTTGTGCTGCCAGGAGCAAAGTCCAGCACAAACGTCTTTCTCCCTCTAACTCACTCTTGGTTGCTTAGAAACCCATGATAACAACAACAGTCGGTGTTACAGACCACGTGTTCTGCGCCGCACACACTCACACAACAACAACAACAAAAACGACGACGATGACAACAATGACAACAACACAAAATAGGCCTACTCCGGACTCACACCGGACCGCTCGGGACCCTGACCCAGCTGTGGGACGCTCACCCACTCGCGCGACAAAACCCAATGAAGGGACGCTCGGGACACACACCCAGGGCGATTTCAAAACCGGACACTCACCGGACGCTTGGGACCCTTGGGCGATTTAACCAAAACTTCTTTTTCGGGACACTAACCCAGTTATCGCTCCACAAAGCAGCGAACTTCTCAACGCCTCACAAAATGGCGGAGACTGCACAACGACACGGTTATAGAGTCGGCCTCTTTAAACTTACTTGGCGTTGCTTAGCGTGTAATATCAGCCTGAATCCCGCCGATCGCCATTCATCGAGGAGAAAGACAGACAGCGAATCCACAGGAACTTCCTGGCTGACGTCAGTCTTTCAGCGTGCCTCCCCCCCCTCGGTGAATGCGATCCCAGGGAGCCGGCATCGAAGGACCAATTAATGTTAGGTTTGTAGCTTGAACCCATCCGCTGGAACGTTGAAGACAATATAATTACACTGCAAGCAAGACGCAAGTAGGCAAACTTCTTCATGGTACTCGTGCACGGGAGAGAACCGGACAGGCACCGTTCCTTCGCTTGACCCCAGTAGCTCTCGTCCGTTCTCCCATACACTGTCCTTTTATTGAGGTTACATGAATATGCATAGGTTCATTAACATACGACGTCTACATACAAACAAAGAGTACCTTGCCTGTGTGTGTGTGTGTGTGTGTGTGTGTGTGTGTGTGTGTGTGTGTGTGTGTGTGGGGACTGCTGATCAAAGGGTCAAACATCCTTGGTCAGGAAGAGGGTAGCCTCCCCCTCACCCTAGATGGTTCATCCTAGATAACACGGTGAGGAAGTCCTGCAGTTCATCTAAACAAAGAGCACTTAGACTAGAACAGACGCAACTACGTTAATCCTACCATAAAATAATAAGACACGGTATGACCTCTCATGCTCCCAAAGTGCTGTCTAATACACACAAAGTTTGCAGACTATCAAGGATCAAAACCTCTACCAATCTACAACTAATTACAAAACTCTAAGCATATATAAGTAAATATTTCTAAGCATAAATGACAATCAACAATACAAATCTAACAGTTACAATGTTGTAATGGTTCAAATGCATTAAGTATACACGCTTTTCATATAAATGTAATCTATAACTTAATTCTTTTCTGTAGCCCACATGATTAAACACGTTAGTTTGACATAAAATTCACATAAAACATGTGAATTTTGTTTTTATGTACTGTAGGTATATATATATATATTAGGGGTGCAACGATACACAAAATTCACGGTTCGGTTCGATACTTTGGTGTCACGGTTCGATATTTTTTCGATACAAAAAAATGTTCATGCCTTTTTAATTTGTCATTTATTAAAATTATAAATATATATATTTAACTCAAAAGTACAGTTTTTAAATTTAACCCTAACCCTTGTGCATGTTTTTTATTTTGACAGTGAATACGCACCTGCGGACCACTTATGTGCAGCCCTGGTTATTTAGCTCGTCATATTGCAGCCACAGAAATTCTTTTGTCCATGAAACCATAAAGCTGCACTTTCTTTTTGCCTTATAGTCTGATTTGTCATAACTTTCCCGTTTTGTGGTAAGCTTTTCTTTGGCTATCACTTCTTCACCCTGACCTGTCTTATTTGGCTCAGCAGAACTGAAATGCTTTTACACACGCACTCACATAAGCTCAGCGATTCTCTGCGCGATCAACCTCTCACATGTTTAAGCTTGCTGCGGGAGATTTCACTTGTCATGTTTGCATAGTAAGCTAACGATTAATAAGACGATGTCAGAGGAATTGGTGCACAAATTATCATCACTCACAGATCAGTGCTGTCGCTCTCTATACACAGTTCGCGCGATTGCAAAGTGAAAGCAAAAAAACAAGCGCAAATTCAAACGTGATTTCAATATGTCACATATTGACAGTGGCTCACCGATGCCAATGACATAATTACCCAGCTACATTTCCAAAAGAATGCAAAAGCATTGACATATATTTTTCCTTCCTACAATAGCCGGACGGGCAGGGCAGAGATAGATTTTGGTAGCCCGACTGGAAAAATCGCTAGCTCCGGGACGTCGGGCTAGCGATTTTGCGAGCCCTGTATCTGATTGAGGAATCACTCATCTTTGGAAAAGAGAGTTTATTACAGAGAAATGTCTCTTTCCAAAATAAAAGCTATACTATCCGCTTCTTCTGGGCTATATTCTCAGCAGCATATTAAACATATCAGGTCCCCATAAGGAGAATCATGTGCTAACATCTGTCTAAATGACTCAGGTAAAGTTTGTAGCATGCGTGCTTGTTGTTTTTGTCTTTGCACTAGGATGATGTTGGCGTAAATGTGCAGTCATATTCGTTGTGTTCCCACTAGTGCTTTCAGGTTAACCTCGTTAAAATGACGTTAACGCCACAACACGGCAAATCTCCGTTAACGAGCTACCGCCGATCGCCCCGTGCATGGGGCTAGACGGCCAACACGTTAACGAGCTAAGTGCGCTAACACACTAGCTCCCACCCATGTAATTGAGCATTGCGTGGCACATCCAACATACTGTTTTACTTTAGTCCATGACTCGCTTACCTTCAGGGTCATACGTCACATGAAAACCAAAATAATTCCAAACGCCAGATCTGAATGAGGGTGGGGGAAGTTCAATTTGCCATGTTGCAAGGAGAGCTTAACTTCTGTCTCGCTAGCTTGCCCTGCGCTCTTCCTTCTGACAATGCTGTCTGTGTGGAGCGCTCAGTGGATCTGCACTCGACAGTGCAGCCTAGGCGGAGTAGTCGAACGCAGATTCACTGAGCGCTCCACACAGACAGCATCGTCAGAAGGAAAGTTGATAAAATAAATTACAAATGTTGTATCGTTCGATACATATGCGTACCGAACCGAAAGCACTGTATCGAACGGTTCAATATCGATACGAATATCGTTGCACCCCTAATATATATATGTATATATATATAATAAATATGTAGCCCAATACGTATAAAATCCAGAAAGCTGCACAACATGGGGCGGTTCATTTACAAACACATGTCTATCTTAAGTTTCACTGGTTTTTTGTTAGAAAAAAATCTAATTTTTGCATGCTTAATTTACACAAAATGTCAGAAATCTGCACCGTCATGAACAAAAATTTAAATGATTTAACCCTCTGAGGTCCAAAATATGACTGTTTATTTTTGACTCCTTTTGATTTTACATTTGTATTTCACCTTTAAATTGTTACATTTTTTTCCCTGTCTTGCTTGGTATCATTCTTTACAGCTCAACCTCACATGTATTAATTTTGTTGTTTTTTTCATTGACATACTGTATTATCACAACTGATCTGAAATCACACAAAAAACACAAAATCCTTTTCACACATTTTGTAAACATTTTCAACTATTTATCTAAAAATACACCTGGAATTTTTTACAATTTTGAACAACCATTTAAAAATATTACTCTAACTAAAAAGAGAGAACAATCGAGTGTCAAAATAAGATGCCCCACAAATTATTATGTGTTTGTCGGACACAAGACAGAGGAGAACCCCACAGGGATAAACCCTGCAGGCCTGACAACAGGAGTTGTGTCACTCCTCTGGTTTTCTACCTGGTCACAGTGCTTACATTGCAATCTGCCTTTATGACAGTCATTAGTACCCTCACTGACACACAAATTAAAACAACGACTACACAACACACTAACTACACACTCAAAGCTAAACGTCACAAATCTCCCACATCTAAAAACTCGATATCAATATCTCTCTCTCTCTGTCACTCGCTCTGTCTCGCTGCTGTCATTTCCAAAACTTTCCCTTCTTCCTATCTGTCCTTAGAAAATGCTTTAAAAGAAAACAAAACAAAAATACAAAACAAAACATGACAATAGTATTTAGAAAAAAGCATGGCTTATATTATATTTTTTCTATCATAACTCTGAATTTACTGGCCTGTAATTAAAATTTAAAAAACGGTGTATACTTTGAAGTCCGAACTTTCAACACGGGCTGAAAGACTCAGCGTGGCTGCAGCTTGTTGCTAT
The DNA here is from genome assembly GCF_041146795.1 of Maylandia zebra. NCBI lineage: Eukaryota > Metazoa > Chordata > Actinopteri > Cichliformes > Cichlidae > Maylandia > Maylandia zebra. Next base: position 5,806,293 of record NC_135170.1, read on the forward strand.
GTCAGCTTAAATCAGACATGTGATTTGGAGGTGCAGCATGCCTGTGGACCACAGAGGGTTAATAACACTCACCTTCATTGTGTAACAACCAACCACCTGTGTGAAATCTGAAATTCCCATGGTGTTCTTCGAAATGTGCTATGGGCTGAACCTCTTGTTAATGGTGGAGGGGGGTAACACTATGCAGTATATTCATTTGTAGAATTTATATTCACTGCTAACTGTAACTGTGCTCAAAGTGTTAATGCTATCTTATTTTAAAGCACAACACTGTCGTATGCAAAAGTAGGGTGGTACTTGGGGTGGCAAGAGATCATATTAGGGTGGCACATGCCAACCTTCTAGATCTGCCCCTGACAGTCAGCTCCCACTGACCGTGACTTGAGAACTTAATGATTTTAACAATCATCAGATGTTTCTTGTGTTATGAAACAAGCAATAACCTTGGTAATGCGACACCTTTTTATAGGCCATCACTTGGTACTGAGGATTGGCAGGGTTGCTTTCTAATTACTGATAGATTTCAGCTGGTGTCATTACTTTCCATGCCTTCTTGCACCTCCCTTTCTTCTTGTGTTTAATACTGTTTCCCTGTATTAAACTCATTATTACACATCTTGATTTACCTTCCTGTTGTATTTGGGTCGAACCTGACCCATTTACAAATTAAAACACTCATTTGATTACCTCAAGGCCTTATGACATCCTCCACACTATGCATTTGAACATATAAAAGTAATGAGTACCTCTTTCATTTCAGTGTTATGTTAATTTAAGAGCTGTTAAAACAGACCAGTCAATTGTTACCGGGAACACTAAAGTAAGGGGGGTGGGGATGCACACAACAGGAGGGTTTATGGACAGTTCTAGTTTCTTTGCATATATCGATTGGATATGTTACATCTGGTACATTAGCATTATTTTTCATAATTATGTTGTATGAGAAAGCAACATACAACACTAGCAATTTGTTTATTTTTCTCAGTGTTGTTGTGAACTCACTGACTGCTTTTCAACTTTTTTTTTCTTGAAAATGTGTCCCGCCTTTAGTTGTTATTTAAAAAATATAAGAAAGTGTGATTTCAGCTAGGCAAAAAGGCAGAATAAACAGACCTTGTTTGAATTCATTTTTATATAATCTATATAGCTTGTAGGGTGTACACTTTGTCATATTTATTGACTTTAAAACTTGAACTATTAATCAAGTCATTTTAATGCTGTTGTGAAATTTTGTGGTTTGAATTAACAGGATCTGGTAAGAACAAACTGATTATCGAGTCTCGCAGCCTGGTGACCCTCAACAACTTGCTAGCCAAAGTGTCCTATACCAGCACTGACTACCACATAAACACTGGAGACCTTGGTATGTGTTTAAACAATGTTAAATGAGCTAGAAATTTGAAATTCTATATGAAAATAAAGTTTTGCATGAAATTTGATTGTTTCTGAATTCCGTATGTCATGTCCAAGCAAAATAAGTGAAAGCAAAAGTGAAATTAGACAAAGTGTTTTCCAGTTATGCAGTTTGTGTGCTGTTCTAAGGTTTATTGGAAAATCAGTGACTATGTTTTGTTATGTTTTTGTTTTTTCTCTTTATACAAGAGTGTCCTTTGCACTATATTTAATCTGAGCTTTTTGTTTTCTGATTTTAGCCACTTTCCAGTTTGAAATGCATGAAGCTGTGTTTCCAATTGCCATCAAACAGCCTTGTGTACCAGTCCTGTATGACATGGGAACAGGTAGTTTGTTCTTCCTAGGAATTAAAAATCTCTGTGATGGTACCATGTATTGATTCCTGAAATTATGGCCAACTTAGACTGCCTTCCTCCAATGAATGAAATGTTTCTAACTTAATTCTGTTTTCAAGGTTCTTCACTAGAGGTGTACAGTCCTTTCAAAAAGTAGTTGCACCCTTCCTGATTTCTTATTGAATATTGTTTTGCATATTTCTCACACTTAAATGTTGCAGATCATCAGATAAAGGTTAACATTATTTACAAATAATCTGGGTAAATACAAAAGGCAATTTTTAAATGTTGAATTCTTTCATTATTGAAAAAAGTGATCCAATCCCTTTTGGTGTTATTGGTGCTACTTAGTAAAACTTTAACTTTAACTTTGTAACTTAGTTTCTTTTTACCCTTTTAATACACTGATTGGCGTTCTTATAGACTTTACTCTTTCCTTGACGATGATTTATCTGATCTAGTTACAACATTACCAAATTAATTTAGTTTTTTCCAAAAATTTTGATGCATTTTTTTTCATTTAATTAAATCAGTTTTAATAATAGTTAACAGCTGTCATGTTACGGCTGTGTGCAGGCAGGGATTGGACCTAAACGTAAACTCACTGACACATAGAATAAACTCAAAGCCAACTAAACTGGGAAACTAATAGAACTAATGCACACGAGGAGACACTGGGGAGCACACAGTACGAGGGACAATGTGACAGCCTTGTGTACCAGTCCTGTATGACATGGGAACAGGTAGTTTGTTCTTCCTAGGAATTAAAAATCTCTGTGATGGTACCATGTATTGATTCCTGAAATTATGGCCAACTTAGACTGCCTTCCTCCAATGAATGAAATGTTTCTAACTTAATTCTGTTTTCAAGGTTCTTCACTAGAGGTGTACAGTCCTTTCAAAAAGTAGTTGCACCCTTCCTGATTTCTTATTGAATATTGTTTTGCATATTTCTCACACTTAAATGTTGCAGATCATCAGATAAAGGTTAACATTATTTACAAATAATCTGGGTAAATACAAAAGGCAATTTTTAAATGTTGAATTCTTTCATTATTGAAAAAAGTGATCCAATCCCTTTTGGTGTTATTGGTGCTACTTAGTTGAGGAGCGTGGCTGAAGAGTTTAAAATATTACTCTTTTTGGGTCACAAAATAAAATTAACAAATTTTCAGGCGAGAATGTAGCTGTGTCAAGTTCAAATATCTGCTCGATTTATCAAGACATCGCATATTTGCAAAAAGTGCTCCGATGTTTTCGGAGACGTCTGTTACCGACCAGCTCGATAGCTGACTGGGTGGTCAAGGCTAACTTGAGCCGGCGAGTACAGTGAACTCCCGACACATCATTTTCAGACCCTCGCGCAGTCTTTCACTACTCAGGTTAAACATGATATATAAGTCACTTGTTGATTAAAAATGTTATTGTTTGGTGTTTTTCAGTGTTTTATTTGTTCCTCAGTAAATCAGTTTAGCTGAGATTAAAGTTTTTTCATACAGCTCAATAAACGTCAAACAGAAAACTGATTAAACAGAAGTGTGAGATGGTTGAGAATTTACTCCAATATTCTGTTATATTTTAGATAGCAAGGAGCAGATGGCTGAGTTTATTAAACTCCACCGACACAGTGACACAAATCTGAAGACTAGACCGTCCCATTTCACAGAATCGCACTTCTGGCCTTCTCGGACCTGGCCCACATAGACTGCAAAGGCAGGGTCCTCCAAAGGATGCAGCCACTGCATTGGGACATAGCCCATAGCCCAGGTCTACCCCCCCTTAAGAAGTGAAATCAGTATTTAAAAACTCAATTTTATATCTGAAACATTTCATTGTAGTGAATGGGGACAAATACTTTTCCATGGCACAATAGGTGAGAGAAGGATGCACATAGAGAAAAGTGTCCTACGATAACTCATTCTATGCTGTAGCAGATCACCCTACTTTTTCTTGAAATAAGTCTTTGTTTGCTTCTGTCTCTCAGATATCAGCTCTCAAGTCACCATCACAACAAAAACTTTCCAGCGCTATAGACACTTAAGAGTGTTGCTTGACAGCATCCGGCAATTTTATAGCAACGTAAAAATTATTATTGCCGATGACAGCTTTGAAACGGAGCACATTACTGGAGAAAACATTCAACATTACATTATGCCTCCAGCACAGGTATATACCTACATTCTTATGGACTAAACTGACTATACAAAATTTAGAACATATGTCACTTTACTTTAATTCTTGAAATTTTCTATAAAATCTGATAGGAAAATAATTCAGATTTCAGATGCATTTAAAATTTTATTAGCTAAACTTCTGTTACTTAGTTGTATCAAGCATGTTAAATTGCTGCTAATCTAACTAACTATATAAAGAATAAATGGACTGCAGTCACATGTGGTCACCACCACAATTTAAGGATAAATCTGAAATCAGAATTAGAACTCTTATCATTTGCATTAAGATGTGAAAGATGTTTCCTTTCTCAGGGCTGGTTTGCAGGCAGAAATCTGGCTGTTTCCCAGGTAACCACCAAGTACTTCCTGTGGGTGGATGATGACTTTATGTTTTCAGAGCAGACGAAGATAGAGAACCTTGTAGAGGTGATGGAAGCGATGCCAGAACTTGACGTGGTGAGAATGAAATGGCTCCTGTTTGGGTTAATTTACTTCTATTTGCTTTATGGGATACAGGTTGCAACCAAACATCAAATATACATAGCTATTTCTGTAATTAGGTAAAAAAAACTTTAACTTTAACTTTGTAACTTAGTTTCTTTTTACCCTTTTAATACACTGATTGGCGTTCTTATAGACTTTACTCTTTCCTTGACGATGATTTATCTGATCTAGTTACAACATTACCAAATTAATTTAGTTTTTTCCAAAAATTTTGATGCATTTTTTTTCATTTAATTAAATCAGTTTTAATAATAGTTAACAGCTGTCATGTTACGGCTGTGTGCAGGCAGGGATTGGACCTAAACGTAAACTCACTGACACATAGAATAAACTCAAAGCCAACTAAACTGGGAAACTAATAGAACTAATGCACACGAGGAGACACTGGGGAGCACACAGTACGAGGGACAATGTGACATGTAACTGAGAGAGACTCGGACATAAATACCCAGAAGGTAATGAGGAAAGTGGAAGCACATGGGGAACACAGCTGAGGATAATTACATGTGACAGGACAGGAAAGACATGAAAACTGACAATGCTGACACCAGACACAAACCTGATTCGGGCGATCGTGGCTCAAGAGTTGGGAGTTCGCCTTGTAATCGGAAGGTTGCCAGTTCGAGCCCCGGCTGGGACAGTCTCGGTCGTTGTGTCCTTGGGCAAGACACTTCACCTACCGCCTACTGGTGTTGGCCAGAAGGGCCAATGGCAGCTGTGGCTACAACTGTAGCTTGCCTCCACCAGTGTGTGAATGGGTGGATGACTGGGTGTGTAAAGCGCTTTAGGGGAGGCAAAGTGGGGGACTAGTAAAGGCGCTATACAAATACAGGCTGTCATATACTGGGTTGCCTGTGTCGAACGGGTGGGCGTTGCGGCTTTACGCCACTAGGACATGCTTTGCGGCAGGGCTGTCTATGTCCAGATCTTCTCTTAGCTGCCACACCCGTTGTTGTGCTGTTATAACCCATGCTGGATACACATTCAATAAAGCAGCATCACAAGAAAGCTACCGAGTGGTCATTCTACATGGTGTCAGAAGTGGCCCGGACCATCGCCGGAATAACGCCATAAGGGAGAAAACAGAAGTTTAATCCCCCGACAAGCTTCCCCTTCGATAAGCCGACGGAATGGCTCGACTGGAAACAGCGTTTCGAGCGCTACAGGATCGCAACGAAACTCCACAAAGACGAAGGACAAGTACAGGTGAGCTACCTAATCTATGCAATTGGGAAATGAAGCAGAGAACATTTACAAGTCACTCACCTTCGCCGCCGATGAAAGTCGTGACAACTTCGCCATCGTAATGAGGAAGTTCGACGAGTATTTTTCCCCGCAGCAGAACATTATACATGAAAGAGCATGTTTTCACCAGCGTGTCCAGCGGCCAGGCGAAACGGTGGAGAGTTTTATCCGAGCCCTGTATGACCTCTCAGAGCACTGTGAGTTTGGTGCATGTAAAGAGGAAAATATTCATGATCGTATTGTGGTCGGGATACGAGACAAGGACCTCTCCCGCAGGCTACAACTGATGAAGGACCTCATGTTGGCACAAACGACCCAGATCGTCAGACAGTCAGAGGAGGTTGCAGCGCAGGTCAGCTTGCAGGGAGATGCTGGAGGCTCAGTACAGGATGTACGGGATAAACGGAAAAGCATGGACTGGAAATCACAACAACAGCGAGGCAGGCTACCCGAGGAAAAAAAATGGGCGGGGCGTGACAAGAAATGCATTAAATGTGGGAAGACACAGCATGCCAGGGATGAAAGGTGCCCGGCAGCAAAATCTGTTTGCCATGGCTCCCGAAAAATTGGACACTGGGCCAGGGTGTGTCGTAACAGCAGATCAGTTAATGAGGTTACAGAGACAGAGAAAAGCAAGCAGGCCTCATATTTTCTAGGCTCAGTGTGTAATGCAAAAGGAAATAGTGAAGCATGGACTGTGCAGTTACTGCTAGACTCTGCCCCAATAGAATTTAAGATTGACACAGGAGCAGATGTCACTATCATAAATGAAGATACATTCCACACACTTGCTCATAAGAGAACACTAGAGCCTTCTAATCTCCCTCTAGAGAGCTGCTATGTCTCGGTTACTTAAAGGCCACAATACGTTATAAAGGCAAAGACTACCTGTCCAAGGTGTATGTGGTTCGTGGACACAGAGTCAGCAACCTTCTCAACCGCTCCTTGTCAGTGCAGATGAACCTGGTGAGAAGAATTGATGAAGCAACGATCACACCCACCAGGAACCAACCACTTTACGGTGAACACGGAAAACACAAAAAACTGAACCAGTCAAAATTCAGTTAAGGGACGATGCTGTGCCATACGCGATGCATACGGAACGCCGTGTGCCTTTCCCCATGCTGCAGAAAGTGAAGGAGGACCTACAAAGAATGGAGAACCATGGTGTCATTGAGAGGGTGACCCAACCTACCGAATGGTGTGCCCCAATGGTGCCTGTCTTGAAGAAGAACACAGCAAAGGCCAGGATCTGCGTCGATCTGACAAAACTGAATAAGTCTGTCAAAAGAGAGCGCTATATCTTGCCTACCCCTGAGGAAACCATGTCCAGGTTGAGTGGGGCTACGGTCTTCTCCTCGCTGGATGCAGCCAGTGGATTTTGGCAGATCCCTTTGCATCACGAGAGTTGCAAACATTCATCAGGCCATTTGGCAGGTATTGCTTTAAGAGGCTGCCCTTTGGGATAACAAGTGCACCAGAGATCTTTCAGCGAAAGATGTTGGAGACCTTAGAGGGGCTCGAAGGAGTGGAGGTCTTTATGGATGACATCCTGGTCTATGGGGCCACCATGGAACAACACGACACCTGACTTGAGGAGGTGCTGCAGCGCATTGAGTTAGCCGGATTGAAGCTCAACCGAGAGAAATGCTCCTTCAGACAGAGCCAGCTTCGCTTCCTAGGGCACCTGATCGACTATTCTGGGGTCAGGCCAGACCCTGAGAAAGTGAGCGCCATTCTTCAGCTGCCGTCACCAGAAAATGTGCAAGAGCTTAAACGGATCCTAGGAATGGTTAATTACCTGGGCAGATATATTCCTGCTCTTGCCACAGTATGTCAGCCACTGTACGAGTTGCTTAAAAGCAAAAACAGTTGGACCTGGGGTCACCCACAGCAGGCAGCCTTCAAGAACATTAAGAGAGCGCTTACATCAGCACCTGTTCTTGCCTTCTATGACGTCAACAGACTCACAGCCGTATCTGCCGACGCCAGTAGCTACAGGCTTGGGGCTGTGCTGCTTCAGCTTCATGGCGCAGAGTGGAAACCTGTTGCCTACTACTCTAGACGCCTCACGGAGGCTGAAACACGCTATGCACAAATCGAAAAGGAGTGTTTGGCAAGTGTTTGGGCCTGTGAGAAGTTTGATAAGTATCTATGTGGCTTAGATCGCTTCAGGCTTGAGACCGACCATAGACCTTTGGTGCCCCTGGTCAACAGCCGGGACCTTGACAATGTTCCATTGAGGTGTCAACGCCTCCTGATGAGGCTCATGACAGGTACAAGCCGGAGGCCGTCTATGTCCCTGGCAAAACGCTTGTCATCGCCCATACGTTGTCACGGAGTCCACAGACTCGGGCTGAGGATGACACTAGCACTCACAGTGAAGTGGACTGCTACATAGCCACCGTGTTACAGGGCATTCCAGCGTCCCCAACCCGAATGGAAAGCATTAAAGCAGCCACTGCAACGGACGTTGAACTACAGACTGTCATTACGTACATTCGCAGGGGTTGGCCTGCATACGGAGCTAGTGTGCCATTGAACATTAAAGCGTACATGTAAGTGAAAAACGAGCTATCAGAGGCTGACGGCCTGGTTATACGAGGCTGCAGAATTGTCATTCCAAAGTCACAGAGAACAGCCATTCTACACAAACTACATGAAGGACACTAAGGCCTCACCAAGTGCAGGGATAGGGCTAATTCATCTGTGTGGTGGCCGGGGCTCTCCACTGAGTTAAAGAATGCAGTGCTGCAGTGCCACACATGTCTGGCACAGAGGCCAACACAGACAAAGGAGCCGCTTATCTCCACACCTTTGCCGGATCGTCCATGGCAAAGGATAGCCCTGGATCTCTGTGAACACAACCGGAATAATTATCTTGTTGTGTCGGACTACTACTCACATTTTCTGGAAATACCGCACCTACCATCCACGACCAGTGGCCAAGTTGTTCAGAAACTGAAGTCGACCTTTGCTAGGTTTGGGATCCCTGACAAGGTGGTGAGTGACAATGGCCCTCAGTTCTCCAGCTCTGAGTTCCAGGCCTTCGCGAGAGAGATGGATTTTGCCCACATAACGTCTAGTCCCCACCACCCACGGGGAAATGGTCACGCGGAGAGGGCAGTACAGATTGCAAAGAAAATCCTTCGACACAACGACCCACTGATAGCACTAATGTGCTTTAGGTCTACTCCCTGTACCACTACAAGCTTCAGCCCAGCAGAACTTATTATGGGGAAGAAGACCAGGACAACCCTGCCTACCTTGGAGAAGAATCTTCAACCTAAATGGCCAAACAAAAGAGAGGTTAAACGAAGGGATGCTGGTCAGAAGGCCAAGCAGGCGTTCTACTTCGACCGCCGCCATGGTACTAAGCCCCTACCTCCACTTCATCCAGGGGATGCTGTCCTAACTAAGCTGGACCAGGAGAAGGCTTGGGCAACACCGGCTATCATCTCCAAGGAGAGCGACACTCCGAGGTCCTATCTCGTTGCCACACCCCAAGGTGCAGTGCTGCGACGGAACCGCCGCCATCTCCGCCTCGAACCATCTCCACGGGCTATGCCACAACCCCTTCCAACACCCACTGTGGACGCTGAGGAGCTGCCATCTCAGTGCGCTGGTGCGTCCACTCCAGAAACCTCACCTTTGGCCCCTAGTCTTCCCCCAACACTTGCACCCACTCACGCCGACGTACCGGATCAGTTACACATGAGGTGCGGCCGGGTACGCAAGCCAGTCAAGAGGCTGGATCTGTAGACACTGGGGTAATGGGAGAGAAAGAAGGACGGTGGAGTGGGAATGTTGTATTGTTGCTGTTTTGCACTTATGTTTTCAGCTGCAACCAATACTGCTGTTACCTGGTTGACTTAATTACCTTAAATGGCCTGTATTTATATAAATGGCCTGTATTTATAAAGGTTTACCATGTTTAATAAGTCCTGTTTTGTGGACACTGCCCTTCAGGCCGACAGTAGGCCAGTTGTGCCCGGTCCTTAAGAGAACCGCCCAGAGGCTATTATAGTGTCACATGTTATCATTGTGTCGTTGCTGTTCTATTTGGGGTTTGTTATTGGAAATAACATGAAAAGGGGGGGAGATGTCATATACTGGGTTGCCTGTGTCGAGCGGGTGGGCGTTGCGGCTTTACGCCACTAGGACACGCTTTGCGGCAGGGCTGTCTATGTCCAGTTCTTCTCTTAGCTGCCACACCCGTTGTTGTGCTGTTATAACCCATGCTGGATACACGTTCAATAAAGCAGCATCACAAGAAAGCTACCGAGTGGTCATTCTACACAGGCCATTTACCATTCTAAATAATTAAGGTAATAACAATACAATGATCAAGAACCAGGGTGAAAATTTGCATATATTTGCATCACTTCTGTGGAATTACAGAAGTTAAAAGCTGAACATGTGCAATAGCACGTGCGCAGTTGAAGTTGAAAGCAGGTTAAAGCAAGTTTCACAGGATGTTGGGTCGAGCTGAGACAACCACAGGCTTCAGTGTGAGTGCTGCAGTGCTGTAGAATTCTGAAACCAGCCATTTCCTCAACCTTCTCACGCTATGAGGCTCACTGAGCTGTCAGCATGACTATATGTGCATATGTCTGTGTTTTCATGACTAGTAAAAGCGCTATACAAATACAGGCCATTTACCATTCTAAAAAATTAAGGTAACAACAGTACAATAATCAAGAACCAGGGTGAGTAAAAGATACTTCTATTAAATTTGCATATATTTGCATCACTTCTGTGGAATTACAGAAGTTAAAAGCTGAACATGTGCAATAGCACGTGCGCAGTTGAAGTTGAAAGCAGGTTAAAGCAAGTTTCACAGGATGTTGGGTCGAGCTGAGACAACCACAGGGTTCAGTGTGAGTGCTGCAGTGCTGTAGAATTCTGAAACCAGCCACTTCCTCAACCTTCTCATGCTATGAGGCTCACTGAGCTGTCAGCATGGCTATATGTGCATATGTCTGTGTTTTCATGAAGCCTTTAAACCACTAGTATTGTCTAACTGTAATTGTTTCACAGCAGACTGATCAGTGAGCGTGATTCTCTGTTTTAGAAGGCATTTGCATTTTCTTTCTTTTATTGGTGAGTTTTCTTCTCCTCTGGGTCTATTTACAGTTTAGTATAAAGAAGAAGTTAATAAAAAGAGACAGGATACTTGTGCAAAAAATAGAAAAGAACATACTGTATAACACCTGAACTGTGACCATGCTCCCCCTTGTGGTGGCTAGTGGGTAATACACCACACTACAATTACTACTACAGGTTTTCAGCCATCATTGTATGTATTAACAACCAACACACACATTTCACACACATAAAAACTTTTTTAATTGTAATATGGAGGTAAAAAGGTTTTACCATACACATTTATGGACAAATGTGTGGCTGCTCGTCTATAAGTTTGTTTCTGTTTATATCATTTCTGACCTGCATCATTTACAAAAGTCGCACAAACCAGGTTTTCTGCACTGTCACCTAACGCTCCCTGAAATACAATAACTTCATAAACGACTTCTCTGATTTTTTAGCTGGGATTATGCCCAATTGTGCTGTTAAGAGGGAATGTCATCGAGCAGAACAAATGTGATGGATGGTCCCAGCACGGAGCCTTGAGGAACTCCACATAGCAGCTCTGTGGATTCAGACTTAATCTGGTTTGCAGACACATTAAAACTCCTATCAGATATGTAGGAAGAAAACCACTCTAAAAGAGACTCTGCCGTGGTTTTTGTTACAGCCTCCAAGAGACTTTCCCAACGTGTGGTAATCCAACTGCTCTCAGAACTGTTCGGTCCAGTGACTGCTGTCAAACAAATCCTTTTTATGCTGACACAGAGAAACTACCAGCTGACATAAACACATCAGGTTTTTATTCTGGGTTAAAATTAGTATTAGTATTGATTAAAAAAAAGACTTAACTAATTAATTTCACAATTTTCTGTAATTGATCGCGATTAATTGCAATTACTTGATGAATAGCGTGGCTGCAATGACACTTTTTAAACTTTATATTTAAGCTTGTAACAAACATTTATGCAATATAATGAAGTAAATGGAGAATAAACACAAAGAATGTGTGCTTAAATTCAGAGAGAATTTGAACAGTTTTCTTTTAGCACAGGTTCTCTCCTGTGAAATACAACTTTTTTTAAAACCTACATACTAATGGCTAAGTATACACTTATATATAATATATATATTAGTGCTCTCAAACAATTACAATTTTCAATCGGATTCATCACAGGGTTACTGTGGATTAATTTTGATTAATCATGATTAAATATAATTCATTTTTAATCAATATTAATTGCATTTCATTTTGCATGAGCAAACAGACTGGAGAAAAAAGCGGAAAATATACGCACTTAACATGTTTATTGACATCTTGTACATTCATGTTAACAAAAAACTCTGTAAACATTTATCCTCTCTCGCTGTCACTCTTGCAGAGTCACTTCAAGTCCTTGAGACGAGGAACCAAAGCTATGTAAAGTGCGTGTTCTCAACGACATTAACAGGTGTGCAGTTTGTTGCAATCCACTTGGCAAATGTGTCAGTCAATATGTTCGAGGCAGACTTACTGAACCCCCGATGCTTCGTGAGTGGTTTGTCGCAAGTTGGGTGACGCGTTAGCCAAAGTCCTAGCAGCATCCCCGGCTAATGTATGCTTCGCATCAATGTGATATTTTAAGCTGCAAGTGCTTTGGTGAAAAGAAAATTCCTTCTTGCACAATGTGATTGATTCAGCTGCCCAGCCTCGCTTCTGTTAGTGCGCCCTAAGGCAGCTGTGGCTACAATGTAGCTGCCATCACCAGTGTGTGAATGGGTGGATGACTGAATGTAGTGTAAAGCACTTTGGGGTCCATAGGGACTAAGTAACGTGCTGTACAAATACAGGCCATTTACAATTTAATTGGCCTTGGTTATGGCAGGTTAAGACTCTACAGAACGTTGTAGAACCACATATCAAAGGATTTAAGTGAATCTTTGTATATATTTGAATATGTGTGAATAATTCTGACCATCTGTCAATTTGAGAAAAAATAATTAAAGTCAAACCAATTCTTTTGTTAAGTAATTATAATTTTAAGCTGTACAGTCATTCCACCCAGTTAAAACATCAGTCTACAGAAATAATTAAAGGCTCAAAATTATTTTGGCATTCATGCCCAGGGTGGGCATTAATATCTACAAAAACGTGTGCAGTGAAGTTCATCCTCTTCAAATACTTCTGTTATTGCTGTTATTGTTAATAATCTAGTTCCTTTATACTGCTGTCTTCTGTCAGGGCTGGCTCATTATATCTGTACTGTTCACTATTATTTCTATTGTGCTGTAAGCCTTTGGATCTCCGCCTTCCTTCTCTTCTACTTCTTAAGTAGCTTCCTTCTAATGATATCATAGCACTAGAAGTACTTTCCGACCAGTGTGGATGTTGGTCTGCTTATCTATAGTTCCCACATGTGTTGCACGTTTGGTCTATTTTTTTAAGATAAAATTCTGGGTATTTTCTCTACTATCAAAGTAAAGCCAAGCAGAGATGTGATATTCTGGTGATGGCACTGACCTTTGTGTATTCTGCAAAGTATTGTGCTCATATGTTTCCCGGAGGTTTGGCTCTTAGGCCGAGTTTAAAGTGCATGTTTTTGTGCATTAATGTCTCTTCAAACCACCAGATGGCAGAGGTGAGTAAACATTAACAGACGAGGATGGATTACTGCTGTTCAAGCTGAAGGAAGTCTCATCACTAAGCACGCCAGAAGCAAAACCTCAATTTATATTTATATTTTTAACATGTACCATGATCTTATTCGAAGACACCATCATGCACAAAGACATAATGTCATTTAATTTTACACATTCAGTCAAAGTTTCACATGTAAATTTGTTCATTAAGAAAGCTGGTGTACTGCACTGCTGTTGTGAATAATCTTAAAAGGAATTAGTTAAAAATTTACACCAGAAGGAGACATTAGCTTTGCAGCAAGATGCCTTTGTGAGGCGCCAAGCTGTTTTCAGTATTTTATTTGTTTCATCATTCTTTATAATATGGTGAATTAAAGGCATCTATCAAGACCCATTGAGACTTAAATCTGAGCCAAACATTAAGGCTGTTGTTACGTTGTTAAAAACACACACAGACACACACACAACCATTAGGTTTTTATTCTTGGTTAAAATTTGTCATTAACTTGACTTAGCTGAGGTTTGTTTTTGCTCCCCAGATGTCTTGACTGACCCTTACTTCCTTGTGTGTATTTAAAGTCTCTCTTCAGTCTTTATCATTCCACTTATGGGCTCTATATTTCTTGGTCTGTTTATTAACCCCTTTTAATGGTGCATTTTGAGTTGCTTTGCCTGCTTTTGAGCCTTTGCATTTAGGTCCGTTTGTCCTGCACACCATGGTAGTTATGATAGCATAACGTATCATATAACTCATAGCTCTTGTCAAACAATGTCGAACAGGTTAGATTTGGTTTGGCTTAAAATTCCTAGAGAACCACAAGATTTTGCATATATTTATTGAGATAATATATATGTAATAATAATTATTATATTTTCATTCACTTGCTGATAACTGTAAACATGAAAAACTATATTTATTAATGGTCCGAGAAAGAGAACAGGCTGTGTATTATGAAAATACCATGTTCTTTTTTCAAGATTGTATTAGACTTGGGAATAATTACTTTTCAGGGTTAAAATATGAATATAATATATAATACATGTAAATAACAGTTGCATTTAGATTTTTTTGATTGTGTCTGAAACGTTTACAATTCAAACACCTTTGTGACTACTGCATAAAAAGTGTCTTGTTCTGTTTTGTCACTTAAACATGTCCAATGTGTAGATAGCGCTTGATGTTCCTAAGCCACTGCATATAACTACGACTCATAATAATAACATATAAAAGCAAATTACAAATATCAAATGTGATTTTCATTCATATATTCAGATTTTCATTTAATGCATAAACGTTTTAGATAATAATTAATGGTGGAGTGCCCACTCCGGGTCGGGGATGAGTTCCTGCCCCAAGTGGAGGAGTTCAAGTATCTCGGGGTCTTGTTTGCGAGTGATGGTAGAAGGGAGCCGGAGATCGACAGACGGATTGGGGCTGCAGCTGCAGTAATGCGGACGCTGCACCGGTCCGTCGTGGTGAAGAGGGAGCTGAGTGTAAAAGCGAAGCTCTCAATTTACGGGTCGATCTACATCCCTACCCTCACCTATGGCCACGAGCTGTGGGTAGTGACCGAAAGAACGAGATCGCGGATACAAGCGGCAGAAATGAGCTTCCTCCGAAGGATGGCTGGCCTCTCCCTTAGAGATAGGGTGAGAAGTTCGGCCATCTGGTAGGGGCTCGGAGTAGAGCAGCTGCTGCTCCACATCGAAAGGAGCCAGCTGAGGTGGTTCGGGCATCTGACAAGGATGCCCCCTGGGCGCCTCCTGGGTGAGGTGTTCCAGGCATGTCCCACCGGGAGGAGGCCCCGGGGCAGACCCAGGACACGCTGGAGAGATTATATCTCTCGGCTGGCCTGGGAATGCCTTGGTGTTCCCCCGGATAAGCTGGAGGAGGTGGCTGGGGAGAGGGAGGTCTGGGCCTCTTTGCTTAGGCTGCTGCCCCCGCGGCCCGGCCTCAGATAAAGCGGATGAGGATGGATGGATGGATAATAATTAATGATGACAGCAACCTAGTGGTTGTCATGAAAAATAATATCTACATCAGAGTATTTATTAGTAAAGATTTGATTTGTAATGTTCTCTGTTCTTGTTAGGTTGGTGGGTCGGTGAAAGGGAATCAGTTTTACTTTGCTCTCATCTATGAGGAAGGAGATGAAATTGAAGGTGGCTGCCTTTACAGGAAATCTGGAGGGAAATTTCAAACACTTCCTGGTTACCCACAATGTTCTATGACCAATGGAGTTGTCAACTTCTTCCTGGCACGCACAGATGCCGTGCAGAGGGTGGGCTTTGATCCTAAGCTCCAGCGGACAGCACATTCAGGTAAGTCCAGACCTCATCAAAGTTTGAGTTCTAAGTGGCAATTAAAGTTTTTTACCTTATGGGGAAAATGTCTCTTTCTTTCTCCAGAGTTCTTTATGGATGGTCTGGGCACTTTGCTAGTTGCCACATGTGGTGATGTTTCCATTGACCATCAACTCACAACATCAGAAAACAAGAGTCCTTTGTATAACAAATTTAGATACCCTGGACAAGGTGATGTTGAGTTCAAACTGAAGCTTCACTTTTACAAAAATCATCTAAAATGCATTAAATATGGATAGAGTACCAAAAAAATGAGAGTCACTGGTTTTAGAACATTTTGTTTCTTTTTGTTTTGGATGTTATTGCCACAGTGAAAGAAAATAAAAACAATGATACTCTGGTCTTCCTTTCACCATGTATGACAATTTGTTATTTCTGTCATTTCGTTCAAGTGTTTAATTTGGATAACTACTGTATGTGAAAATTGTAATGTCACTGCCACTGACAATTGTTTCTAAATTTTTAACACTGGTATTTTATTTATTGCTTCTATTTAAAATTTCATTTTATTGTCTGTGAAATGTTGTTTCTTTAATCCAACTATGTAAGGAACTGAAATCAGGGAGTACTGTTTCGCTGAAAGGATGTCCATCGGGGCTGAAACTCGTGGCAGCAAGTGGCCTGGGCCTATGTATATTTATATATAAAACATAGGTGTACACCTTGTGACATCAATTTGATTGATGTCCCCAGCCTTGACCTTTTGACCTTACCGGAAGTACTCCGGAAGTGTCTAATCGAATCCAGATGTGTGTAATATGATCCATAAGCGCGACGAATTGCATCCGGTGAGGGGAGGGGGTTACTCCGGCAGTGTCTAATCGATTCCATATGTGTGACTAATCGCATCCGGTGGGAAAAAAGGAGGGGGTTTGTGGAGGGAGGAATATAAAAACAGAGGGGCCAGCGCACACTTTTCTATGTGCAGACAAGATGGAGCCTTTCACTCTGCACCCCTGCGTTCCTCTGTTCTTGGACGGGGAAGAGATCTGCTCTCCCGACGCCGTAAGCATGGGAGGCAGCAGCAGCGACTGGTCCTCATTAGTGATCAGCAACACCCCCGTCACTGTCTACAGTAACAGATGCGATGCGGCTGATTTCATATAGCACATATTCAGAACTCTATCCTAAATAATTTTATTAAATCACCCCGATGAGCTATTTTGGTTTTGTGCAGCCACTCCTTTTCAGACCAAAAGTAAAGAATTTTTCTTCATTTTTTGAGCTTCTTTTACAACAGGTTTTCTCATTAACAGAAAATAGACAGAATTCCCAAAAGAAAACGGCCTTGTTTTACGTACATCAAGAAGGAATCAGATGACCGTCGGTTCATCCCTGTCAATTACCTCCGAGAGATCGGGATGCGGATACAAGCGGCAGAAATGAGCTTCCTCCGAAGGGTGGCTGGCCTCTCCCTTAGAGATAGGGTGAGAAGTTCGGCCATCCGGGAGGGGCTCGGAGTAGAGCAGCTGCTGCTCCACATCGAAAGGAGCCAGCTGAGGTGGTTCGGGCATCTGACAAGGATGCCCCCTGGGCGCCTCCTGGGTGAGGTGTTCCAGGCATGTCCCACCGGGAGGAGGCCCCGGGGCAGACCCAGGACACGCTGGAGAGATTATATCTCTCGGCTGGCCTGGGAACGCCTTGGTATTCCCCCGGATAAGCTGGAGGAGGTGGCTGGGGAGAGGGAGGTCTGGGCCTCTTTGCTTAGGCTGCTGCCCCCGCGACCCGGCCCCGGACAAAGCGGATGAGGATGGATGGATGGATGGAGATCGGGATGCTTCCCCCGTCGGGTACCATAAGCGTATAAGAAAAAAAACCCAGAGAATGTATTATTTGTGTAAGACTGAGAGAGAGAGAGAGAGAGAGAGAGCGAGAGAGCGAGAGAGAGCGAGAGAGCGAATCGATCAAACTTTTCTACAACACGTTATACCACTCCAGCTCAGGAGAGGCGATTTAGCATGGACTGGCTGGATGACTACGCCGGATGGAAGCATAACCGGAAGCATGGCATGGACTTTCCCTTTGACCTTCATTCAGCTCTATGATCAGCCGTTAAATCTTTCCTCAATATTGCTGTAATGTAGAGCTTGGCGATATATCGAGTTTTTAAAACATATCGATATATTTTTATACGAGATATAAGATGTGACAATATCCTTTATATCGATATAGTCTATGTTACGTTATAATTATAGTTGTGGAGCCGCAAGTTTGCCTCTCTTTCGTCCACTTTTGTCTCTACGTAACGTTACTCCGCCTCATGCGTGGGGCTGGACGGCGTCAACGTGTTAACGAGCTAACCATGCTAACGAGCTAACCGCGCTAACCCTAAAATCCTTTCATTCTCTCAAAAGTAGCGCCTTATGTATGAATTCTGGTTGTGCTTGATGGCCGCGAACCGATTTTATGTGGTACACGGCGCTCAGCAATCTGTCAAAAATGTTTGAGTACGACTTTCGTAAGCTACGGAGCTGCACCGCTTGATAGTTTGTCGGCGCATTACGGCTACCGAGGAGCTTCGCGGAGTGATACGTACTGTGCTTCAATGTAATATTACCGTATTGTGTGTGTATAAGGACCATAAATGGCACCTGTAAGAGACACGGTTATGAAGCGGATTTCAAACTCCAGGCTGTCAGTCATGCAGTAGAACTTGGGAACAGAGCAGCTGTGAAATCTGTCTGTCTTTGTTATTACGCTCAGCGTCTTTTAGTTTACATTTTGACTGCACAATTGTGAGCTCTTTGTTTAGCACAAAACAACATTGTTTTCTTTTATTTATGGAGCATTATTATTTAATGAATGCTCATAATTTAATTTTGAGTAATTTTTCATGTACATCTGTGCTGTATGTTAATAAAAGTGCCTGTGTGACATCTGGGACACAGCTTTAACTAAGAACTCTCTTTTTGTTCTTACTTTATGGCTTAAAAAAAATATCGAGATATATATCTTATATCGCCATCCAGCTAAAAAATATCGAGATATGAATTTTGGGTCATATCGCCCAGCCCTACTGTAATGTAACACCAAAGTTAGTATTTTAAGATCAGACAGGTCCCAAAACATTCCTTAGACATTCCCACAGTCATTGAATAAGCATCTGTGGCACAAATAAGCTTCAGGGACTGACTTGTTTTTTAGAACCGACATTTGACACTTGGATGTTGGCTTAATTTTTTATCCAAAGAGAAATTTGACCCTAATAAAAAAAAAAACCACAATACTGTGGTGAATACTTACCTCAACTTTGATGGTTTTTTTCACAGCTACTGTATTTATCTTGAAAAAAAGTGTTACAAGGACACATTGGACATTGCAGAGTACATGAATGGGAAGTAGGAATCCCCCCCCCCGACCTTACACACACACAGCACAGACATCACATGGGGATACAGGTCAGAGATCGGTAGCGTTACAGAAAATAAAACACTGAAATATACACTACAATGGGAAAGTACAAGAGGAAAAAGAAGAGACCTCTACTCATGCTGGGCTCCTGGGAGGACAGCATGAGAACAGGAAACAAAAAAAACTCCTCTGCACAGAAAAGCACATAAATGTCCACAGCACAACATTATGGAACACGTGACAAGCCACAGGGTCGGGTGGGGGGTGAGGAGTAATCCGAAGCAAACACAGCAGCCATCCTGCACTGTGCTACCATTCCAGCGCGGGCTCAGACCCGCCATGTTCCCAGGAGGGAACAAGCATCGAAGGCGTTAGGAAAGGGAGGGGGGATGAGTGTGTGCATATCAGTGTATATGTATGTGTGTGCGTGTCCAGAGTTCAGCTGAGACAGTGTCCTTCGCCCTGCTAGGCTAAGTAAACAGTCTTCCAGCCAACCCAGGTGGCCTTGCATGGAATGGGAAGGAACATACTAAACACAGTCGTTATCAGGGAGATTTTGTTCAGCTCCAGCCTTGCGACCGCAGCTGGCTCCGAAAGGGTATCCGCATGAAGTGATGGTGTTTTTTACTTTAGTGCAAACATCTCATATGAATTTCAAAGGAGTTCTACAGTCCAACACTGGTCTCTCAATCTCCCGTTGGAGAGCCGCAAGGTTCACCATACTTGCGTTCTGTGATGTTGTCATTTCTTGTGCTCAAGGAACCGATTCTGAGAACTCACGGCAGTGAGCCTCCCCGAGAAAAGTGCGTCCGCCTTTGTCAAGTGCTTTGTCAGTGTTTACTCAGCATTCAAGGACAGCAATATTTGCATAGTATTTTTACTGACATATAGTGCACATATGTTTTGGGCAAAAACATTTTTTAATATTAAAATACGAACATTTGTAACAAACAATTGACAAATTAGCCAATGCCAATGCAAAACTTTATCTGCCTGTTAAAAAAAGAAGATAATCTTCTCACAAACTGGTGTTTGATTTTGAAACAGGAAAAAAGTGGGGAAACAACTGAAAAGACTAACATTTGAATAAAACCTGAAAGCAAGTAAATACTTTCTATGCTGCCTTATGGTAAACTTTGGTAACAAGTAACAGTAACAACACTGGCTGATGATGAATTACAGTCAGCTGGTATGGTGACACTGCCAGTATTAACCTGCAGGGCTGGACCGGGACAGAAAATCGGGCATTTTCACTACAGACCGGCCCACCAGGTATTAAAGCCATAAAGCCTTTGAATGAAAACAAATGCTGTTGTGACAGTGATGTACAGTCTTTTTGGTATATGTATGATTTCTATACATTTTACATCAGATAAAAACTTTGGTTGTAAGATTTAGATAATTATTTAATAAAAGCGAGACATTTTAAATGAGAATAAGAAAGAAAAGTATTTCTTTGTGCCCCACCTTTCCCTGTTAATGCCCTACCTGGCCCCCTGGCAAAAATTTCCTAGACCTGCCCCTGCACAGTTACCAGCTGTCAGCTGCTTAGAAAAGGATCCTGGTGTTATTTCTCATAAACAGTTCATAACTTCCCTTCAACTCATCCATGTCACCTAAAAGGTAAACCTGTTTCTCCATCACCTGTTCAGCTCTGATGATTCAGTAAGGACATCTCCTGGTTTCATCTTCATGTTTCCCTCTCACCACATATCCAAACCGACATCATGACCAGCAGTTTTACAGCTGTGGCTCCAGCAAACATCAGCTGATACTAGAAATTAATATTAAATACATTCTAACAACAGCTGATCAAGCTTAAACGTGCTGCTGTTGTTTAGTGCGACATCTGCTGGTTTCCTCTTTCTGGCGCAAAGTGGGAGATAAACAAACAAGAGAGAAAAGCCGATCAGGTGATCATTGATCAGTTTCATGATTGAAGTAGCAACAGGAGAGGCAGGGGGAGAGAATGAGAGGAGAAGAGGCAGCTGTGCAGCGTAACGACAGAATAACTCCAGCTTTGTGTCTTTTTCCATTCTAGCTAAAGTTCGGGACAAACTGCGTCTCTTCTCAGCTCAATACGAAACGTGTAATATTTTCTCTGAATGAGGGACCATTCCATTTTTTAAGGAGCCGTTGGCAACTCTACTAACTAACCTTATGAATAAAATAAAGTTCACGATCAGTAACATCATAGCACCCACCCACCTAAAAACTCCATCAAGCTGGCTAGAACGCAGTACGAGTTATTGCAACTGACGGTAAAAAGTCAGCACAATGAAAATAAACTCCACCTAAACTTGGATTATATCTGACCCAGATAGACTGCAGGTCATAACTTCTTACCTGAAGTTCAGTTCACCTGACACTCGGACTGGTGGCTGCCTCGGGTCTCTCCTCCTGCCTCCCCTTCCCTCATCCACCTGCTGGCCTCTGTGGAAGCCCCGTCATAGCCACCACCAAACAACTGATTTTTTTACACATCGACCTGCATCTGGCCAATCCACCACCTCTCATTGTTCATGCCATTACAAAAATAAATAAAAAATAAGTCACCGGGCATATCCCCGGTATGCCCGATGGCCAGTCCAGCTATGTTAACCTGCAACCAAATCTACAGCTCCATACAGCAATTTTACAACTTAGATTATATCTTATAACTCATAACTCTTATGTTAGCTGCCCTCAGTAGCATACTGTCTGAAATATTCGACGGCTGCAACAATTCTTTAAGTGTTATTTTTTCCTTGGTATTCTAATTTCACCGAAGTTTACTAAACTCAACAAACTTAATATTACTTACCGGGACAGTTATTCTGTCCTCATTTTCTTTCACCGAAAAATTGTTTCCTGCGGTGCCGTCTTTCGTGCTTGGCTCTCCTACCTTTGCTAATGTGATGCACATAGCGCAGAAGCCGATGCTGCATTCACTTACACTCGGATGTCTGAGCTTCACCGTGAAAACATGATCGTACATTTGATATTTGATTGAATTTTATTGTTTTACCTTTGGGGTGGCACCTGGGGTGGCCAGTCTGGTTGGGGGGGTGGCCTGTGCCCCCCCCAGGCCACCCCGCTGGACACGCCATTGAGAACAACTCGAGCATCTTTCTTTTGGGAGCCAAACTAGGGCTTACAAGTTTGCCGTGCAGATCCCAGCTTCATCCAGAAAGGCTCCCGTGCTGTCATCGCTGTGGACTGGCTCTACGTGGACGGACAGCTCTACCGCGACCCCGGCACCACACCGTGGTTATATTGACTACACTCCAGATAAGAACCCGCTACACTCTTTTCTTATTCATTCACACTTTCTCCTTTAACATGGGTTTAACCTAGTAATATCAATATGATGTCATAGCAGATATAACACCGTCACCCTCCGTCATTACTTTAATTGGAATGTTTCCGTTTCTTTTCTTTTTTTTTTGTTGTTGCTCACAGTCAGTGTTGGGGAGTAACAGAATACATGTACCGCCGTTACGTATTTAAAATACAAAATATGAGTAACTGTATTCCGTTACAGTTACCGTTTAAAAAAGTGGTATTCAGAATACAGTTACTTTGTTGAAATAAATGGATTACACTGCGGTACTTCCCTGTTTCATCTTGTCACGGGTCAGGACTGTTTGGGTTTTGTTTGACAGCTACGTTCTGTTGTTCCAGGCGGCAGGGTTATGGTTGCCATGGTTACAGGGCGACGCTCTCTCTCTCTCTGCGACTGTGTGTTTCCTGGGTGAGAGAGGCCTTTTCGTTGTTGTTGTTGTTGTGCTAAGCTAACAGGCAGAATGCTACAAGCATAGCTCTAAAGAATGTAGCATCATGGGCAGTGTAGTCCATGTTGCAGGGAGAATGGACTGCCATACACGTTATGGGTCTGTGAGCGCGAGGAGGGAGAAAAAGGGGAGTGAAAGGTACGAGTTGTCATCGAGGAAAAACATGTAAATATAATAATAACCACTTCAGCCAAGAAGAGTGCCTGACGAGCCCAGTTGTAAGTAAGCTATTAAGACTCGACTGTACACCGTGTTCGTGTTTTCCTCCGAAAACAATAAGTTCCGTTGGAGCCTTTCAACGCCTCTCTCTGTCTCTCGCAAGAAAAGTTGACCCACACAACAAAGTAAAGCTATTTTTCGGCTACGAGCCGACAGGGACCCCGCCGTATTAGTCAGAGGTCCCTTTACTACAGTTCGGAGTCGCGGACCTTCAGTAATAGTAATAAATCACACAGCAATAGTACATTCACGTTGTTGTAAAAAGCATGATAATATATTAAGTAATCCAAAGTATTCAGAATACGTTACTGTCATTGAGTAACGTAACGGAATACGTTACAGAATACATTTTAGGGCATGTATTCTGTATTCTGTAATGGAATACATTTTAAAAGTAACCTTCCCAACACTGCTCACAGTTCATGTGGTTTCTTTCTTTCTCTTGTCTTTCACTGCTGTGATCACCTACTTCCCCACTCACCTACAAACAACACCCTCTATTTCTCCATATTTTCACACCACGATCACGAAAACACATCCGTTCAACGGCAGCACATTCACAACTGCCTCACAGCACGCACAGACTTGCAGGACACATAAGCAAGCCACGCTTGTTCATATTAGTGAATATTCACACACATAGTCAGACTTATGGAGCCTCTCACCACACTTTTTTTTCTCTTTCTATTTACAAACAAGTGATGTTTCCATATTCTCTCCACCTGTCTAAACGAAACACCCAGCGTACATCATTAGACATACACACACAATTATGGGCATTCTGAGGTTTGTCACATGGAATGTAAATGGAGCTGGCTCCAGAGGAAAGAGGTTAAAGATATTTAACCAGCTTAAAAAACTACAGGCAGATCTTGTTTTATTACAAGAAACTCACAAACCTGTCACAGGTTTAAACGAACTTAAAACACCTGAGTTTCCTAACGTGTTTGCAGCCTGTTATAATTCTAGACAACGGGGAGTAGCAATTTTAATACATAAAAATGTTAATTTTACAGTACTCGATACAGTTATAGATCCAGAGGGCAGATTTCTAATTATTAAACTATCAATATTGAACAAAAAACTATGTATTGTAAGTATATATGGTCCAAATGTTGATGAACCCTCATTCTCCCACGGATTTTTTAGTGCACTCTCTGAACACCTCGATTGCACACTCGTTCTTGGCGGCGACCTCAACCTTGGACTAAATGAAGAAATGGATAGGCTCAACACAACAGGAACTCAGCGCAACTGTCAATCCACAAATATAATCAAACAGTATATGAGCGACTTTGGCCTTTGCGATGCATGGCGCTCCCTTCATCCCAACAGTAAGGAATATACTTTTTTCTCACATGTTCATCACTCGTCTGGATTATTTTTTGGTCGGCAGCTCACTGCTGAGTGACATTTCAGACACTGAGATTCATCCTATAGCTGTCAGCGATCATGCTCCTGTATCTTTAACACTAATGCACAAGAATAATACTACGCCAAGAAAAAACTGGAGATTTAATACATCACTGCTTAAAGATGAAGACTTTATTAAATATTTTAAAAAGGAATGGACTTCATATAGACATAGACACCTGACTAGAAGCCGCAGGTGTTTCAATGTTGACTTATCATATGTAAGAGAATATGCACAAAGGGAATTGTCAGGAAAGAGATGGCTGTTTGGAGACACACCCCTTTTATTAATATTTTGAAAAACAAGTTATGGGTACATATTTGCATAACTTTTTATGCAAAGTACAAGTAGCGGTAATTACAAGTACGAAACATGTACTGTGCTTCATAAATGAGTAACAAATGTAGTACATAACAGTAACCTACAGCACACCAGAAAAATAGATTCGGCCTACCTTTTAGGCTCAGGTGCAGTGACACGGCTTCAACAAGAAGAAAAGTCAGTCCTTCACCACCATCTTTCTCTTCTTCCTGCACTAAAACCAACCAAAGAAATCCTCGTTCTCCAGTGTCGGAAACGAACAGGCTCAGGGTGGATTCGTCATCCACTCTCCGCTTCTCTCCTTCGTTGTCACTTTCAAAACCAACCAAAGAAATCCTCGTTGTCAGAGTCAGAGTCGAACACCCTCTGAAGGGCCGTGGCGGTGTCCTCCTCTCCATCATGCAGCAGTCCAGCCCTTCGAAATCCGTTGGTGATCGTGGATGTTTTCACACTTTTCCACGCTGTCAGAATCCACCGGTGGAGTTGAGCATAACTTGCTTATCGCAAGTTTATCGCCGCTCATCATCCACGCTGAACGCGTAGCGCTACTTTGAAGTTTGTTTTTCGCGCTACTTGTATGGCACTATGTTTCCTGGCGTGTGTGTCTGATCACATGCCCTTCCGCCAGGCAACGTAGTGCCGTACAACAGCGGAACAAATAAAACAAATCGTCTTACGATATCACAAAAATCATGGATAATCCATAGAAAAGCCGCACCTGACTAAAAGCCGCAGGGTTCAAAGCTTGTGCAAAAAGTAGCGGCTTATAGCCCGACAATTACGGTAGTTGTTTTCTTAATAAGTTATTTGGAACATCATCGCAACCTGTCAGCTTTTTATTGAGGATTTAGAAAGTTGCTGGTGGCCCGAGTGTGTACAGTGGGGTGTTGTTTTTGTCACATAGTGAAAGTGACCTCATGGGGAGCAAAGAGAACAACTGAACAATTTGGGGATTCACAGACTTTGGAAATTGCTTTAAAAACAATTAATAAAAATTGTTCTGTGTGAACTAAAAGCTCAAATATAAACCATCCTGACACACTGACACAAATGATCTGCTGTTTATAAGCAGGGCAGTGTTTTCATGAGCCTGGGTGAAGGTCATTTGCATGAGTTAAACCTCCTGGTCAAAAACTTGCATGACTCTGTTATCACTGTAACTTTCTTCTGTTTATTTATTCATTTCTGCTAATTGTAGTAGATTAATATGTTGACCAACTGATTCTTGGCCTGAATGTTTGAATGTTTGCAGTTTCAGGTCCTACTGATCAGTTTTAAGTACTGTAGAAAGTGAGCAGCAATTTAATCAAGTCCTGGGATGAAATGGGACAAAAGGGTAATGTGACAGCCACATTAGTTCCCTTCCCTCGTTTAACAATGTGTAAGCAAACTGCTTTAACCTGCAATTTACTGCATGTTGTTAGGCTGCATGGTACAACCACAGGCTGCTAACCACCCGTGGTGATCGAAGGTTTTGAGGTCTTGTTCGAACTACTGATGAAGTTTTATCAAAGCTTGTTAAGTTTCCCAACCACATTTCATCCCGATGGTCCAAGGCTTACATCTTTATGCTCACAGACGTACTTCTGTAATTAATCAGTGACCGATTTATTACTTTAAGTTACAGTGTGAGGGGCATTAATGAACATAAATCAGATTTAACTGGATTATGTGTTTAGGTCAAGAGACACAGACCTTCATCTTTAAGAGGCTCTTCTTGAATGTCTAATCACGATGTTTGTGTTTGTCTGCAGCATCACTGCAGCAGAGAGGGTATAACACAAGGCCACAGTCATGTGGTATTCTTATTCTTATATATAAAAAGGGTTCACAACTGAAAGTAAAAAGTAATACAGTTAATGCACATTCACATTAGTCGACATAAGCATAAAGACAATGTAAATAAGATATGAAAATATTTTAAAAGGTATTATTTTTCATGTTGCATCAGTGGTTGTCATTTTATTCACGAGAACTGCGATCTGTACAATACTAATCGGCTAGTTTCTGGGATCGATTGGTAGTGTCTCCAATCTCCACTAGGGGGCTTTCGCACATTCTCCTCATTGCATTAAACTACTCTGTGAGATAACAACACAAAATCACTCTTGTGATTCTTTCCTTCCTGTTTTCAGGGGTGTAATAATGGCTGCATTCACTGAGGAACGTAGAGGAACAGTTAATATATGACAGCCTATATTTAGTAACATAGGGTCAGTGCAACACAACCAGGCTTTTTTTTACATCAATAGCTCAATTATGTCCAGCAATATTAGTAAATGGCCTGCATTTGTAGACCTGGAAACATTCCTCACAGATTTAGTTTCATATTGGCATGATAGCATCACACAGTTGCTTCAGGTTTGTCGGCTGTGCATCCATGTTGCAAATCTCCTGATCCACCACATGCCAAAGATAATCTGCTGGATTGACATCCGTTATAAGATGAGTATACTGTGGTCATAAAACGATGGACATGGTCAGCAGCACAGCTCAGAGAGCTTGTACCTCTGGAAAGGCCACCTGAAGTTTTCACCAGCGAGTTAGAAAGGAACGGAGGGTTCCTCAAACAGTGTTTCCTAGTGTTTCATCAACAAAGTAGAACTTATTCTTCAGACTGTGCAAAATTTGCTTTCATGGTTATTCTGCTGCGAGGGTGAGCTCTGAGATGGGCTGAAGCCATGCTGAAACCAAACCCAAATTTCATTGCAAAGTGTTTATGACAAAGGATTTAGCTCTTTATCTCACACCTCATCGTCCTTATGACTGCTCCATTGACTCGCTTACTGCTCCTCCTTCACCTTCCAGTAATCAGTATAATTTTTAAACCCACATGGGTCGTTTCGGTTATTTGAAAATAGCATTTTCAGCAAACGCACCAGGAGTCTTTCAGGCCCTGGTCAATGACAACCTTTGTGACTTCATCATCCACATTTTCTTTATTTCAACAATATTCTTAACTTCTCCCAGTTGTTTTATACCTGTCAAGTCCTTCTCAAATGTCTCCTAGAAAAAAACATCTCAATTTAAAAGGTGAGAAATGTGAATTTCATGTTGATTCAGTGTCATTCCTGGGCTTTATTGTTGAAAAAGGTCATTTAAAAGCACACTCAGTCAAAGTGGTTGAATGGCCAGTTCCCTCAAACAGGAAGCAGCTTCAACAATTGCTGTTTTGATGACTTTTACTACCTTTTATGATTTCAGAAAAATAGCTCTATTGTTATCAAATTCAAATTTTATTTGTCACACACACAGCCATACACAGTATGAGGCAGTCCTGTTTCAAATTTCCACCAAATATACTTTTGTGCTTGTAGTGGTGTGTTTCCTCAGTGGATGCAGATGGTCAAAGTCTGTGTTTTCAAATATGTAGAGTGTCATTTCTCTACATAACACAGAAATAAGAATTTACAAATCAAACAATTATTCAGAAACAAAATGTGCAAAACCCAAAATAAACGAATCTTCAGTTTAGAGCAAAGGAGTCATCTATTAATGTTGTGGAGTTGTTAAACACACACAAACTGCTCTAAGATGAATAACTCGGTGTGGAGATCAGGGAAATATTTTACTGCTGCTATTCATAACCATCATCATTACCATTACATTAATTATTATTTCATCAAGTGCAGTGTTTTGTGTTGTTTCACTTTAAATTTGTTTAAAAGGAGAAAGCTGAAAATTTAAATAGTTAAAAGTTGAAATGTAAATAGTTGGTTTTTGTATTTTATAGTTTATTTATTACATTTTAATTGAAGTGAATAAATAAAAGTGTATTTACGCTGGCCCCTAGAGAGAAAAACTGCAAATCACGTACAAACTCCGAAACACGTACCAATTGCAAAGCACATACAAACTGCAAAGCACGTACAGACTGCAAATCACGTACAAACTCTGAAGCACGTACAAACTGCAAAGCACGTCGTACAAATTCCAAAGCACAATGGAAGTGCTCCAGGATGCCGGGGGCAGTTTTGAGCTTTTGTTACCTAGTGGCTACATAAGCCAGGAAGTAGTGGTAGTAATAGGTAAATGAAACTTTTTCTTAAAATTATTTGAATATATATATATATATATATATATATATATATATATGTGTGTGTGTGTGTGTGTTTGTGTATAAATACACAAACAATAGACATATGCTTTCAACTATGTAATTTAAGTTATCTAGGTAGCTCTGTTTACTTTATTGATCCCTAGGGGTATTATATTGGTTACAGTGCTCCAGTACAAACAGTAACAAAAATAGACCATACAAGAAGTAAGAAATAGCACAATATATATATATACATATGTCACTTACTAATAAATATCTGAATAAGAAAGAAGAGCATTTGCAAAAAGGGTGTAGCTATTGCAGTATATAGTGCGTTAGGTGGATGAGTTGTACAGGGAGATGGCCACAGGCAGGAATGATTTCCTGTGTCATTCAGTGGTGCTTTTTGGTCATCTCAGTCTCTCACTGAACGTGCCTCTGTGGCTAGCCAGCGTGTCATCGAGTGGGTAGGAGGTTTTTGTGCATCGACGATTCCTGGACCCTGTGGATACCTGCCTCATCGCTCCTTCTTGACCCCTGTCCTCCTCGGCTCAATGTGCGCCAAGTGAACCCCGCAATCTGAGGCCTCTGTGTCGGGCTCCCTGTGCATTTTATATTTATATATTTTTTTTGTAACTTATTATTTAACTTAGTATACAGCACTTTGTTTTCAGCTGGGAGTTGTCTGAAAGTGCTATATGAATAAATTGCTTGCTCTCTTGCTTTTGAAAAATGAGCTTTAAAATGAATAGTGGTAATAAAAACGGAGACAGGCCAACAGTGATCACTGACTTTTTTAGGGGCTTAAAGATTAAATAGAACAAGATACAAAGCATTAAAACATGTTAAAAACACAACAGCTTTAATAAATGCAGAGTCGTTGGGACCCGGAAGCAGGGTTCATATGTCATCACTTAAAGACCGGATATCCCACCTGCTGTGAATGTTTTAATGCAGTAGAGCTGTTATTATTATCACTTGTCACATCCTGTTTATGACAGATAAAACAAATAACATTCATATAAGAAATAAAATTGTCTGTGTAAACTGATTATGGTGTTAAATAGGCCTATATTACTGTACTTTAATGTCGTTCATAAGGGTGGTACTTTAAGAGCCATATATTTTATGAGGTGGTACTCGTTGTGAAAAGTTTGAGAACCACTGCCTTAGAATGCTCTGGTTTCTTCAGCGGTAAAGTAATCCAGTGACAGCTGTCAGTATTGCCACTGTTGCACAGCAAACAACAACTGTTTATAATGAATTCAGCAAACTTTATTTTTCAAATTTTAAACAAATACAGTTTACATTTCTATCGCTGCCACAGTGTAACTTGGTTTACTGCAGTAACCTGAAGTGTCCATCAGAATGACCAATCAACTTTGTCGATTTGCGAGTGTAGAGAGCAACCCACGAGAGCGTGTAACTGAAGCAGAGTTAGCTACAGGAACTGTAGCTTCTTTGTCTGTTGTTGAATTTACGCGCAAGGAATTTATTTGAAATTGAATTATTTGGTCAGATTATCTTTCTGAGTTGATTTCCTGTCTTCCCACATTCTGCCTGCAACACAGCTGATCCTTCAAGTACTGTTTTTTTATTCCATTTTTTTGTCTCCCCTTTGACATCAATTAATGCACGTTTGTCAGAATTTTGTACAGAAACTCAGTGAAGCCTGAATGAATTTCATGAGTGGAATCTGTCTCGCACATTTCTGTTTATGACCATCATATTTTCTCAGAAGATGCTGTTTTCCAGTTTGTGGATACAGACATTTAAATTAATTATTCTGTCTTTCAGGTGTCACAGTAAGCACCATGGTGGATTTGCACAGGAGAATCTATGGTGGTCAAGACTGTCAAAATGAGGGTCACTATCACGTGAAAGTTATTTCACAAAAGGATGGAATAGAGGGTTACTGTGGCGGCTCACTGATCCATCCACGGTGGGTTTTGACTGCAGCTCACTGCCAAAAGAGTGGATGGTGAGAAAATTATAGTTTCACATGAAAACATTAAAAATTAATTTAAAGATTGGCTTGCAATATGTCTTAAAATACTGAAGCAAAAATAATTGCCAATATTTTTTCATAGCAATAATATGATAATAACAACACTGCTCATTCTTATTTTTAGCAAGCACAGTCGCTATTTCAGTCACTATTTCTCTTGTGCAGGAAACTGAGCGCGATTGTTGGAGTCCATCCAGATCCAGGACAAGTCCAGAAAGTGGCAAAGAAAAAGATCTTTAAGACGAGCATCTGGAAGACAAATATCTTAAATATCTTTAATAGAAAGAATGACATCATGCTACTGAAACTGTCTGAGGCACAGAATGGGAGTGTAGCCTTACCTGACTGTAACAACCCTCCTCATATGTGAGTTATCATGAAATTAATAAGTTTGAAATATTTATTCTTGAGATGCTGATATGAGATGCTTCAGGTTCTTATATTATTGTTTTAATTTATTTTATATCTAATGATTACCTGTGCCAGATGACTGTTTTTTCTGTATGTTTTTTTTAAATTAAATGTTATATGATAGCTGACTCTTTAACTTTGTATTGCAGTAGTCAGAATATCACATACTGTTTTTAGCTAAATCACACAGCTTCAATAACATTTCTGTATTTTTAGCATATTATTATGATGTACTGGGTTGGCAGCCTTTTCAGAATTTAGTCTCCCTCTTCTGGGCGACTGGCTTCAGAGTGGTGGACAGTGAAGCAAGGTTAATCTGTTAGTGATGCACGCTGAGCCTAATTTCTTTTCAGTGTTTCAGGTGGCTCTCTTGTTACCTGGTAAGATCACCATGGAAATATGCTCCTGTTGAGATTATGTTCAGAGTTTTGGTTTAAAATGAACAGGAAGCATCACATTTGAATTAGTCATTCAATTTATAGTATGCTTTAAGCATGACATAGATTGTCTGCTGAATTAATACGTTTTATGTAAGCAACTTGTTAAGACATACATTACTAACACCATCAGTTTAGGAGCAAACAGGTTTGGCTTGAATCTGCTCCTCAGTCTGCTTCACACTGCTGGAAATGCAGCTAATAGAACACAGATTAGAAAATGTATCAGTAACATTTGTAAACTATGTATCAGCTGCTCAATCTATAAATTCCAGTTTGATCTGGAGCCAAAAGAAAGTGACTTCCTGGTCTCCTTTATTAAGCCATGGGTCAAAGTGTTGAACACAGTGAGTGATCTGTGGTGTTTAAATGTATTCCGTTTAAATTTTCAGATCTCCAATGTGTGGCTGTCATGTTGAGTTAAAAACAGCAGAACCGATAGCACAGTGATGATCAAATCAGGGCTCTGCAACATTACTTTTTCTTTGATTTGGAATACCAGCGTTGTATTTTGCTGTTTATTTATTTATTTATTCATTTATTTATGTATATAAAACACACACACACATGCACACACACACACACACACACATCTCTAGGGTTTACAGAAAGTGGTATGAAAAAGTAACATATCGAGCAAGTAATATTTCTCTGGATGAAAATGCCTCGTCAAGATCACAATGGCCAGACTGCTTTGAGCTGAGCGGAACAACAACTCAAATAACCACAAAACATTGTTCTTTGTCAAATCTGTTTTTAATTAGTAATTCACTCACAATCAAAATAAAACTATAGAAAGGATGAGAGCCTCTGCAACCACATTTGTACAAAGTAATAAAAAAAGAACAATTTTAACAACATTGGTTTTATTAAAGGGGGTCATTATTCAGTTTGTGCAGCTAGTTTTAAAAGTTTGAACTTATCTGAAAATGGAAAGGGGTGGGGCAGGGCGGTTTGATGCTAACAGTTGTTGAGCTCAACTGTATCAGTGTGTGATGAGTTCATGTAATGAGAAAATGCCTCCCCCTGTTTTGTACACTAGAACAGCGGTCCCCAACCTTTTTTTGCGCCACGGACCGGTTTATGCTCGACAATATTTTCATGGACGCCTTTAAGGTGTCGCGGATAAATACAACAAAATAAAACCAGTACCGGTACCAACACCCCCCCCCCCCAATCTATTGATAACACACCGGAAAAGACCCATGGAAACCGAGTTAACGATAAAAACAATAAAAAATAACGATAAAAACCCTGAAAACCATAAATTTCACACCCGAGCCTCAACTCTCGCAGCCCGGTACCAAATGACTGGCCCATAGGTTGGAGACAGCTGCACTAGAATGATAATTTTGCACTTTGTGTGGATACAAGTCTCTATGAGCTTACTATGTATCATTTTGATTAGTTATTACTTCAAGATGTGGTTTAAAGTTATGATGAGGAGGAAACAACTCTCAACTTCAGATCATCATCATCATCAATGTCTCCTTCTCGGCAGTGTTCGCGTAAACCGGCCTAAGTGAGGACTTCGGACTCTCCCTGCCTCCCCGTCCTGCGACCTCCTTCTGCTTCGTTCTCCTGCTCCTCGCAGGTGAGCGCTTTGCCGGATGGGCCTTGGGTTACGCGTAAATGGGCCTAAGTGAGGACCTCGGGCTCTCCGTTGCTCCTCGTCTTCCTTGCTCCTTCTCCATCGTTCTCCTGCGCCTCGCTAGTGAAAGAGCAGCTGCTTGGCCTGCCTATTACGCGAACACCGCCCTCCAGTTGGACCTCAGGCTCTCCGAGCCTCCTCGTCCTCCTTGCTCCCTCCTCGCTAGAGTATGCTTAGTTTTGCAGAGGGTGGGTTTTGCGAAAACCGCCGTCGGTGAGGACATCGAGTTCTCCGTTGCTCCTCATCCTCCTTGCTCCTTCTCCATCGTTCTCCTGCGCCTCGCTAGTGAAAGAGCAGCTGCTTGGCCTGCCTATTACGCGAACACCACTCTCTGTTTGGACTTCAGACACTCCTTGCCTCCTCCTCATCTATGCTCCCTTTACATCGTTCTGATGCTCCTCGCTAGCGTACACATAGGTCTGCGGAGGGCGGGTTTCGCGAACACCCCCTTCGGTGAGGACCTTGGGATCTCCGTTGCTCCCTGTCTTCCTTGCTCTCTCTCCATCATTCTCAAGTGCCTCGCTAGTGAAAGAGAAGCTGTTTGGCCTTCCTATTACTCGAACACCGCCCTCCAGTTGGACCTCGGGCTCTGCGTTGCTTCTCGTACTCCTTGCTCCCTCTACATCGTCCTCAAGGGCCTCGCTAGTGAAAGCGCAGCTGTTTGGCCTGCCTATTACGCGAACACCGCCCTCCGTTTATGCTCCTCGCTAGTGTATGCTTAGGTCTGTGGAGGGCCGGTTTCGCGAACACCCCCTTCAGTGAGGACATCGGGCTCTCCGTTGCTTCTCGTACTCCTTGCTCCCTCTCCATCATTCTCAAGGGCCTCGCTAGTGAAAGAGCAGCCATTTTCCTTTCCCATTACGCGAACACCGCCCTCCGTTTATGCTCCTTGCTAGCATACGCTTAGAACTGCAGAGGGCCGGTTTCGTGAACACCCCCTTCGGTGAGGACCTCGGGATCTCCGTTGCTCCTCGTCCTCCTTACTCCTTCTTCTTCGTTTTCATGCGCCTCGCTAGTGAAAAAGCAGCTGTGTGGCCTGCCTATTACGTGAACACCACCCTCCAGTTGGACCTCGGGCTCTCAGTTGCTCCTCATCCTCCTTGCTCCCTCTACATCGTTCTCAAGTGCCTCGCTAGTGAAAGACCAGCTATGTGGCCTGCCTATTACGCGAACACCGCCCTCCGTATGGACTTCAGAAACTCCTTGCCTCCTCCTCATCCTTGCTCCCTCTACATCGTTCTCAAGAGCCTCGCTAGCGTACGCTTAGGTCTGCGGAGGGCGGGTTACCTGAACACAGCCTTCCGTTTAGACCTCGGACCCTCAGTGTCTCCTCATCCTCCTTTCCCTTTTTTAAAACATTTTCCTCGCTCTCACGTGCCTCGCTGGCGAGCCCTTAGCTTTGGGGAGGGTGGGTTTCGCGAACACCCGTCTGTGAGGAACCCAGTACCTCCTACACACACACACACATACAGGAGGCAGTGAGGAGTAGAAGGAGGTTGTTGCTATGCCTGCGTCGCGAACCCAGGGCTCATTGTGTGTGCGCCCGGAGCAGCTACGGGGGAAACACATGGGACAACCGACCAGTTTGGGGCCATGGTTTATTCAACGTGTATTTTCAGTGTGGTTTAACTTTTTAATCTGATCTGAAATACTTTCCTTGAATGTGCCTTAATTTCACCTCTTTTTTCTTTCTTCTTGTCACGGCTGGCGTGGTGAGCCGTGTGGTGAAGGAGGAAAAGGACCCAAAATGCAGGCAGTTGACTGGTGATGAGAGTGATGTTTTATTTACAGAAGTGGAGCGACCGAACAGGCAGTGAGAAAAGACGAATGACTGAAAAAACCTAGACTGGGAAAACTAAATGACAAACCTAAGCATGAAACGGGGAGCGGAGAATGCAGAGAGCCGTAGTTACACCGAGAAACACAGACGATCCGACAATGAACAGAAGCCAACACACATTATAAATACACACTAGGTAATGAGGAGATGACATGCAGGGGTGGACACAGCTGACACTAATGGACATGTTGAGAAGCAGACCTACAAAGTAAAACCGGAAACACACAGACTGTTTTACAACAAAAACGCAGGGACCTGAACGGAGCACAGAGGGGAGACACAGGTAGGGATAATAAACACGACAACCAACCCAAAGAATTAATACAGAATCAGAATAAACACCAAACACAAGATGAACCCAAAAAGAAACACAAAACGCTGGGTCAACGACCCAGGATCATGACACTTTTCTTAGGCTCTGCGACCCGTGAAGAACTGAGACTCCTTCTGGTCGGTAAAACAGGATCGGGAAAGAGTGCATCCGGAAACACCATCCTGGGGGATGCGAACGCTTTCAAAGAAGACGTTTCGCCTGAGTCTGTCACCAACGGCTGTCTGAGAAAAGAGGCAGAGGGCGAAGACGGAAGAAATATCGCTGTGATCGACACTCTGGGGCTGTCTTTTGGATGAAATAGATGAAATGGTGGATTTCAATGGAGGAAACCACTACACCGACGAGATGTATAAGGCGGCCCAGAAGAAACTCGAAGGAGAAAGGCTGAAGAGGAGAAAGGAGGAAGAACAAAGAAAAAGGGAAGAAGAGGAGAGGATCGAATTGAAGGAGCGGTGTAAATTCTTCCGCCTCGCTTCCCTGGGATTATTTGGCACAGGAGCATACTTTACATCTTATGTTCTCATGGGGCTCGGTGGAGCCCTTGGAAATTCTCAGTTAAAGACTGAGAATGTGAGGTGGCTGTAGCTCAGGTGGCAGAGCAGGTCACCCACTAATCAGAAGGTCGGTGGTTCGATCCCAGGCTGCCTCCTGGCTGCATGCCAAATATCCTTGGGCAAGATACTTCACCCGTTGCCTCAGAGGGCCCGGTGGCGCCAGTGTCCGGCAGCCTCGCCTCTGTCAGTGCGCCCCAGGGTGACTGTGGCTACAATGTAGCTGCTATCACCAGTGTGTGAATGTGTGTGTGGATGGGTGGATGACTGGATATGTAAAGCGCTTTGGGGTCCTTAAGGACTAGTAAAGCGCTATATAAATACAGGCCATTTACCATATCTGCTTCTGCCGTGGCCTGGTGGACAAAACATTGGTTAAGGGTTCCCCGAGCTTTCACGCCCCTCATGTTCTTCATGTGCCCACCACTAGAAGCATGCCTATGGAAAAAGTGCACCGGCACTCAGTGCAGTGCGTTTTAAAGGTGTTATCGTGCATTTTCCGAGCCAGGTGTTTTCCTTTTCCCATTCCTCCCTGTACTTTTGCAGCCTTTTTTTTTTTCTTTCTCTGAGCGAACAAACATTGCTGCTCTAATGCTGGGCTCACACTGTGCGATTTTTGGCCCATTTTGAGACGATTTTTGAGTCGTGCGACCGATTTGGTGATCGGCCCGATTTTGGCCTTCATCGTGCATCGTGTAGTATACGTAGGGTAACGAGAAGCGATTAACACCTCACGACCAGCTCCCGATCATCAATCACGCGCAAACACGTAAACGTCGGTGAAAAAGACAGAGCAGCACGGCAGTGCAACGTGTGATCCAGACACAAGCGATGGAGGCACAACTTGTAGAACTTTGGAAAGCTCATCCGAGCCTTTTCGATGTGGCATCACAAAATTATCACGACCACAACAACCGTGAAAATAGTTGGATTTACACTGCTGCTCAATCACAGCTGCCTGATCATGTTTTTCATTAGCAATTTAGCAAAGTTGATGGTAGTGGTGTGTCTGTGTGAGTGAAAGACAGAGAGAGAGAGGGAGCGACAGATTTTCTGTTATAACCTTCATTTTATGGACGCACAGTGTGAGCTCTCAGGTCGCATCAGAGCATCGGGCCGTATAGTGTGAGACCTGCATCGTGACCTACCAACTTCTAACCCCTGCGAGTCAATCGTGCAGTTTGAGCAGGAGCTGAATAACGTGACTGAAAAAATCGCACAGTGTTTGCCCAGCTTTAGGTGTACTGTCGTCCGAGCCAATATGGAAAAGATATATATAAATCTTATAAAGTTTGTATCTGTCTTGTGTGAAACTTGTATGAAAGAGAAAAGCATATAAGAGTGAAAACAGATATAAGATCCCTTGAAAAATTATACAATGAAACTTGTATGTTTTGGATACTTACTAAAACAATGTATGAAAGTAATGAGAAAGTGGCCACTTTCATGAGTAAATCACATATAAGTTTTTACTATTTCTTTTCCATATGGGAGACTTGCACCGCAGTGTCGGCGTTTGTTTCCCTGTTGGCCATGCTTGTTGTTGTGGTCATCTGTTGTCTTCCGGTATTTTCTCTGTAAGCGACCTTTCCTCGACCAATGAGATGAGCGGTAATCTGAATTGTCATACTCGAATTGTCATAAGTGTGCTGTCAGCTCATTGGTCACAAAGCAGGAGAGGGGCTGGGAATTATGTTTTCAAACAAAGCGTTAATTCCATTAAAAGTTATAGACTACTTTTGATTCTCACTGTATTACGGGACAAAGTGCGTCCCTTATTAGCTCAATACGGGACGTGTACTTTTGTTTCTAAATACGGGACAATTCCGTTTTTTAAGGGACGGTTGGCAACCCTACCATCGACCCACCGAGTAAATGCCTGGTATGCCCGATGGCCAGTCCAGCTACGGTCTTGCCATCAGTTAACTACGCGTGCCTAGGGTTGCCGACTCCTGCTGTAAATGTACAATTTTCTTTCATTTATAATATTCCTATTTCAATGTATTATTTGCATTAAATCTATGAACATTACCAGGAAATCACATAGCAATCACAGCAATAACAACTTTTCAATATATTCTATTATTTATTGTGTTTAGTCTCAAACTCACAGCCCCCGGGCCACTTCCAGCCCGCACCTCCCCTTCTTCCAGCCTGTGAATTGATGTAAAATATATAATGCAATTTTGCCCTTGAAGTTACTTTTTGGTTTTTTTCTGCAATGAAAAAAAATATTAAGTAATTTATCATTTAAATTTCCAAAGTAAGTGCAGTTTTTGACTAGAGCAGGGCAAAGAAACCGCAGCAGCTGAAGAAGAAATGGTAATATTAGCAGAAGAAGAAGAAGAAGAAGCAGAAAATGTTGCTTTCCAAACCTAAAGGAAAGTGGATGACGTAGACCGATAATTTCAAGAAAGATGGACTCTGCAGTATTTTTTGTGAGTTTGGTTGAAAAGCGACCTGCCTTATATGTAAGGAGAAACTTGCTGTACTTAAGGAATATAATCTCAAGCCATGTTTAGTCGCATGAGACTAAACACGTTGAATTGTGAGAACAACAAGGGAGATGACAGGGGAAAAAAATTGGCCAAACAGATATAAAGAAGGCTACCAAAAACTACTAGAACCTTTTCACAAAGTTTATGCCGACACTGATTTTGCCATCCAAGCAAGTTATGGGGTTAGTGAATTAATCACTAAAGTGGAAAAAGCCAGAGGGGCAGTTTCTGAAGGATTGTACGTTGCAGGGTTGCTGATATGATCCTATGTCCTGAAAAAAAGAGCTTGTTCACCAACGATGTTGTGTCAGCAAACACTGTGCCACTGTGCAGATTAATGCATTTAACAAGTAATATCTTTGTAAGACTTACAAAGTGTCCAAACCTTGTTAGCTCAGTTTGGCTGTATTCAAACAAAACAGCAACTGTGAATGTAATCTTGACAAAACATACTTACAATAATGTGCGGTACCTTAAATGTTTCAGTGTAGGGGTCCAGATGGAAAACATAAGTTGTCTTGTTGTCCTCAATCAGAAAAAACAGCATTTTGTGGAACAGAAATCAGCCTCTAACTACATTAAAGCTGCTTCCTGGAATACACCTCAGTACATTTAGAGTTACAACTGTTTTCCACTGGAGGGAATCAAAGTATATTCTTTGTTGAAATGCATCGCATATAGTCAATGAAACTCCTTGAGCAAATCCTATATATAAATAGAATCTGTCTATCTACCTATCTTAAAGACACAGATTTGTCATCTATCACATTAATGGGGTTACATTAATAGATTCAGGATTAAGTTAAAGTCTTAATTCAGCCTGACAACCTGGGGGTGGAAACTCCAGTCATTCTGTCTTTGTTGTTTTCAGCATATGATAACGTCTCCTTGATGGCAGCAGGTAAAAACGTCTCTTCCTGTTTGTGAGGCAGTTAGATCCCCAACGGTCTCCGTATTTATTGCATGTATTTGCAATAAATGTGTCCTCTGCTTAGTGACTGAAAACTAGTTTGGGAGAATTATAGATTTGCTTTTAAACTCTGAAAAAACAACTTTTTTTAATAATCCAAAAACTGCTATTCTATGAGCAAATATTTAGATGTTGTGTGTAGCAGGATTACAGTTGGGCTTCTTTACCTTTCCCTATAGCTAAGCAAAAAGATTTAAAAAAATCTACTTAATTTGCAAAGATAAGTATTATAGATACTTATCTTTTATACTTATCTGCAAAACTTTCTTTTATAAATCTTTTATTTATAAAATATGTTTCATGCCATGCTTTGTATGGTAGGAAGCAGATTCATGAGTTTGTTACATTTGGATTTCTGTTTGAAATCTCCACCCTGATAGGTTAGGGTGGTTGTTTTGTCCAAGGTTCACTGTTGTCTGGGATTACCAGAAGAGAAAAAGACAGCCCTCTTTCCTGTATGCAGTGCCGATGGTGGATGACCTCCAGTTTTCACAGGATTTCAGAGGTTCCAGTGATTCCTGCTGATCAGCGAAACTTAAAAAGTGGAAACGGTAAGAAGACATTTCTATACTATTATTTTTGTTCTCACTGCATTCTCTAACCTCAGTTTCTGTGTATTTATAAGAAGCATAGCATCGATTGGTTTTTCTCATTCAAATACAAGAATTAAAGCTGAAAATTATGCAAATCTAATGTATTTTTACTAACTGTGAGCAACACAGTGAAATCACATGAAATTAGATAATTATATAATGGCATTTAGACTAAATTCTGAATTCACCATTACTTCCGTGGTAACAAAAAAACAACACCTTTGTCTTCCAAGATGACTAGTTCCTGGTGAGTAATG
Organism: Maylandia zebra; assembly: GCF_041146795.1. Classification (NCBI taxonomy): domain Eukaryota; kingdom Metazoa; phylum Chordata; class Actinopteri; order Cichliformes; family Cichlidae; genus Maylandia; species Maylandia zebra. The sequence goes on from NC_135170.1 coordinate 5,846,702, forward strand.
TGAAAGGTTAGCATTCACTTTAGTGAATGTTTAACAAGGTGTGTACTTTCATAGAATTAGATTGCTCAATGTGAATCTTTGTGTTTATATGTATTCTTTTACATACTGATCAAGAACTGCTCTTAGAAAAACTAATAAACAAAACAAGAATAAAATCAAGCAGGTTATAAAGACTTGTTGTCAGTACGAAAAAACTGCACTTGGTTCTTCAGTTTTGCTTAATTTCAAAATAGTCTTTTTCAATCACTGGTTGATCTGAGCTCAGAGTTCAAGAGGTCTTCATTGCGTAGCTGTTTGAGGCAGTTACCCCTCTATAACATCTCTGTAGAACACATGGCAGGTTGCTCAGAGTAAGTTCTGACATGTTCAGGGTGAATGTAACTGAACGCTGGTCCACAGAAACATTTGGGTATGTAAGTTCTTTAAAAAGCAAAAAAAAATTTTATATGCAGCCATTATGAGCAGAGAGTACAAACATGTGGATGGATTGGCTGTTTTAGTTCAGTGAGCGAGTTATTTGTAAACAAAACAGTTTTCACTAGCAGTCAAAAATGAATGTGTACACTTATATCTGCATTTTTATTTTGTTAAATATGAACAAAATTATAGCAGAAGCGCTGCCACGTATCTGGTCAGAAAGAGAGTACCTATTTGTTTATTTAGTACTTCAGATAAAGGCAACACTACGTTTTTGGAAATATTTGTGGGTGTTTTCCTGTTTGTTTGTAGGGTTGTTTTTTTTAAACTACTTGAACACTAAATTGGCCCTCACGTGAGATGACATTGCCAGCACTCATTTAAATTTGAGACCCCTAGACTAGACACTTCTGTTATTTCCCTTCACTGTATTAGCTTCCATGTTGCAGAAATTAACAAAACACATTCATTTTCACAGGATAATGTTGGCTAAGATTAAACACATCACATTATTAAAGATTATAGCAATTTACTTGAAATGATATCTATAGTAGTCAAAGGAGCTTGCAAAGAAAAGCGTCTGGACTTCTTTAAGTTGCTTGAAGACGTTTCACCTCTCATCCGAGAAGCTTCTTCAGCTGTAAGGTCAAATGGTGGAGAGTCCCAGATATAAACCTAGTGGGAGTATCCCCCCACAGAGGGACAAAAGGACCCCCTGATGATCCTCTAATCGCCTGAGCCAAGGTGGGAAACTGGGCGTGGGTCCCAATCAGCCAGAGTTTCGGGTGTGTTCATTGTGAAACCTGGCCCCACCTTATCATGCGAATTCCTGAGGTCAGATGGCCCAGGATGTGAGTGGGCGTTAAGGCGTCTGGGAGGGATCTCAAAACTGGATTATAGATGGCAGAGAGTTGGTGTCGTAAACCCCCGCCTCTGTTCAAAGATGGTCGCTCACAGTGGACATGGATGGCTTCTTTCACTCCTCTTTCAAACCATCTGTCCTCTCTGTCCAAAATGTGAACATTGGCATCCTCGAAAGAGTGACCTTTATCCTTAAGATGCAGATGGACAGCTGAGTCTTGTCCTGTGGAGGTGGCTCTTCTGTGTTGTGCCATGCGCTTGTGAAGTGGCTGTTTGGTCTCTCCAATGTAAAGGTCTGAGCATTCCTCGCTGCACTGTACAGCATACACCACATTGTTAAGTTTGTGTTTTGGCGTTTTGTCTTTCGGGTGAACCAGTTTCTGTCTGAGTGTGTTGCTGGGTCTGAAATACACTGGGATGTCGTGCTTGGAGAAAACTCTCCTGAGTTTCTCTGATACGCCGGCTACATAGGGGATGACAATGTTGTTGCGTCTGTCCTTCTTATCCTCCCTCGCTGGTGTCTGGTCTTCTTTTCTGTGCCTCTTTGCTGACTTTAAGAACGCCCATTTAGGATAGCTGCACGTTTTGAGTGCTTCCTTTACATGTGTGTGTTCCTTCTTTTTTCCTTCAGGCTTAGAGGGAACATGTTCTGCCCGGTGGTGTAGGGTCCTGATTACTCCAAGTTTGTGTTCCAGAGGGTGATGGGAGTCAAAGAGGAGGTACTGGTCCGTGTGTGTGGGCTTCCGGTAAACTTCGATGTTGAGTTTGCCGTTCTCTTCAATGTGCACAGCGCAGTCCAGGAAAGGCAGACAGTTGTCCTTTGTGTCTTCCCTGGTGAACTTGATGTTCTTATCCACAGCGTTAATGTGCGCAGTGAAGGATTCCACTTCTTGTGTCTTGATTTTGACCCAGGTGTCGTCCACATATCTGTACTTTGGGAAGGAAAAACTCCCTTTTAACAGGAAGAAACCTCCGGCAGAACCAGGCTCAGCATAACTAAGGGAGGATTCAGGGTCACCTGGTCCAGCCCTAACTATATGCTTTAGCAAAAAGGAAAGTTTGAAGCCTAATCTTGAAAGTAGAGATAGTGTCTGTCTCCTGAATCCAAACTGGAAGCTGGTTCCACAGAAGAGGGGCCTGAAAACTGAAGGCTCTGCCTCCCATTCTACTTGTAAATACTCTAGGAACAACAAGTAGGCCTGCAGAGCGAGAGCGAAGTGCTCTAATAGGGTGATATGGTACTACAAGGTCATTAAGATAAGATGGGGCCTGATTATTTAAAACCTTGTATGTGAGGAGCAGGATTTTGAATTCAATTCTGGATTTAACAGGAAGCCAATGAAGGGAAGCCAAAACAGGAGAAATCTGCTCTCTCTTTCTAGTCCCTGTCAGGACTCTTGCTGCAGCATTTTGGATTAGCTGAAGGCTTTTCAGGGAGTTTTTTGGACATCCTGATAATAATGAATTGTAGTAGTCCAGCCTGGAAGTAATAAATGCATGAACTAGTTTTTCAGCGTCACTCTGAGACAGGATATTTCTAATTTTAGAGATGTTGCGCTGTTCAAATTCAAAAACATAGTTAGCAGGCCCATAAAAGAAGTCAACTAAATATAACTCTACGAAAAGTAATTTCCAGAAACTTAAACAAAACAAAGTGAGACATAACTTAACTCACAAACTGACCTAATTACAAAGACACATGAGGGTAGCTTTAATAATAATTTGGCCAAACCATTAACACACAATAGGGGGAAACAAAACACACACTAATATTAACTAAGCACAGAATAACCTAACTAAACCTAAAACACCTCTGCTCCTGGTAAGCCCATGGTTGGTCCTGTTGAGCAGGCATTTTGTTCCCAGAGTCCTCAGCCACGCCTTTTGCCCAGACAGGAAACAGCCACCGCCCAAACCCAGGTAACTCAAAGAAAGAGAAACATAATTAATATAACAAAACATTTTAGAAAAACCACACAATGTTACTATGTGCGTGCCTCATAATACCAGTGTTAGGTTTAACCAAATGATTAATGAAGAAAACTGCAAAGCAAACTAATAAGGTAAAAAAAATGGACTAATTTACCCCTGTGTGGCTGATGGCATCACATGCGCAAATAGAAGAACGCAGTCTTACATATATGGAGATACCCCAAAAACAATTTGACGAGTGGGACAGATGGATCTCACGGTTCGTCTGGAACGGCGGAAGACCGAGGGTCCAGTACAAAACGCTGCAATTGAAAAAAGAGAAGGGAGGGAGAGCTTTGCCGTGCTTACAAGATTACTACTACGCCGCACAACTGAAGCCCCTGGTAAACTGGTGTTCCCCAAACTATGAAGCTAAATGGAAAAATATGGAAATTACACAATTAGACTTCCCATTACAGTCTCTTTTAGGAAATAAGAACCAAGCTGAAAAATTTTACAAAGATTTGAACCATTTGACCCGGTTCACCCTGAAACTATGGTTCAGGGTTGTGGGGAAACTACAAATAGAAAAGCAGGCTAAGACCTTGAATTGGATAGCTTATGACCCGGAGTTTGTACCTGCCAGGCTAGGGCTGCTCGATTATGGCAAAAATGATAATCACGATTATTTTCACTGAAATTGAGATCACGATTATTTGACGATATTTATTTAACCCTTTAAGACCTACTATAGAACCAAGTCCACCAGAGCTTATATTATTTTTTTACATGCTGTAGTGCCATTTGTGGGAGCATTTCAAGTTGCTATACATCAATACAACTGTTATAGCCCATATTTTAATAATATGTATGCATTAAGTCCATAGTAATTACATAAATTGCAAAAAAGTGCAATAAACTACAAAAAAAATTGAAAATCGCTTTTGTTTTGTTTACATATATTTCTACTTGGAGAAGTTTAAGAGGTTTATCCCTCAAAACTTTAAATACAATAAAGTTGCAAAAAATAGTTTCCCACCACAGGAAATTTATTTTGAGTGTCTTCATAGTTTTATTTTGGAGATACAGCAATTTTTATATACTGCAGGAAAAACAAAAAACAATCCTATGATGCAAATTTGCAAAGAAAACAGCATGTGCATCATTTCACTGTGGGAAGTGTTACGAACAGCTGATAGGAACGGCAAAGCCTGTTTCTGGAATATTATGTTTTTGTTCCTGCAAGCGCTTTTTATGCAATTTTTGCAAAGCTATATGTGGAACGAAACCGTGACCGAGGACAAGCTGATGGCATCAGATGTAAGTACAACTCCTCCGGTTTCATATGCAAAACAAATTATTGCGCTAGCTTACACGGTTCAGGTTCTACAGGGATTTAAAAATAGTTACGCAAAACGGAGCGTGCTGCTCTGACCGGCTTTAAAGGGTTAACAATGACTTTAAAAAAATAATATAAAATAGTGTGCAACACCACTGAAGTTTTTTTTTTTAAACTCTCTTTTCAACCAACGGCAGTCACTCTCCAAATAACTTCTGCTTAGCTTTCCGAGCTTCCCTCGGGTCCTCTTAATCAGCGGTCTCCAACCTTTTTTGCGCCACGGACGGTTTATGCCCGACAATATTTTCACGGACCGGCCTTTAAGGTGTCGCGGATAAATGAGGGAGGGGCTAATAATCGGCTCAGTCATTTTTAATGATCGTTGAAAGCCCAGATCGTAATCGTGATTAAAATTCGATTAATTGAGCAGCCCTATGCCAGGCTGGATGGGACCTTTAAACAGTGGACTCTGAGAGGAATTACTTCTTTTTGTTCACTAGCAACAAATGGGGGATTCCAAAGCTATAAAACCATCTCAGATACATACGGATTGGCAAAGCACGACTTCTTTAGATACTTGCAGGTCAGAGACTATTACAACAAGACGTTGCTAATCAGAGATGAAAACGAATACAACCTAATTCATATCTTTCAAGAGGCATACGAGAGAAATGACTCTAAAAAGATGGTCTTGAAAATATACGGTAGTATACAAGCCTCTAAAAATCACTCTACGCTGTACATTAAGCATAAATGGGAGAGGGAATCAGGCTCACGAAATTCGGAGGACAGCTGGTGGGGAATATGTGAGTCTCAGGCTACCACTGCAAATTCAAGGTCCTTAAGAGAGTTTGGTTGGAAGAATGTAGTGAGATTCTTTAACACTCCTAAACTCACAGCTCGGCAAACAGGCTCACAGAGCCAGGGCCTATGTTGGAGAGGTTGTGGAACCCCTATGGCAAACCATTTTCATGTCTTCTGGGCCTGCCCAAGGATTCAGCCATATTGGGGGGAGGTGGCCCTTGAGATAAACAAAATAATTGGGATTAAAATAGACTATTCATTTGATACGTTGTATCTTGGCAAATTGCCTACGGCACTCCCACATAAAGATATTTATTTATTGAAAATACTTTTGGCTGGCTGCAGGAAGGCCATAACCCGTAGGTGGCTAAAGGCAGACCCTCCAACTCGGGCCCAATGGCGTGGGATAGTGGAAGAAATTTTTGGAATGGAAAGGCTTACCTTTGTCCTTAGACTCGAGCTCGAGAAATTTAAGAAGCTCTGGGAAAAATGGGTTGTGTACTCCCCTTTGTACTGAATAAATGAATATTACCATGATGTAAGTAGATGCTATTACTGGAACTGTGAATGTCTCCCATACTGACCTTAAGTTTTGTATTCCCATACTGTAAAATGATCAATAAAAAGTTATAAAAAAAAAAAGTATAGCCTTATTTTTCGGACACTATTCTGAGCTCACGTAAAAAAATTGAGACCACGTAAAAAAAAAATTTGCAGGTGTACGCAGGGCTCTAGACTAACTTTTTGCCATGGGCGTACCGGTACGCCTAACTTTAAAAAGTTAGGCGTACCGGCACAAAAGTTAGGCGTACACAAATTTTATAATAATTTATATAATATGTGTTTTTCTGGATACACTGTGCTTTTTCAGCATTCAAAGATTGATGACACCGTGTCAGAGCACTGGCTATGAATTTCAGAAGGATCAGGCCTTAACAGAAAAGTTAGCAATAGTTCTTTTCCTATTACAGCTGCATCCACTTCTGTCGTGCCTAGGCTGCTCACTAGGGCTGGGTATCATCACTGATCTCTATAATCCATTCGATTCCGGTTTTCAAAGTCCCGGTTCGATTCAACTTGGCCTCAGACAGTCAGAAATATTATAATTCTGATCATTTATCAGTACTGACTTCTTCAGAATTGTGAACATCACAGCAGATGCCTTTGTGTGAAAGTAACTGAGAATAAAACACAGAAAAACATGAAGGAGATTTTCCTGGTCTGGCTTTTTATAGCAGATAACCTTAAAAATATTCTACAATGTTCTGCATATAAAGTTTAAATTTCTTCAGTATTGAACAACAGAAAAAATAGGCTTTCTTGTCCGAGGTCATTTAAGTGAAAACAAGAAAAGAAAAAGACAGCAGCCACAGCGCTGTAAACAACGGTAGACTGGTGGGTAATAAGTGAATGAATAATACAGAAAACAGAGATTGGAGACGGGAAACTGTTCTTGAAGTATAGCGAGAGATAGAGAGAGAGCTAGCTGTGCATGAAGTGTGATTTTAATAGTCGTGGAAGCAAAACAGCAAAATTCATGACGACATTGATCAAATGTGAAGCGGTTTGCTGCTCCTTTTGCTGCTGGCTCGGTGGATTTTGGTTGGAGAGACAAAACCTGCAGCTCAGAATCAGCGCAAAAAGACGTAAACACAGCGCGGACCGGACGCATCAGGATCGCTAAGCTCCGACAGCGTGTCCGTCTACGGGCCGTCGGGTGAGAAAGCCGAGAAAGACAAAGCTGATTCTGATGTGTCGGTCCGTTCTGTGTTTACGTCTTTGTGTGGAGTCCGTGTACCTGCTCTCATCTGCTGTTTGGTTGTTGTTGAAATGGTTTTGTGAGCTTTAATCTGAGAATCTGGCATTTCTGGCAAAACACAGTTATATTTAAAAGTCGATTCAGGATTTAATGAATTGATATCGCTTTATTCAAGCTACTCACCTCCCACTTCCACCTGCACTTTCAACTGGACCACGGCCAATCAGAGAGGTCCCGCCCCTGACTATCTCTTTTTTTTTTTTTTTTTTTTTTGTGTCCCGTTTGGATCTTTAGCCATCAGAATTGTTGTCTTAAGGCCAAGAAAGATGCCAAGCGGATTTATTTTACCAAGTGGATCATCATGGCCTTGCCATATTGGTCCATTTGATTGACCTTTATTATAATTATGAATTTATTTTATTTTCAGTTCCTACAAACGGGACAGACATGACTGGGGGATAGGACAGGGAGAAAGAATGAAAGAAAGAGAGGGAGAGAAAGAAAACCAAAGGGGAGAAGAGACGGTGAGAAGGGGGGGAAGAAAAATAAAAACAAAAACCAAACAACAAAAAAAAAAAAAAAACACCTGGGTCACCTGTATGGAGAAAAAAACCAGAAGAGAAAGCAAACAGCTGTGTGAAGGACCAAAAAGCTCTCCAGAGAGTGATCCGTACAGCATTTGCGACCAATATGGTCGCAGTCTAGAGCCCTGGCACGTGTTGCATTTCGAGGAGAAATTTATTTTGAACGAAGAAAAGCTCAATTTAAGTGAACAAAATTCATTGCTGCGTGCAAAAAATGTACTTCAGTGTTTGCTAGTATCCATATACACATACAATAGCAGGCAGCCCCTCTCCCTCAGTTTATTCATTTGCATTTTGCTGAGTTCTCTGCGGACCTGCTCGCAATGTGTTGCTTGCAGTGTTGCCAACTCCTCAGTAAGGAAAATCGCTATTGGCTGTCCTAAAAGGCGCTAGAAGTCGCCAAATGATGTCATCGCCTAATTTGCATAATTGGTCATGCTAATATTATTGTAACCTACGCTGTTGGAGAGAGAAATAACATCGTGGGAGAGACATGAAGTGAGTAAAAAACGTCCTAAATGCAGTTAGAATTTATTTAGAACTACAAATTAAATTTCTTTTAGCAATTATTGTTTTTTAATGTCACAATTCCAACCCTGCACCTTTATCCGGGCCTGGACCGGCAAAAGTGACCCGAAATTGGTACTTTGGAGGAGTTACTTTGTGTGTGTGTTTATAAGTAGTTTTAAACCTTGTGATCCACAAAACAGCATAACAGTAAAGGAAGAACTGACTGCGTTACAGTCAGTGCGGGAGCAGCGGCTTCGCTCATGCGCGATTCATTTGCCGTTTGGACGCACAGGTGTGAACGTCTCCTGCCCTGATAGCAGCTGGGGGAGGACTATCCTCCACCTGTGAGTGCTTTGGCATGGGTGAGGTGCCTAAGGCAGCACCGCTGCTTGTTGAGAGTAAGAGCGATACGCGTTTTCACGTCAAAAAGTCGTCATAAATAAGTCTCCAATAATACCAGAAAAAGTCGCCAGAATAGTCGCTTTTTAGAAAAAAAGTTGCTAAGGGGGTCTGAAAACTTGCTAAATATAGCGACAAAGTCGCTAAGTTGGCAACACTGGTTGCTTGCGCTCTTAACGCCGTTATATTTGTGCCACAAAACCAACCAATCACAGACTTGGATGCAAATAATTCTACAAATAATACATTTTTTGCACACAGCAATTAATTTTGTTCACTCAAAATAAATCGTCAAACACTTACACTTGCAATGTTTTTTTTGGGTTTTTTTTACATGCGCTCAAATTTTTATTTTTTAATGTGTGCTCAGAATAGTGGCACAAAAATAACGCTATAGTTAAGCTAATTAATCCAGGGAATAACACAGACATGCTTGGATGTCCACTTATATTATAAGGGGAACATACCGAAAAATTTTCTAATCTTCACATTCACCATCACTGTATTTTAATGCGAGTTTTTAATTACCTTTTTTACACTGTTAAATATAGTTTCTACAGCCGAAAGGCAGTAACTACTATGGCTTGGTACACCCAGCCTGAAGAAAAGCTGTCGGACTACACTTTGTATGTCTTCTGACTCAAACTGGGTCTCTTCCACAAAGTCCTCATCTACAAACTCGAACATTGCAACTAACAGCTAGATTTTCCCGTTTTAGTGCAGCTAGCCAAACAGCAAGTGGCCAATTGCCGCTAAGAGACAGACCGTGAAAGTGGACAGCAGAGGATATCTCTGTTTCTTAGCGTAAAACTCATAGTTGCAGCCAGGGACAACACAAAACGGATTCCCTTAAACTGATTTTTAGTTTTAGTGTCCTTAATTTCCTCTGAGTTGAAGTCTAAAGTCTATTAGCTACCAACTACATGATGTCACGGTCTGTACTGAAAGAAGGTGGCGCTAAACAGGTTTTTAAAACTTCAAGGACTTATTTCTTAAATTCAGTTTTGTCAGTTTTTGACAACTATTGCTTAAGACCACTTTAAAAATGACAAGAAAATCTGGCATCACTTACTGGATGCTTAACAGCAAAATATTAAAGAATGAGGGATGGATAAAGACTTTTGCACAGTACCATATAGATATCCTGATCTAACTTCAAATCCTTATGAATTGTTACTTTGTTCTTTCTCCATGGCTCTTGTTTATTTATTTATAGTTATAGATTTTAAAATGTTTTTCCAGATTATAATGGATGTGCCTGCGTTTCTGTGCACCTCTACAGATGTTTGTATTTGACAGATGGAAGCTCCAGGTGGTTTCTGCTGTGTGTGTGATCGTTGTGACCACATCCTATTTTATTCTGACGAGAGATGTTATCACTACACCAAAACTGAGGTAAAACTCAACCTCCGAGAAAGATACAGTATCCTCCTTATGCATTTTAGCAACTTTTTAAGTCCAAATACTTGCAGTTAGTGGAGTTTGGGTAATTTGTGCATCTAAATTGCCCATAGGTGTTGTCTGTTTTTATAGTCGTGCAAATGTCTTCATACATGTACACGATTCTTCAAAGATCAAAAAATACAGCATGAAAAGCACATACAGTGGCTTCATTGGACAAGGTTCGTTGTTTTTAACACTCTGTTTCACATCAGCTCTTTGATGTATACGTATGTTACAATTTTGCTCTTTTCTTGCTGACGGACCTGCAGTTTAATCCTGCTTTAATGGGAAATTGTGTCTTGTAAGGAAGCTCTATGAAGATCCTTTTTAGCAATATTTCTTCCTTAACTTTTTATTCCAGCAAAATACTGTGGATGATTTTCTGCCTGTGACTGATTACTGTGATTAATTAATGTGTGGAGTCTTTTGTGCCATGCATCTCCAAGTTTCATTTCAAATTCAAAATTTCTGAATCACATTTAGATTCTGTATGATTTGGCCATCATGGACCACTTGCTTCAAACAGCATGTGGATATGTTTCTCTACAGAGCAATAATAGGCAAACGTTCAGTTTACCCTTTGTCCTCTTTACTATCCAGTGCCAATAGTTACCAGGTACTCTGCTCCAAAATTCTGCTTTTTGATTCTGATAGATCTAATGAACAGTGTATTCTTATCATTAGATCTAAACGTAAAAGTGTCTATATCTGTTCTGTGAACTTAAAACTGATGAAGAGAGAATTAGATATTTTCCTTGAGCACTGCTACTAGTGAGCACTAGTGTTTCAGGTTATGGGTTTGTCTATTACATGATCTGTTTATTGTATTTTTGCATTGCTGTTACCGGTGGTCAGGTCTCCCTTGTAAGGAACCCAGTTGTACCTTTTAAATAAAAATAATATAAAGAAACAAAGTGATTTTTCTACAAGACTGTGGAATATGGCATCTTTTTTTTTCTGAAAACACAAATATTAAAAACAATGATACCCTGTTTCTATCATTACTTCAGATGTAATTTAGTTTCACAAACCAGGTTTTTTTTTGTTAAACTTTAATATCAGTCCATGAAAGTACATCTCCAAACCAAATGAGGTTTAATAATAATCGTTGTACTAATTATAGTTATACAGTTGTGTGGCATAGAATGAGTGTTAGGCTTTAAAGACATCTGATATACCCTCACCCTTCTACCCTTCCAGTTCATCTCTCCCCACGCATCTTCCCTCATCTGGTCCCTGCACTTGTCCTGCTGGCTCAAGGCTTCTTAAAGAACACCTCCCCAAGGATCAATATGAGGAGTTGGTGCAACGGCGAACTAAGGAATTCCAGCAGTACAAAGCCAGGTAGATGGACGGAGTTCACTAAACTGTTAATCGTTTTTGTCAGTGTTATTTTAGCAGGACAACAAAGAATGACGCAGTACTTTTTTTTGTTTAATTCAGACACCAAAACTATTTCCAGCAAACAGTTCTTCATTTAGAGATTTCAGTCTAATCTAATAAGTAGGTACAATTTACAGAAGTAGAAGGTTCTTGCACACAAGCTTCCTCATGGAACCCAATCCAGATGTGGAGGTTATTTCTGAGTCTGGTCGAATTTCATTTTTAATTTAGCCTATTTTTTCCTTCCGACCTCTGTTTGAATTATGAGAATGTCCTTCTTTTATTTTTTTTGTTAGCTGGCAACTTAATATTTTGACTTATTCTTCAGATTTCTTTAAACTACTATATTGTGCAAATGTCTTGAGTCAACCATAATTTCTATATATTTTGCATAAGAGAGGCCAGACTTTCAGTTTTTTCTTTCTTTAGTTTTTCTTTCTTTAAGTGCTCACTGGGCTTTATAAAGGCTATTCAGTGCTTTTTAAATCATTTTCAGTCCAGTTCTTCTACCTTGAAAGAGAATGTTTTTTTTTTTTTTTTATAACCATAACAAATGTGTTAGACCAGTGCTAACTTGAGAAATCTTGTGGGTGTGTAACTCTTATCAGCTGTTTAAGCCACATTTTATGGATGCTGGGCTAGGTCTTTGGGAATGTGAGAAAACAAACAAGTAATTTCATGGTGTATTCTGTCTCTGCATCAAGTAGAAATTACTTCTGCATATTTTTAAGTTACACTTGGTTATAAATCCAACATGATGTCACAAAGTTTGCAGAAATATTAACAACAGTTTTAGTAACGTACTCATGACTGCATACTTTTAAAAATTGATTTAAGAGTAATGTAAAAATTAGTGGTGGGCATTTAGCGTGTTAATTGCAATTAATTGATTAGAATAATAATAATAACTTTTTTTATATAGCGCTTTCAAACAAAGTGCTGAACAGTTATTAGAAGATAAAAAGATGAATAAAATAAAAAATAAAATAAAACCAGTACAGAAAAAACAGTTTTTTTGTTCCACAAAAATGGAGCTTGAAAAGAAAAAGCATGCTCCCCAATAGTCTTTTTTTCTGGCTTTAGGAACTTTCAGAAGGCTAGTATCCTGAGATCGAAGAACATGGGAAAGAACATAGAGGTACAAAAGGTCAGAAAGATATGAAGGCGCTAAACTTTAAAATCTGCTTGAAACTGATTTCCGTACTGGGGTAATGTGCTCAAATTTCCCAGGTTAAAATGCGAGCAGCTGCATTTTGTATCATTTACAAACCTTTAAAACCTTCCTTCGGTAACCCAGAAAGAAGAGCTTTACAATAATCAAATGCAAAGGCACAAATGCATGGACAAGTACCTCTGCAGTGTCCAGTGATAAAACTTGCCTGATTTTAGCTATGTTCTTTAGGTGATAAAGGGCAGTCGTTGTTTTCTCTTCCACATTGGACTCAAAGGAGAGCACCGTGTCAAACCACACACCCAAGTCTTTTACCTTGTCTTTGCAATTTATGACATAGTCATCAATTTTTAAGGTGAAATTTTGGGACAAGTACTTAAATTTTTGTGGTCCAATGACCATCAAATCTGTCTTATCAGTATTAAGAAGCAGGAAATGATCAGATAACCAGCTACTAATGGCAGATAGACAAGCTTCTGATTTAGACAAGTCAACACAGTTTCAAAGCTGCAGGTCAATAGCACAACAATAAAAGGTTACATTAAAAGAATGTACAAGAACAACAAAAGGCAGCAGACAGGTAGGATCTCAGCCATTATAAAACATTTCCCGCAACTCCTATAAAATGTTCTAGCCTATCCAATAAAATACAGTGCTCCGCAGTGTCAAAGGCGGCAGCATTTAGATCTGGCAGTAATAAAAATGAGGTTCAATTATTGTCTTCATTTACCTACAGATCGTTTACCACTTTGATTAAAGCTGTTTCTGTGGTTTGGTCTAAAAGCAGACTGAAATCGCTCAAACAGGTTGTTGGTTGACAGTGTGCTGCTATTTCCAAGCCTGTAGAAATACTTCTAATCTGGAGCATCACCAGCAACGCTCGGCTTTCCTACAAATTCTTCTCAACTTCATCAGTTCCTCATTTAGCGAGGTCATAAGGTTCCTTTGACAACATTTAACTTCTTTACAGGAGCAACAGGTCAAGAATTGCATTATTAAAGTTCACAGTCAAAGTGTCCACAGGTAAATTAACTCTAAGCAGTGCTTCAGGGTTAATGTGACGAGATGACCTGAGGGGCAATTTTTCCCTCTCAGAGGCTGGAGATGTAGGAATTAAAATATCAAATAAAATTGCTAAATGTTCTAAAATAGGTAAAAGACAGGTTTCAGTACGTACCCCAGGACAACGTCTAGGGTGTAGCCCTTGCATGTTGGCCCAGACACAAATTGTGTGAAATTTAGGGACTCAATTACATTCAAGAAGTCTTTAACCAGGGATTTATCCTCACAACATAGATGAAAATTAAAGTCTTTGTTTTTTCATATCACTCACTATGAAAGAATCCTTTCATACAGCGACATGTCAACAAGTCTGAGAATTCCGAAATCAACAAGTCAAGAGCCCTTTCTCAATTCTAAGTACGGACTCGCGTTCTCCGCGAGACCGGACTTGCCGAGAACGCACGGGAGTACGGACTTGGCGAGAACGCGAGTACGGACTCGCGATTTGTACAATTGGAACACCAGCGTACTTGATGATGTCACAGGTCTGGAGTTTTTACTGCCGTCCCCTTTTAATTTAACTGTGATTAATATGTTATGAAGCTTAACTTTAATCTCAGCCAAACCGACTTACTCAGGAACAAATAAAACCGGTGCTGCGTCCGCATCACTGCAGCCGCAGCACCAATCTGTCTGTCGATCTCCAGCTCCCTTCTCCCATCACTCGCGAATAAGACCCCGAGATACTTTAACTCCTCCACTTGGGGCAGGAACTCATCCCCGACCCAGAGTGGGCACTGCACCCTTTTCCGGCTGAGAACCATGGCCTCAGAAACATCGGAGCACGTTTGGAAATATATAGAAATACAGTGGGGCAAAAAAGTATTTAGTCAGCCACCGATTGTGCAAGTTCCTCCACCTAAAATGATGACAGAGGTCAGTAATTTGCACCAGAGGTACACTTCAACTGTGAGAGACAGAATGTGAAAAAAAAAATCCATGAATCCACATAGTAGGATTTGTAAAGAATTTATTTGTAAATCAGGGTGGAAAATAAGTATTTGGTCAATAACAAAAATACAACTCAATACTTTGTAACATAACCTTTGTTGGCAATAACAGAGGTCAAATGTTTACTATAGGTCTTTACCAGGTTTGCACACACAGTAGCTGGTATTTTGGCCCATTCCTCCATGCAGATCTTCTCGAGAGCAGTGATGTTTTGGGGCTGTCGCCGAGCAACACGGACTTTCAACTCCCGCCACAGATTTTCTATGGGGTTGAGGTCTGGAGACTGGCTAGGCCACTCCAGGACTTTCAAATGCTTCTTACGGAGCCACTCCTTTGTTGCCCGGGCGGTGTGTTTTGGATCATTTCTTTACTACCACAATTCTTCAAAATCCTAGAAAACCTGTTTAATAAACGATTAGACAAATTCTTAGATAAATATAAATTACTCTCTGACAGTCAATATGGATTCAGATCAAAAAGATCAACATCTCTGGCATTAATCGAATCAATTGAGGAGATTACGAATGCTATAGATCAGAAACAGTATGCAGCTGGAGTATTTCTGGATCTCAAGAAAGCATTCGACACAATCAATCATGACATATTAATTAATAAACTGGAACGGTACGGGATTAGGGGGGTTGTACTGCAATGGGTGAAAAATTATTTAAGTGACCGGAAACAATTTGTGAAGCTGGGTGTCCATTCCTCATCATGCTTGGACATTGCTTGTGGTGTTCCACAAGGCTCTGTACTGGGTCCAAAATTATTTATTATTTATATAAATGATATTTGTAAGGCATCTGATATATTAAAATTAGTATTATTTGCAGATGACACAAATATTTTTTGTTCTGGGGGAATCTAAAGGAGCTGCTGGATACAATTACTTCAGAAATGTGCAAAATTAAAAAATGGTTTAACAGGAACAAACTATCGCTAAATCTAAGTAAAACTAAAATTATCTTATTTGGGAATTCCCTCAGAAATGCACAAGTGCAGATTCATTTAGATGGTGTGGAAATTGAAGGAGTACTTGAACATAAGTTTCTTGGTGTGATTATAGATGATAAATTAAACTGGAAGTCTCATATAAATCATATACATAACAAAATTTCAAGAAGTGTCTCAATCTTGAGTAAAGTAAAACACATTCTGGACCACAAATCACTCCACATTCTCTATTGTTCCCTGATTGCACCGTATTTGAATTACTGTGCAGAGGTTTGGGGCAATACTTACAAATGTTCGCTATCATCAATCTTTATATTACAAAAAAGGGCCATAAGGATAATCCATAAAACTGGTTACAGAGATCATACAAATCCACTATTCTTAAAATCAAAAATTCTAAAATTCACAGATCTGGTTCATTTTCTCACAGCACAAATTATATATAAAGCAATAAATAACCTGCTTCCTGACAATATTCTAAAAATGTTTTCTAAAAGGGAACGGGGATACAATTTGAGGGGGGAATTAAATTTAAAACATCCTCGTATCCGTACATTAAAAAGTTTTTGCATCTCCGTGTGTGGAGTGAAGCTGTGGAACAGACTAAGTAAAGATATGAAGCAATGTCCAAGCATGGCGCAGTTTAAAAAGCGGTTTAAGGATATGGTTTTTACAGGGTACAGGGAAAAGGTAGAGATTTGATAGGGTGTTCTTGTCTAATATTTTCATGTGTGTGCGCATGCACGGGTTTGTTGGTATGGATATATATATATAATTGTAGGCTGTGTATCCTTGAGGTGTTAATGGGGTTATTGAAAATGTGTATATGTGCGTATGTGTGTATATACGTATGTATGGATAGATAGAAACATATATGTGTATATATATGGGCAGGGATAGCTCAGTAGGTAAAGTGGTCGCCCCATGATCGGAAGGTCGGCGGTTCGAATCCACTTAACGGCTACCCTGAGGTACCCCTGAGCAAGGTACCGTCCCTACACACTGCTCCCCGGGCGCCTGCTTAGTGGGCTGCCCACTGCTTCACTGAGTGAATGGGTTAAATGCAGAGAAAAACAAGTAATTTCCCCATGGGGATCAATAAAGTATCCATTATCATTATTATTATTATTATTTAAAAATAAATAAATAAATAAAATAAAAAAAATTACACATAACATATAATGTAATTGCAAGGAGGTATTTCTGTAGTCTATTGATACTAGATAGTGGAAAAGGGGTGGGATTAAATAAGCTTATGCTTCTTCCTGCTCCTTTTTGAACATGGACGTTATTTGGAGTTGTGGTTGCTCGTTTTCCTTTTGTTTGCTTTGTTCATTTGTCTCTTTTAATTCTATTTTTTTTATACTTTTTCAACATGTTCAAAATAAAGATTCAATCAATCAATCAATCAATTGTCATGTTGGAAGACCCAGCCTCGTTTCATCTTCAAAGTTCTCACTGATGGAAGGAGGTTTTGGCTCAAAATCTCACGATACATGGCCCCATTCATTCTGTCCTTAACACGGATCAGTCGTCCTGTCCCCTTGGCAGAAAAACAGCCCCATAGCATGATGTTTCCACCCCCATGCTTCACAGTAGGTATGGTGTTCTTGGGATGCAACTCAGTATTCTTCTTCCTCCAAACACGACGAGTTGAGTTTATACCAAAAAGTTCTACTTTGGTTTCATCTGACCACATGACATTCTCCCAATCCTCTGCTGTATCATCCATGTGCTCTCTGGCAAACTTCAGACGGGCCTGGACATGCACTGGCTTCAGCAGCGGAACACGTCTGGCACTGCGGGATTTGATTCCCTGCCGTTGTAGTGTGTTACTGATGGTGACCTTTGTTACTTTGGTCCCAGCTCTCTGCAGGTCATTCACCAGGTCCCCCCGTGTGGTTCTGGGATCTTTGCTCACCGTTCTCATGATCATTTTGACCCCACGGGATGAGATCTTGCGTGGAGCCCCAGATCGAGGGAGATTATCAGTGGTCTTGTATGTCTTCCATTTTCTGATGATTGCTCCCACAGTTGATTTTTTCACACCAAGCTGCTTGCCTATTGTAGATTCACTCTTCCCAGTCTGGTGCAGGTCTACAATACTTTTCCTGGTGTCCTTCGAAAGCTCTTTGGTCTTGGCCATGGCGGAGTTTGGAGTCTGACTGTTTGAGGCTGTGGACAGGTGTCTTTTATACAGATGATGAGTTCAAACAGGTGCCATTCATACAGGTAACGAGTGGGGGACAGAAAAGCTTCTTACAGAAGACGTTACAGGTCTGTGAGAGCCAGAGATTTTCCTTGTTTGAGGTGACCAAATACTTATTTTCCACCCTGATTTACCAATAAATTCTTTACAAATCCTACCATGTGGATTCATGGATTTTTTTTTTCACCTTCTGTCTCTCACAGTTGAAGTGTACCTCTGGTGCAAATTACTGACCTCTGTCATCATTTTAAGTGGGGGAACTTGCACAATCGGTGGCTGACTAAATACTTTTTTGCCCCACTGTATATACTATCTTGATAAACCGAGCAGATATTTGAAGTTTACACAGCTACATCCTCGCCTGCAAATATCTTAAAAGTTTATTTTGTGACCCAGAAAAAGTAATATTTTTTAGCCGCGCTCCTCCGCCATTGCCGCGTTTGAGTTTTGGACGGAATGCATTCTGGGATATTTAGCTGTACCAAGTCCACACAAGTCACCACCGATGCATGCTCAATAAAATGGGCGGAGCGAGAACAAATCAGGGAATTTTTCGCGTTCTCGGCTTGATGCGTACTTCGAATTGGAACAGTACTTGGTCTCTGACTGATGACGTATCATGAGTACATGAGAACACAAGTACGCATATTGAGAAAGGCCCAATATATTTAAGTGGATAAAAGGTAACTATAGTTAGAACCACAGGACAGCTTAAAGTCAGGAGCTGGGAGTCAAATGAGGTAAAAAAAAATCTATTTGCATTTAAAACAGTCTTTGATGATAGAGGCAACCCCGTCTCCCATCCCAGACAACCTGGGCTGTTCCAGCAAAGGTGCCACTTCACCAGCGTGAAGCTGTGTCTCAGTTAGGAACATAACGTCCAGCTTATTACTTCCCCTCCTATACTGTTGCCATTGCGACGAATAAAACTGTAATGGGTGAGCATACTCCGATAACATCGGGTAAACTGGAAGAAGGCAACGCTATTTGGCGGCAGAAAAAAGGTCTAAACAGCCGTGATCGCTAGTGGCAAGGACCCGCCGCATCCAAGTTCTGACTCGCGTGTGCTTCACAGATTGCACGCCATGTATACGTCCACTTTTTCAGCGCTTCCTTTCTAAAGGATTCCAGGGTGGATCACGTTGATGCATTTTATCTGGTACCGATGCCAGAGGCGGCAGGACTCCTCCAGATCGCTCACTAACGCAGGGGAGCATCAGCAGTGAGTCACGGATATTAAGAAGCGTCTGTTGCTTATACACCAACAAGGAGTGCATTTTTAAAGCTAGCAGGTACAGCACTATGAACACAATACATAAACATTTCAGAACTAAGAGACGGCATGCTGGCGCCATCTTGACCAGGCTTAAGACAGCAGGCTAACACATATAAAAAAACAAACAAACAAATTAACCGATGCACACAGCTACAGAAATGGAAGAATCAGAAGAAAGCATGTTGCTAGGACTGATCGGAGGCAAATTTCATTTCAAAAGACTACCCGACGGAAGCCTTGAAAAAAAGCTTGGTTTTGTGCAAACTGTGCAAAAAGGAGTTGGCATACCACCGAAGCACTTCAACCTTACACCGCCATCTAAATGCAAGGCAGTGAGCACAGAAACTGTGGGAGCTGTTGGCGCTAGCAGTTCGAGTACCAACAAAAGGTGTCAACAGCCCAAACATGATGAAATTACTGTTTTAAGGACCAAAATTAGTAAGTCAACACAGGACAAACTTACAAATTCTCTAGCAAAATGGATTGCTCGGGACTGTAGACTACTATCAGTGGTAGGGGGTTGGAAAATGTGCTACAGATTTAGATGAGGAAGCCCTGTGTAAAAGGGCCCTGAGTTTGTGCAGAGCAAAAGCCACCATCAGTGAGACAGACTTCCCGCTACAGTGGTGGTCCAGTTGATCAGTGAATCACCCACAGCTGTCTGTCCTGTCCTACAAGTATTCGATTAGTCCTGCCGCTTCTGTCCCATGTGAGAGACTGTTCTCACCTGCAGGTCACACAGTAACAAAAAAGAGAGCTGTGAACAGGCTAGTTTGTCTAAGTAACTGGCTGCAAGAGACAGACAGTAAATAAGAATGGAGGTAATGTGCATCCATTGTTTTTTTTTTTTTTTACTAAAATGTTTAATAATCACACTGTTTTAGCCAAATGTACAGAATAATGTTGGCTCAGAGTTTAAAGGTGAAGCTGTTCAAATAACCTTTTATGTTTCTGCCTTATTTTTTTTAGGATGAAAAACTGCACTTTATGTTGAAATATTTATTACTATTATTTAAAGACGAATATTAAAATTTACTTAAAGTACATTAATAAGATAAGATAGATAAGATAAGATAACTCTTTATTGTCATTGCACAGTCATACATAGTACAGTAGTACAATGAAATTGGAAAAACTGTCCTACGTCGGCACTACATATAACACGACACGATATGACACATCACAACGTAACAAACAACACAACACAGTATATTAACTTAGTATAAAAAAGAAGAATAAGTGTATGTGTATTGCACACTGTTATTATTGCACATTAATTATTATTGCACCTTGTTATAAATATAAATATTATTGTTATCGTTTTAAACATTGTTACCTCCCCCTAAAAAGTCCAGGGAGGTATCCAGTCAGGTCAGCTATTTACATTGATCAGGGCTATTGCCCTGTTGTAAAAGCTGTCCTTGAGTCTATTTGTTCGGGACCTCAGCAGCCTGAACCTCCTGCCAGACGGCAGCAGCTTAAACACCCGGTGTCCTGGGTGTGTGCAGTCCCGTAGGATGCTGCGTGCCCTCTTGAGACAGCGAGTGCTGTACAGGT
Organism: Maylandia zebra; assembly: GCF_041146795.1. NCBI lineage: Eukaryota > Metazoa > Chordata > Actinopteri > Cichliformes > Cichlidae > Maylandia > Maylandia zebra. The sequence continues at coordinate 5,867,292 of NC_135170.1, forward strand.
CCTTCAGGGAGGGAAGAGGATGTCCAATGATTTTTTGGGCCATGTTGATGACCCTCTGGAGTGCCTTTCTGTGTGCTGTGGTACAGCTGGAGAACCACACACCGATGCAATATGTCAGCACACTTTCAATGGAGCAGCGGTAGAAGACGGTCAGCAGCTCCTTCTTCAGGTCCATTTTTCTGAGGATTCTCAGAAAGTGGAGACGCTGTTGGGCCTTCTTTAAGACCGCAGAGGTGTTAGAGCTCCATTGGAGGTCTGTGTCTATGTGCACACCCAGAAACTTGAAACTGGAGACCCTTTCCACGCACTCCCCGTTGATGCTGACAGGCTGCAGCTCGGACTTCCTCCTTCTGAAGTCAACTACCAGTTCTTTTGTTTTGGTGGTATTGAGGTCCAGGTTGTTGTCTGCACACCAATCTGACAGCCTCTGAACTTCAGCTCTGTATGCAGTCTCATCTCCCCCTGAGATGAGCCCCACCACAGTGGTATCATCTGCAAACTTGATGACTGTGTTGTCTGGGTGGGAACTAACACAGTCATGTGTGTACAGAGTGTACAGTAGGGGACTCAGTACACAGCCTTGTGGAGAGCCGGTGTTGAGGCTGAGGGCTGAGGAAAGATGAGGCCCCACTCTAACTCTCTGTACACGGTCTGAGAGGAAGTCTCTGATCCAGCGGCAGGTGGTGGAAGGAAGTCCAATTTCCAGCAGTTTATCTATTAGTCTGTCCGGGAGTATCGTATTGAAAGCAGAGCTAAAGTCAACAAAGAGCAGCCTGGCGTAACGACCCTGCACTTCCAGGTGAGAGATGGTGGTGTGGAGCGTTGTAGCAATGGCATCTTCAGTTGATCTGTTAGCTCTGTATGCAAACTGGAGCGGGTCGAGTGTGGGTGGCAGGCAGGACATGATGTGACGTCGGACCAGTTTCTCAAAGCACTTCATTATAACAGGTGTTAGAGCAACTGGTCGGTAGTCGTTGAGGCTGCTAATGTTAGTACGCTTTGGCAGTGGGACAATTGTGGCTGACTTTAGGCACGGCGGGATGCAGGACTGGGACAGTGAAGTGTTGAAGATCTTAGTGAAGACCCCAGCCAGCTGGTCTGCACACTCTTTTAGGACCTAATCCTAACAATAGAAAGATACCCTGGGTATGTTGATCTCACTTTGTAGTATAGGGCCCAGAAATGTATGACGTTGACACACAGAATAGGGGTCTAGTCACACCAGCTCTTAAAAAGTGAGAAATGTTGATCAGATATTGATGAAGGGGCAAGGCAGCAACCAGCAGTTGGGGCGGAACCACATCTAATATTACTAAATCTCAAAAGCTAAAAAAAACATAACTCAAGAGGTGTTTAACTATTTTCATTTTTTTTAGCCACACTGAAATGATTCCATGTTTGTTGAAAACACATGCTTTATTTCCCATATGGATAAATGTATTGCTTATCCAATAATGCCACTACTTAGATTGACCTTTGGCCTCATAGTACTTATTTGTTGCTTTGTAGTCATTATACTTGATTAGTCAAAATGATCTGTGTTTGCATACACCTCATTTCTTCCACAGGACAACTTCTGTACTGTCCAAGCTGCTGTTTGCTTTGCCCAACTCTCCTCTGCAGTATCCAATCCAAGGTTACACAGTACAGCCCTTGTCCTCCTCTGTCATACCAGGTGAGACATGAAGAAATACATAGGTAATGAGTAATAAAAGAGATCACGCCAAATAAGGCACTGCAGCATGTCATATATTATCAAACACAATTTCAGGGTAGAGCTACCATGGTTACAGACAGGAAGGTGGATCTCGATTTTCACATGTTCAGTCACTTCCTTGATCATTTGCCTTTTTAATTTATAAGGTCAATATAACCACTGACGTATCTATTTCTTTCCATCATGGGATGCTGTCACAGTGTGGTCATTTTAATTTTAGGTTTACAGCTGCATGCAGGAAAAAGAAGCAGCTACAAGGTTAGTGTCATAAAACAGTTCAGCTTGATAGGCAAATCTCACCAAACTCTGTTAGAATAATAGAGGTGCAAGATGGGTATCAAATATTTCTCCAAAGGTAGGTCTGTATGTTTCATTTAAAAAACAGTGAACTTCAAGGCTGCCACTGTAGTATTTCTGCTTGGTGAAACTTTAAATTTCCTCAAGTATGACTACTTGGAGTACTTTTTAGTTTATTCAGATTTTTCTATTCTAGGTGGTCTTAAAAGTCTCTAAAGGTATCCTGACCACAGATATTCCACCAGCAGAGGTCACAGTCGAAGGTGAGATTGCACTTCTCATCAGTTTATATACAAATTGGTGACAAAAAAAGCTAGAACTCCTATACTAAACAAATCTGTTATTTTGTGGAGGTTAATTTGTTGGCTTGATTCGTGTCTGATATATATCTTAAAAGGATGGGTCACTGCAAATCAGGAATAAATATGTTCTGAGTCATTAACTTTATTGTATGGTAGAACATTTATGTCCTGAAAGTATGAATAGGGCATGGAGGGGTCACTGCATGATATGATGGGTTTGATATGTTATGACATTCACAATCAAACTTCAATCTAAAGAAGACACTGGAATGAAATGTTGTGAAATTGTAATTCACAGGTTCTGGTGAGAAAGAATTGATAATCAAGTCCAGGAGCCTGGAGCTGCTCAATGACGTGCTGGTCAAAGTGTCCTATACTAGCACAGTCTACCATATCAACACTGGAGACCTTGGTCTGCATTGTCTGGGAACTCAGAGTCTTGTCTTTTAAGCCCAAATCTTCTTTTTAGTGTACAATAAGTATTTTTTCTTTTTCTTTTTTAGTAACTTTCCAGTTTGAAAACCATGAAGCTGTGTTCGCTATTGCCATCAAGCAGCCTCATGTACCAGTCCTGTATGACATGGGGACAGGTAGGAATCTATTTTTCAAACAAGGGTATTAAAAAAGAGAGAGAGAGAAATGCAGGAAAACCATGAATTTTATGAAGGTTCTTTCACAGTATATGCCAACCCAATTTGTCTGTGAAGGTTCTCAGTCATCCAGCTTCTTCAGTTCTAAGGTCAAATGGTGGAGAGTCCCAGATATAAACCTAGTGGGAGTATCCCCCCCACAGAGGGACAAAAGGACCCCCTGATGATCCTCTAATCGCCTGAGCCAAGGTGTGAAACTGGGTGTGGGTCCCAATCAGCCAGAGTTTCGGGTGTGCTCATTTTGAAACCTGGCCCCACCTTATCATGTGAATTCCTGAGATCAGATGGCCCAGGATGTGAGTGGGCGTTAAGGCGTCTGGGAAGGGATCTCAAAACTGGATTATAGATGGCAGAGAGTTGGTGTCGTAAACCACCACCTCTGTTCAAAGATGGTCGCTCACAGTGGACATAGATGGCTTCTTTCACTCCTCTTTCAAACCATCTGTCCTCTCTGTCCAAAATGTGAACATTGGCATCCTCAAAGGAGTGTCCTTTATCCTTAAAATGCAGATGGACTGCTGAGTCTTGTCCTGTGGAGGTGGCTCTTCTGTGTTGTGCCATGCGCTTGTGAAGTGGCTGTTTGGTCTCTCCAATGTAGAGGTCTGGGCATTCCTCGCTGCACTGTACAGCATACACCACATTGTTAAGTCTGTGTTTTGGCGTTTTATATATGTATATATATATATATATATATATATATATATATATATATATATATATATATATATAAGTATTTATATAAGGGACGAAAACAGGGCGTTGTTGGAATGCTACTACGCAAGTAACCCCGGCGGAAGGGGCTACATGAATAGGATGAGGGACCTATGGATTCTTCGATACCCAACATCCACAATGACGGCGAAACAACTAGTAGCTCAGTGTTCCAACATTCGAAAGAAGGGACTGCTCTCACAGCTAGAGATTGACGAGGTACAACACAAATGCTACGGCAAGGAGGAGTCAGGACGCCAGGTCAGGGGGGAGATATCATCACCCCCACCCGAGATTGGGTACATAGCCCCAAGTGTGATAGGAGAAGGATCGTTGAGTGCGAGAGGAACTGACCTGAAAAATAGGATCATGGCCAAGCTTGAAACCTGGATCCCCCGTAGCCGGTTACCAAGATTACGTGAAGTACCCTCAGAAGGTCTGCTAGATGATGTTAATGCAGCACTACGGGCAATACCTACAACCACGATTACCGACACTAACAAGCTGATCTACAATACGGCAGCAGTGATCAGTGAGATGCTTGGCTACAAGTTGAACAGCGACAAGGGGCAGTACCCTCCATGGAGAAGGAGGCTAGAGGGCAAGATCAAAGTAGCACGGAGAGAGGTTAGCCAACTAACGGAGTTGCAGAAAGGTGCGACGAATAAGGTGCCTAAGAAATACAGCAAGCTGTCCATACCTGAGGCCTTGGAAATTGCCAAGCAAAGACTCACAGCCTTGGCCAGCCGCTTGAGGAGGTACACCAGAGAGATAGAAGGCAGGAGAATAAACCAGCTGTTCTCCACAGAACCAGCAAAGGTGTACTCTCAGTGGCAAGGGAACAATAAGAGAACAGCACCACCAAGGCTGGAGACGGAGCAATACTGGAAGAGCATATGGGAGAAGGATGCAACCCATAACGGCAATGCTCAGTGGCTAGAGGATCTGAGGGCAGACCACAGCGACCTCCCTGAACAGGGTCCAGTAACCATCACAGTGGCAGATATCCAAGAAAGGGTCTCCAGTATGAAGAGTTGGACAGCACCAGGGCCCGACATGGTTCACGCCTACTGGCTGAAGAAGCTAACTGCACTCCACGAGCGTCTGGCAGCACAAATGAACCAGCTGCTAGTTAACGAGAGACACCCGGAATGGCTAACTGAAGGCCGGACGGTCCTGATCCCCAAGGACCCCAAGAAGGGACCGGTCCCCTCCAACTACCGACCAATAACCTGCCTCAGTACTACATGGAAGCTCCTGTCAGGCATCATATCGGCTAAGATGAACAGGCACATGGGTCAATACATGAGCGGGACACAGAAAGGAATTGGCAAGAATACCAGAGGCGCAAAACACCAGCTACTGGTAGACAGAACAATCAGCCGAGACTGCAAGACCAGACTGACCAACCTGTGCACTGCCTGGATTGATTACAAGAAGGCCTATGACTCAATGCCCCACAGCTGGATACTGGAATGCCTAGAATTGTACAAGATCAATGGGACCCTAAGAGCCTTCATCAGGAACTCAATGGGGATGTGGCGTACAACACTAGAGGCCAACTCCAAGCCCATAGCACAAGTCACCATCAAGTGCGGGATCTACCAAGGAGATGCTCTGTCCCCACTGCTGTTCTGCATAGGCCTGAACCCCCTCAGTGAGATCATTAACAAGACTGGCTACGGATACCGACTACGGAACGGAGCAGTTGTCAGCCACCTCCTGTACATGGATGACATCAAGCTGTATGCCAAGAGTGAACGAGACATCGATTCATTGATCCACACTACCAGGCTATACAGCAATGACATTGGAATGTCGTTCGGACTGGAGAAGTGTAGTCGGATGGTAACAAAGAGAGGGAAGGTAGTCAGAACTGAGGGGATTGAACTACCAGAAGGCAACATTGCAGACATAGAGGACAGTTACAAGTACTTGGGGATCCCGCAGGCAAATGGGAACCATGAAGAGGCCGCTAGAAAGGCTGCAACCACCAAGTACCTGCAGAGGGTCAGGCAAGTCCTGAGGAGTCAGCTGAATGGTAAGAACAAGATCCGGGCCATCAACACGTACGCCCTGCCCGTGATCAGGTACCCTGCTGGGGTAATAGGCTGGCCAAAGGAGGAGATAGAAGCCACTGACATAAAGACAAGAAAGCTCCTTACCATGCATGGAGGGTTTCACCCCAAGTCCAGCACCCTGAGGCTGTACGCTAAGCGGAAGGAAGGGGGCCGGGGACTGGTGAGTGTCAGCACCACAGTCCAGGATGAGACAAGGAACATCCAAGAATACATTGGGAAGATGGCCCCAACTGACCGAGTGCTCAGTGAATACCTCAGGCAGCAGAAACCCAAGAAAGAGGAGGGAAACGAGGAACCATCATGGAAGGACAGGCCCCTGCACGGTATGTACCACCGGCAGATAGAGGAGGTGGCTGATATCCAGAAATCCTACCAGTGGCTGGACAAAGCTGGACTGAAAGACAGCACAGAGGCACTAATCATGGCAGCACAGAGTACAAGATCCATAGAGGCTGGGGTCTATCACACCAGGCAAGACCCCAGGTGCAGGCTGTGTAAAGATGCCCCAGAGACAATCCAGCACATAACAGCAGGGTGCAAGATGCTAGCAGGCAAGGCATACATGGAACGCCATAACCAAGTGGCCGGCATAGTGTACAGGAACATCTGTGCCGAGTATAACCTGGAAGTCCCGAGGTCAAAATGGGAGATGCCCCCAAGGGTGGTGGAGAATGACCGAGCTAAGATCCTGTGGGACTTCCAGATACAGACGGACAAAATGGTGGTGGCTAACCAACCGGACATAGTGGTGGTAGACAAACAGAAGAAGACGGCCGTAGTGATCGATGTAGCGGTTCCGAATGACAGCAATATCAGGAAGAAGGAACACGAGAAGCTGGAGAAATACCAAAGGCTCAGAGAAGAGCTCGAGAGGATGTGGAGGGTGAAGGTAATGGTGGTCCCCGTGGTAATCGGAGCACTAGGTGCGGTGACTCCCAAGCTAGGCGAGTGGCTCCAGCAGATCCCGGGAACAACATCGGAGATCTCTGTCCAGAAGAGCGCAGTCCTGGGAACAGCTAAGATACTGCGCAGGACCCTCAAGCTCCCAGGCCTCTGGTAGAGGACCCGAGCTTGAAAGATAAACCGCCCGCAGGGGCGTGCTGGGTGTTTTTTTATATATATATATATATATATATATATATATGTACATATACACATATATATATACATGTGCACATATATATACATATATATATATATATATATATTAGGGGTGCAACGATATTCGTATCGATTTTGAACCGTTCGATACAGTGCTTTCGGTTCGGTACGCATATGTATCGAACAATACAAAATTTGGTAGAGCTTATGTTGCTGGAGTTCTACCTTTCAAATTGGCTAAAGACATGTCAGCTGCTGCTGTTCGAACCATCAGGAAGGAAATCAAAGAACTTTACATCAACATCCAGCCACAGCAACAGAAGGAAAAGGCCTGCGGGAATGGAAATGGAATTTTAATCTAAAGCCAAAATCTCAATCAAGGTTGTGGATATATATATATATATATATATATATAAACACCCAGCACGCCCCTGCGGGCGGTTTATCCTTCAAGCTCGGGTCCTCTACCAGAGGCCTGGGAGCTTGAGGGTCCTGCGCAGTATCTTAGCTGTTCCCAGGACTGCACTCTTCTGGACAGAGATCTCCGATGTTGTTCCCGGGATCTGCTGGAGCCACTCGCCTATCTTGGGAGTCACCGCACCTAGTGCTCCGATTACCACGGGGACCACCGTTACCTTCACCCTCCACATCCTCTCGAGCTCTTCTCTGAGCCCTTGGTATTTCTCCAGCTTCTCGTGTTCCTTCTTCCTGATATTGCTGTCATTCGGAACCGCTACATCGATCACTACGGCCGTCTTCTTCTGTTTGTCTACCACCACTATGTCCGGTTGGTTAGCCACCACCATTTTGTCCGTCTGTATCTGGAAGTCCCACAGGATCTTAGCTCGGTCATTCTCCACCACCCTTGGGGGCATCTCCCATTTTGACCTCGGGACTTCCAGGTTATACTCCGCACAGATGTTCCTGTACACTATGCCGGCCACTTGGTTATGGCGTTCCATGTATGCCTTGCCTGCTAGCATCTTGCACCCTGCTGTTATGTGCTGGATTGTCTCTGGGGCATCTTTACACAGCCTGCACCTGGGGTCTTGCCTGGTGTGATAGACCCCAGCCTCTATGGATCTTGTGCTCAGAGCTTGTTCTTGTGCTGCCATGATTAGTGCCTCTGTGCTGTCTTTCAGTCCAGCTTTGTCCAGCCACTGGTAGGATTTCTGGATATCAGCCACCTCCTCTATCTGCCGGTGGTACATACCGTGCAGGGCTCTGTCCTTCCATGATGGTTCCTCGTTTCCCTCCTCTTTCTTGGGTTTCTGCTGCCTGAGGTATTCACTGAGCACTCGGTCAGTTGGGGCCATCTTCCCAATGTATTCTTGGATGTTCCTTGTCTCATCCTGGACTGTGGTGCTGACACTCACCAGTCCCCGGCCCCCTTCCTTCCGCTTAGCGTACAGCCTCAGGGTGCTGGACTTGGGGTGAAACCCTCCATGCATGGTAAGGAGCTTTCTTGTCTTTATGTCAGTGGCTTCTATCTCCTCCTTTGGCCAGCCTATTACCCCAGCAGGGTACCTGATCACGGGCAGGGCGTACGTGTTGATGGCCCGGATCTTGTTCTTACCATTCAGCTGACTCCTCAGGACTTGCCTGACCCTCTGCAGGTACTTGGTGGTTGCAGCTTTTCTAGCGGCCTCTTCATGGTTCCCATTCGCCTGCGGGATCCCCAAGTACTTGTAACTGTCCTCTATGTCTGCAATGTTGCCTTCTGGTAGTTCAATCCCCTCAGTTCTGACTACCTTCCCTCTCTTTGTTACCATCCGACTACACTTCTCCAGTCCGAACGACATTCCAATGTCATTGCTGTATAGCCTGGTAGTGTGGATCAATGAATCGATGTCTCGTTCACTCTTGGCATACAGCTTGATGTCATCCATGTACAGGAGGTGGCTGACAACTGCTCCGTTCCGTAGTCGGTATCCGTAGCCAGTCTTGTTAATGATCTCACTGAGGGGGTTCAGGCCTATGCAGAACAGCAGTGGGGACAGAGCATCTCCTTGGTAGATCCCGCACTTGATGGTGACTTGTGCTATGGGCTTGGAGTTGGCCTCTAGTGTTGTACGCCGCATCCCCATTGAGTTCCTGATGAAGGCTCTTAGGGTCCCATTGATCTTGTACAATTCTAGGCATTCCAGTATCCAGCTGTGGGGCATTGAGTCATAGGCCTTCTTGTAATCAATCCAGGCAGTGCACAGGTTGGTCAGTCTGGTCTTGCAGTCTCGGCTGATTGTTCTGTCTACCAGTAGCTGGTGTTTTGCGCCTCTGGTATTCTTGCCAATTCCTTTCTGTGTCCCGCTCATGTATTGACCCATGTGCCTGTTCATCTTAGCCGATATGATGCCTGACAGGAGCTTCCATGTAGTACTGAGGCAGGTTATTGGTCGGTAGTTGGAGGGGACCGGTCCCTTCTTGGGGTCCTTGGGGATCAGGACCGTCCGGCCTTCAGTTAGCCATTCCGGGTGTCTCTCGTTAACTAGCAGCTGGTTCATTTGTGCTGCCAGACGCTCGTGGAGTGCAGTTAGCTTCTTCAGCCAGTAGGCGTGAACCATGTCGGGCCCTGGTGCTGTCCAACTCTTCATACTGGAGACCCTTTCTTGGATATCTGCCACTGTGATGGTTACTGGACCCTGTTCAGGGAGGTCGCTGTGGTCTGCCCTCAGATCCTCTAGCCACTGAGCATTGCCGTTATGGGTTGCATCCTTCTCCCATATGCTCTTCCAGTATTGCTCCGTCTCCAGCCTTGGTGGTGCTGTTCTCTTATTGTTCCCTTGCCACTGAGAGTACACCTTTGCTGGTTCTGTGGAGAACAGCTGGTTTATTCTCCTGCCTTCTATCTCTCTGGTGTACCTCCTCAAGCGGCTGGCCAAGGCTGTGAGTCTTTGCTTGGCAATTTCCAAGGCCTCAGGTATGGACAGCTTGCTGTATTTCTTAGGCACCTTATTCGTCGCACCTTTCTGCAACTCCGTTAGTTGGCTAACCTCTCTCCGTGCTACTTTGATCTTGCCCTCTAGCCTCCTTCTCCATGGAGGGTACTGCCCCTTGTCGCTGTTCAACTTGTAGCCAAGCATCTCACTGATCACTGCTGCCGTATTGTAGATCAGCTTGTTAGTGTCGGTAATCGTGGTTGTAGGTATTGCCCGTAGTGCTGCATTAACATCATCTAGCAGACCTTCTGAGGGTACTTCACGTAATCTTGGTAACCGGCTACGGGGGATCCAGGTTTCAAGCTTGGCCATGATCCTATTTTTCAGGTCAGTTCCTCTCGCACTCAACGATCCTTCTCCTATCACACTTGGGGCTATGTACCCAATCTCGGGTGGGGGTGATGATATCTCCCCCCTGACCTGGCGTCCTGACTCCTCCTTGCCGT